>NC_041385.1:506349154-506601035 GCF_002162155.2 Triticum dicoccoides | reverse complement strand
GAGGGTGAAGCCGCCGCCCGTCGGAGCCACATCCGCGCCTCGCCACCGCGCCATCCCGCCGTCGCCGCACTCGCCGGAGAGCCACCGGAAAACCACCGCTGCCGGTTTATTTCGCCCGAACCGGTAAAAGCCGCCGCCTTTTCTTTCGATTTAAAAAAAACCCTAGATCGGTTTTCTACAGAAAACCTAGATCTGATTTTTTGTTTAGTTATGTAGTGAGCGTTCACTAGTTAGGCCTCTGGAGCGAACGGTTTTCGTCTGTTTTGTTTCTGTAGCGAACGTTCGTTCGATAGGATTTTTCTTTTTATTTTAGTTTTCTGTCCAGGGACCTATTTGTAGTAGTTTCTTTTATAGATTAGTCCCTGTACTTCAATCAACCACATCTTTTTACTCGTTGATCCAAATTCAACGAAACCAACGCCTACTTCTTCGTTATGGTCCCCTCTATCCAGATAAACAACTTGAACATGTTTTTGAAAGTTTAAAATTTTGAATTAGAACAGATTTGTATTCAAACTTCGTTTGATCATAACTTGAGTTTCGTAGCTCCGTTTGAGTTGATTCTTTTTGCATATCGAAGCTCTTGACCTAAACTTTCTGATAAGGCCAAATTCACATAATTTTGGTACTGTTAGAAATTGTTTTATGTTGCAATAGTTATTCACTTGGTTTTGATGTTTTTCGAATCGTACTCTTCGTTCTTTCTGATCTTTTGAGTGATTGCTTATGTGTGGTTACCATTGCTTGATCGCGATAGATTGACCGGAATGTGACGAGTAGAACTATCAAGAGTTTTGACTGCGAATCATCTTCATCAACATTGCAGGCAAGTTCACACTTTGATCATACCTTTTCTACTACCCAGTTTTATGCATTAGATCAATCCTCAAACATTGCATGATTAGGATCTAATTAAATTGTGGGATGGGAAGTAGATGAGGTAGTACCTATTACCTGTTTTACTTATGAAACCTTTGGGAGTTACTTCTACGTTTGCTTATTATGCCATGCTATGCTAGTAGACGTGGATTGGGTGAGTGATTATCCATGACAGATGTGAGATTGTTAATTAATGGTTTATCTAAGGTGGCAACTTAAATACACATCTGGGTGGATTGAGGCACCTGGGGTATCCAGTGATTGCCTATTTTTTTGGAAATCCCGGGGGTACCGTGTGATTTTCCTATGGACCGCCACCCAGGCTCAAAGGGATCATAAGATAATTCATGCTAGTAACTTCCGTGTGCAGCCACAAGCCATTATGGGCTCTGGCATAGTTGATTAAGTCGTGCGAACTCTTATAGTGGTGGACTAGCAGATGTAGGGGATGTAGGTGTACGGGTCTACCCATCGTAAGGTGCTAGCGCTTCTGAAAGACTATTTCTCGGTCATCCGTTTCTCAAACACCATGTAGTGCGAGGAACCAAACGGAGGCGATCGAGTCTTGTGGGGAAAAGTGCGCAAACCTCTGCAGAGTGTACAAACTAATCATGATTAGCCGTGTCCCCGGTTATGGACAACTTGAGTATCTAGTACTTGATTATCTTGTTGATCTCATCATGTTACTCTAATAAATATTGTTGGGTTGTAATGAGTACTTTTAATTGGGATTGAGAATGCTGTCAACCATACTCAATGTTTAACAACCACCATGATAGTTAAATAAAAGTTATTCCTTTGCAGTAGGGAAAAATTGGCTTTTCGCAAAAACATTATAACCATAGAGCTTTTCCACCAGCCAAATATGCATGTAGTGATAGCCTTTATTCATCATTGATCTACGGTGTGAATTTGCCAGTACATTCAATGTACTAACCCTCTGTGGCTGCAATGTCTCATGTTGCAGGATCTTACGACGAGTAAGTGATACGTTAGGGTTACGATTTCCTATACTCAACTTTGCCGTTGGTGTTGATGGGAATCCACAACCTTGTTACTTCCGCTATTTTGGATTGAGGTAATAGTATTTACGTTACTTTATACATGTGATTTACCTCTGTTATAAATCCTCGAGTACTGTGTGTGTCAGCATACCGATCCAGGGATGGCACGTAAGCACAGAGACTTGACCGTCTGAGGTCGGGTCGCTACAAGATGGTATCAGAGCACATGTTGACTGTAGGACGTGACCCTAGAAAATGGAAAACCCATAGGAAAGATTTTCTCTACTACTTTCTTTTCAAAAGGATGTTTTGCCTCTCTTCTCCTCTGAGCTTATTCAAATATTCCCTTTAGTGAGACTATACCCCCTTTCCCCTTTTGACCCCATGGAGATTCGACTGATGAGACCACTCCAAGGAGTACAAGATATCGGACAACTAAGACCACTACGAAATGAAGGAGATTTTACCGTGCATTTGAATAATGGAAACTACAACGGTTGAAGACTCCGAAGACTAGGAGAATTTGAGGGATATGAAGAATTTCTAGATTTGGTATGACCAAGGAAGGCTACACTTATGAAACTTGACAGACTATGAAGCTGTCAATACCAGGGATCAAGGTGTATCAGAGAAAGACCGGAACATGGAGCGATATAACTCAAATGTTTTGTCAAGAAAGCCCCAAGGCAGGAGATAACAATTATGGAAGGATAGCTCATGGCAGTAACATGGGCATAAACACGGTTATCCATGATGTTATTGCCCGCTTATACTATTATCACTGGGCTGAGTTAAGCATGCAGATGCATGGAAGGATTGGATGGTAGAAGACTGATGGAGCACCCATCAGCAAAGGATGCAGTTTTAACCTTAGCTGGTGTATCACCGGAAATCTGTAGTATTACATCAAGAAGTTTAAGATGGACATGTAGGAAGCTATATTTTTCAAGGAGGAAATTCGTGAAGAACTCAGGAATCAGAAGCTGAAGTAGCCAAGCTGGAGGAGCAAAACCTCGAGATACCGGAGATTAGTCAGGAGCTCAAGGATAGAAGGACATGATTCATGTCAAGGAGGTTGAAACCCAGAAGTTTGGAATGCAACCCCAGAAATATTAAAGGACGTCATGAGAGACTTCACGTCAACAGAGATGATTTGGCAAAAGAACTTGAGAAGGACAAGCATGATCAGCAGGAGCCATCGGAGACATGACCAAGACTTGAAGAGTTTGATGACTTTGGAGATTTATTGACCATTAGAAGACCCAACCCCTGTTATGTACTTAAGTTAGATGCGACGATTGTGAGCTGTCATTTGTTTGTTGTTTTTCCGACAGCCACAATAAAATCTGTCTTTTCAAAACTATTGTTTGTACTGTGTGCATCCCTCTCGATCTCCCTTATCCCACCCCAAACCCATGGACCCAATAGAGGATGAATGGAGATGAGCTCATATTTTCTGGATCGATGAGTCCATTGGAGACAGACCGATGGATTCAGAACATGGAGGATCATATGGAGAATAACTCTATAGCCAGAAAGGATATGACCCAGTATGCTCTTCAATTCTTTAGAGGTGCTGCTACGTGGTGGAGGATGTACCAAACCATCAATGGATGGCAAGGAGTAACCACTTGGAAGGAATTTAAGTTGACCTTGCTAAAGTCTTAGTTTGTGTCACAAAAATTGAAGCCTTATGGAAAGGATATGAAGAAACTCTGTGCATGCAAGCTTTGTGGAGAAATAGGACACAACCATAAAGAAAACAAGGACGAATACCCTCATAAGCGGAGGATTACCAAAGGAAGTTAGACAAGGATCTGAGGGAACTCCGGTTGGAGATTGTTCCCAAAGGTTTTGTTGCATCAATGGAAGTTCAGTCTACATTGTTGGGAAAGATTCGTGAAGCTCAGAAGTATGACAAAGAGATTGCTGAGATAAAAGAGAGGATGAGCAAAGGAAAGGCCAAAGGTTTTTGTAAGGATGAGCACGACACCTTATGGTTCAAGGACCGTGTATATGTGCTCAATAATGCAAATATCAGGAAGTAAATACTTCAAGAGGCTCATGACTCACCATACTCGATTCGTCCTGGAAACATCAAGATGTATTTGGATTTTGAAGGAGTGTTTCTGGTGGACTGGTATGAAGAAGGATATTGTGGAGTATGCAGTCATAGGTGATGTATGCCAGAGAGAGTAAAAGCAGAGCATCAGAAGCCAGCAGGATTACTACAGCCTATGTCGATACCCGAATGGAAGTGGGATAAGCTTGACATGGATTTCATTACCGGATTTCCCAGAACCCGAACGGGATATGATTCTATCTGGGTAGTAGTTGATTCGCTTGACCAAAGTGGCTCACTTTATCCCAGTGAAAACCACCTATACAAGTGCGAAGTTGGCCAAGATATATTTGACCAGGATGTATGTCTGCATGGAGTTCCGAGGACCAACGATAGAGGAACACGATTTACCTCAAGGTTTTGGAATCAGCTGCACCACACTTTGGGGTACTAGGCTAGAGTTCAGTACAGCCTTTCATCCGTAGACAGATGGATAAATCGAGAGAGTCAATCAAATTCTGGAGGACATGATTGAGAGCGTGTGTGCTAAATTATGGATCTAGCAGGGATGATAATCTACCTTACGCTGAGTTCTCATACAACAACAGTTACCAAACCAGTTTGAAGATGGCCCCTTTTAAAGCTTGGTATGGGAGAAGGAGCCAGACACCGTTGATGTGGGATGAAGTTGGAGACCGTCAGTTGTTTGGATCAAATGTGATCAAGGAGTCAGAAGAGGATGTTAAGTGGATTCGAGATAGACTGAAGGTAGCTCAGTCCAGACAGAAGAGTTATGCAGACTCAAAAATGCAAGGAGGTAGTCTATGAAATTGGAGACAGGGCATGTCTTCGTGTGTCCCCTCTGCGAGGAGTTAAATGATTTGGAGTTAAGGGAAAGTTAGCCCCGAGATTTGTAGGACCATACCGAGTTTTGGAAGCGTATGGGAGGAGTGGCCAACAAATTGGAGTCACCCGAAGCACTGTCAGGAGTTCATGATGTGTTTCACGTTTCCCAATTGAAGAAGTGCCATGCAGGGATGGCCAAGATTCCCCTGTAAGGATGCTTGACCCTAGAAAGTATAATGATGTTCCACGAAGTGGAGTATGGACTTCATAAGTATAAGTTTTATCTCGGTATGTTGGATATCCCACAAGGATGAAGAGATAAATTTCTATTGGATATAAAGGAGGTATGATGTTGGAAATATGGATCAATTGAAATTCCATGATGAGTCCGAGTAATCATGTCTTAGTTTGGTGCCAATTGAAGGAAGGAAGACAGTACAATTGGATGGATTTAAGAATACTAGGAAGTTGTTATTTGGAATAATGATCAGTTGCCCCGAGGATGAGTTCAAGGTTTACAAGTGATGAGATGGGCCATAACCCACAGGCCCCAGGACTTGCCAAGAAGCAAGCACACTGTTGCTGAAGGAAAACCCTGGAAGAGGATATGCCTTTATCAACCGACGATTCTATAGGAGTTTACGCAAAACCTGAGAGTTGTTAAGGAACGATAGATTTTGTTTGGCTTGCAGAATCAATGGATTTATCCGAACTTGGTTCGTCGACAAGAGAAAATTCTGCAATGCTTGTGAGGATGACCGAGTGTTATCATGCGAGATTCGCTAAACCATATACAAGATAATGATTTGGGTGCGGGATGGATTGATCACCATACCGACTTACTCTTATTATTCGCCTTGCTATATGGGATGGTAAATCTGAGTGACCTACCTATAGTACAGAGACGACGATCAAAACCTTGTTTGAACCTTAGAATGGTATAAGTATTTTCCCTTGTACACGGCAGCTGTTGCCAATCATAGGATATACTGTGAGGTTCAACCCAGACCCATTTCCTGCAGGAGAAACCATAAATCGTTGACCACCATGAGATATCGATAGTTGTTTAGTATTGGCGCCAGACCCGTCAGCTAAGAAGACCCAGTCTCGGAATAACCTTACCAAGATGAAAGGACCGAAGAATTGAGGAAAAAGGTTATGCCGCTACCGGAAGAGCCAGGGAAGGAATTATCCCGAAGATCTGAAGAGATCGACACTGCCAATAATAAGGATGGAGTATATGAGTTTTGAAGGAACCGTAACCATGCTTCTAAGGGTGGTAGCACCCGAGACCCTGGAGACGATCGATGGATTCTGAAGACCCCTACCCTAACCTATTTCTTGCTAGCCTCTCCGAATCTCGAGAACGAGATTCATTTTAAGGGTGGTAGGTTTGTAACATCCCAAAATTCTAAATTTTGGAATGTTATAAATAAATAGATAAATTGATTGTTTGGTTGACTGTTGTGTGATTGATTGAGTGAAATTCGAAACTTTTGAAAGTTAAATGAGAGGGAATAAAAGGACTTTCCCAAACTTTCATTTTTTTTTCTGATCTTCATGAATTCAAATTCTTTTCATCACAAAACCCTGGAGAGAAGATGACATGACTTCTTCCATTTATTTAGATGACAAGGGGTGTTGAAAATATTTGAATTTCATTTGGAAAATATTTCCAATCCTGGAACTTTATGCAACTTAATGATTTTCACGAGCGAAGATAAAATGACTTCTTCAAAACATATGAAATATGAGTTGGGAGTTTCAAACAATTAAACTCAAAGTTCCTTTGAATTTATTTTCAATTTGGAGTTATTTGGGTTTTATTCAAATTATTTTTCTCCAAAAATAAAATATACAGAAATTAGGGTAACATGATTCCCTATATCATAAAATTTGAGAGAAATAATTTTGAATTAATTTTGGTATTTTTAAAATGATTTTCGTTGGGTTTTATTAGACCAGTAGCACTCTTTGAACTATCTGAATTTTTGTGTATTTTATTTGTAACTAGAATAATGTTCATCTCGTAGGAAATCTTTTTTTGAAAATTTTGATATATTATATGCCTAGGTTGTATTTTTATTTTATTGGTTTTATTTTTATTTAATGTCTGTAAAAAAAATTCCTCGCCGACTGGGCCGGCCCAGCACCCGAGCCAGGCCATGGCCCAGCAAGCCGCCGCCTTCGTCCCCGACTCCGCCTCCCGCACGCATCGCCGTCGCCGTTTCCCTCCCGGAGTCCGCCTCTCGCGCCGCCTTGCCTTGCCCCCTCCTCCACGCCATCTCGCCCCTCCCCCTCCTTAAAAGCCGCGCCTAGCCCCGCCGCCTCTCTTTCCTCCCGAGCCGCGCCTGCCCCGCATCCCGCCGCCGCCGCTGCAGATCGACCGCCGCCGCCGCACTTAGCCGCGCCGCCGCCGCCGGATCTCACCGCCATCGCCGCCCCACGCACTCGTCGGAGCACCCGCGCCTTGCCCCGCCGCCGAGGGCGAAGCCGCCGCCCGTCGGAGCCGCATCCGCGCCTCGCCACCGTGCCATCCCGCCGTCGCCGCACTCGCCGGAGAGCCACCGGAAAACCACCGCTGCCGGTTTATTTCGCCCGAACCGGTAAAAGCCGCCGCCTTTTCTTTCGGTTTAAAAAAAAACCTAGATCAGTTTTCTACAGAAAACCTAGATCTGATTTTTTGTTTAGTTATGTAGTGAGCGTTCACTAGTTAGGCCTCTGGAGCAAACGGTTTTCGTCTGTTTTGTTTCTGTAGCGAACGTTTGTTCGATAGGATTTTTCTTTTTATTTTAGTTTTCTGTCCAGGGACCTATTTGTAGTAGTTTCTTTTACAGATTAGTCCCTGTAATTCAATCAACCACATCTTTTTACTCGTTGATCCAAATTCAACGAAACCAACGCCTACTTCTTCGTTATGATCCCCTCTATCCAGATAAACAACTTGAACATGTTTTTGAAAGTTTTAAAATTTGAATTAGAACAGATTTGTATTCAAACTTCGTTTGATCATAACTTGAGTTTCGTAGCTCCGTTTGAGTTGATTCTTTTTGCATATCGAAGCTCTTGACCTAAACTTTTCTGATAAGGCCAAATTCACATAATTTTGGTATTGTTAGAAATTGTTTTATGTTGCAAGAGTTATTCGCTTGGTTTTGATGTTTTCCGAATCGTACTCTTCGTTCTTTCTGATCTTTTGAGTGATTGCTTATGTGTGGTTACCATTTCTTGATCGCGATAGATTGACCGGAATGTGACGAGTAGAACTATCAAGAGCTTTGACTGCGAATCATCTTCATCAATATTGCAGGCAAGTTCACACTTTGATCATACCTTTTCTACTACCCAGTTTTATGCATTAGATCAATCCTCAAACATTGCATGATTAGGATCTAATTAAATTGTGGGATGGGAAGTAGATGAGGTAGTACCTATTACCTGTTTTACTTATGAAACCTTTGGGAGTTACTTCTACGTTTGCTTATTATGCCATGCTATGCTAGTAGACGTGGATTGGGTGAGTGATTATCCATGACAGATGTGAGATTGTTAATTAATGGTTTATCTAAGGTGGCAACTTAAATACACATCTGGGTGGATTGAGGCACCTGGGGTATCCAGTGATTGCCTATTTTTTTGGAAATCCTGGGGGTACCGTGTGATTTTCCTATGGACCGCCACCCAGGCTCAAAGGGATCATAAGATAATTCATGCTAGTAACTTCCGTGTGCAGCCACAAGCCATTATGGGCTCTGGCATAGTTGACTAAGTCGTGCAAACTCTTATAGTGGTGGACTAGCAGATGTAGGGGATGTAGGTGTACGGGTCTACCCATCGTAAGGTGCTAGCGCTTCTGAAAGACTATGTCTCGGTCATCCGTTTCTCAAACACCATGTAGTGCGAGGAACCAAACGGAGGCAATCGAGTCTTGTGGGGAAAAGTGCGCAAACCTCTGCAGAGTGTACAAACTAATCATGATTAGCCATGTCCCCGGTTATGGACAACTTGAGTATCTAGTACTTGATTATCTTGTTGATCTCATCATGTTACTCTAATAAATATTGTTGGGTTGTAATGAGTACTTTTAATTGGGATTGAGAATGCTGTCAACCATACTCAATGTTTAACAACCACCATGATAGTTAAATAAAAGTTATTCCTTTGCAGTAGGGAAAAATTGGCTTTTTGCAAAAACATTATAACCATAGAGCTTTTCCACCAGCCAAATATGCATGTAGTGATAGCCTTTATTCATCATTGATCTATGGTGTGAATTTGCCAGTACATTCAATGTACTGACCCTCTGTGGCTGCAACGTCTCATGTTGCAGGATCTTACGACGAGTAAGTGATACGTTAGGGTTACGATTTCCTATACTCAACTTTGCCGTTGGTGTTGATGGGAATCCACAACCTTGTTACTTCCGCTATTTTGGATTGAGGTAATAGTATTTACGTTACTTTATACATGTGATTTACCTCTGTTATAAATCCTCGAGTACTGTGTGTGTCAGCATACCGATCCAGGGATGGCACGTAAGCACAGAGACTTGACCGTCTGAGGTCGGGTCGCTACATGATGATGGCCATATCATATCACTTATATTGATTGCATGTGATGTTTATCCTTTATGCATCTTATCTTGCTTTGTTTGACGGTAGCATTTTAAGATGATCTCTCACTAAATTATCAAGAAGTGTTCTCCCTGAGTATGCACCGTTGCGAAAGTTCTTCGTGCTGAGACACCACGTGATGATCGGGTGTGATAGGCTCTACGTTCAAATACAACGGGTGCAAAACAGTTGCACACGCGGAATACTCAGGTTAAACTTGACGAGCCTAGCATATAACAGATATGGCCTCGGAACACGGAGACCGAAAGGTCGAGCGTGAATCATATAGTAGATATGATCAACATATTGATGTTCACCGTTGAAACTACTCCATCTCACGTGACGATCGGACATGGTGTAGTTGATAGGGATCACATAATCACTTAGAGGATTAGAGGGATGTCTATCTAAGTGGGAGTTCTTAAGTAATATGATTAATTGAACTTAAATTTATCATGAACTTAGTACCTGATAGTATTTTGCTTGTCTATGTTTGTTGTAGATAGATGGCTCGTGCTGTTGTTCCGTTGAATTTTAATGCGTTCCTTGAGAAAGCAAAGTTGAAAGATGATGGCAGCAATTACACGGACTGGGTCCGTAACCTGAGGATTATCCTCATTGCTGCACAGAAGAATTACGTCCTGGAAGCACCGCTGGGTGCCAGGCCTGCTGCTGATGCAACTGACGATGTTAAGAACGTCTGGCAGAGCAAAGCTGATGACTACTCGATAGTTCAGTGTGCCATGCTTTACGGCTTAGAACCGGGTCTTCAACGACGTTTTGAACGTCATGGAGCATATGAGATGTTCTAGGAGTTGAAGTTAATATTTCAAGCAAATGCCCAGATTGAGAGATATGAAGTCTCCAATAAGTTCTATAGCTGCAAGATGGAGGAGAATAGTTCTGTCAGTGAACACATACTCAAAATGTCTGGGTATAATAATCACTTGATTCAACTGGGAGTTAATCTTCCTGATGATAGTGTCATTGACAGAATTCTTCAATCACTGCCACCAAGCTACAAGAGCTTCGTGATGAACTATAATATGCAAGGGATGGACAAGACTATTCCCGAGCTCTTCGCAATGCTAAAAGCCGCGGAGGTAGAAATCAAGAAGGAGCATCAAGTGTTGATGGCTAACAAGACCACCAATTTCAAGAAAAAGGGCAAAGGGAAGAAGAAGGGGAACTTCAAGAAGAAGAACAAACAAGTTGCTGCTCAAGAGAAGAAACCCAAGTCTGGACCCAAGCCTGAAACTGAGTGCTTCTACTGCAAGCAGACTGGACACTGGAAGCGGAACTGCCCCAAGTATTTGGCGGATAAGAAGGATGGCAAAGTGAACAAAGGTATATGTGATATACATGTTATTGATGTGTACCTTACTAATGCTCGCAGTAGCACCTGGGTATTTGATACTGGTTCTGTTGCTAATATTTGCAACTCGAAACAGGGACTACAGATTAAGCGAAGATTGGCTAAGGACGAGGTGACGATGCGCGTGGGAAATGGTTCCAAAGTCGATGTGATCGCGGTCGGCACGCTACCTCTACATCTACCATCGGGATTAGTTTTAGACCTAAATAATTGTTATTTGGTGCCAGCGTTGAGCATGAACATTATATCTGGATCTTGTTTGATGCGAGACGGTTATTCATTTAAGTCGGAGAATAATGGTTGTTCTATTTATATGAGTAATATCTTTTATGGTCATGCACCCTTGAAGAGTGGTCTATTTTTATTGAATCTCGATAGTAGTGATACACATATTCATAGTGTTGAAACCAAAAGATGCAGAGTTGATAATGATAGTGCAACTTATTTGTGGCACTGTCGTTTAGGTCATATCGGTGTAAAGCGCATGAAGAAACTCCATACTGATGGGCTTTTGGAATCAGTTGATTATGAATCACTTGGTACTTGCGAACCGTGCCTCATGGGCAAGATGACTAAAACGCCGTTCTCCGAAACTATGCAACTGATTTGTTGGAAATCATACATACTGATGTTTGTGGTCCAATGAATGTTGAGGCTCGCGGCGGGTATTGTTATTTTCTCACCTTCACAGATGATTTGAGCAGATATGGGTATATCTACTTAATGAAACACAAGTCTGAAACATTTGAAAAGTTCAAAGAATTTCAGAGTGAAGTGGAAAATCATCGTAACAAGAAAATAAAATTTCTACGATCTGATCGTGGAGGAGAATATTTGAATTACGAGTTTGGTCTACACTTGAAACAATGCTGAATAGTTTCGCAACTCACGCCACCCGAAACACCACAACGAAATGGTGTGTCCGAACGTCGTAATCGTACTTTACTAGATATAGTGCGATCTATGATGTCTCTTACTGATTTACCGCTATCGTTTTGGGGTTATGCTTTAGAGACGGCCGCATTCACGTTAAATAGGGCACCATCAAAATCCGTTGAGACGACGCCTCATGAACTGTGGTTTGGCAAGAAACCAAAGTTGTCGTTTCTTAAAGTTTGGGGCTGCGATGCTTATGTGAAGAAACTTCAACCAGATAAGCTCGAACCCAAATCGGAGAAATGTGTCTTCATAGGATACCCAAAAGAAACTGTTGGGTACACCTTCTATCACAGATCTGAGGGCAAGATTTTCGTTTCTAAATTCGGATCCTTTCTAGAGAAGGAGTTTCTCTCGAAAGAAGTGAGTGGGAGGAAAGTAGAACTTGATGAGGTAATTGTACCTGCTCCCTTATTGGAAAGTAGTTCATCACAAGAACCGGTTCCTGTGACAACTACACCAATTAGTGAGGACGATAATGATATTGATCATGAAACTTCAGATCAAGTTTCTACTGAACCTCGTAGGTCTACCAGAGTAAGATCCGCACCAGAGTGGTACGGTAATCCTATTCTGGAAGTCATGTTACTTGACCATGATGAACCTACGAACTATGAGGAAGCGAAGATGAGCCCAGATTCCGCAAAATGGCTAGAGGCCATGAAATCTGAGATGGGATCCATGTATGAGAACAAAGTATGGACTTTGGTTGACTTGCCCGATGATCGGCAAGCCATTGAGAATAAATAGATCTTTAAGAAGAAGACTGACGCTGATGGTAATGTAACTGTCTATAAAGCTCGACTTGTTGCGAAAGGTTTTCGACAAGTTCAAGGGGTTGACTACGATGAGACTTTCTCACCCATAGCGATGCTTAAGTCTATCCGAATCATGTTAGCAATTGCCGCATTTTATGATTATGAAATTTGGCAAATGGATGTCAAAACTGCATTCTTGAATGGATTTCTGGAAGAAGAGTTGTATATGATGCAACCAGAAGGTTTTGTTGATCCAAAAGGTGCTAACAAAGTGTGCAAGCTCCAGCGATCCATTTATGGACTGGTGCAAGCATCTCGGAGTTGGAATAAACGCTTTGATAGTGTGATCAAAGCATATGGTTTTATACAGACTTTTGGAGAAGCCTGTATTTACAAGAAAGTGAGTGGGAGCTCTGTAGCATTTCTGATATTATATGTAGATGACATATTATTAATTGGAAATGATATAGAATTTCTGGATAGCATAAAGGGATACTTGAATAAAAAAATTTCTCTGAAAGACCTCGGTGAAGCTGCTTATATATTGGGCATCAAGATTTATAGAGATAGATCAAGACGCTTAATTGGACTTTCACAAAGCACATACCTTGATAAAATTTTGAAAAAGTTCAAAATGGATCAGGCAAAGAAAGGGTTCTTGCCCGTGCTACAAGGTGTGAAATTGAGTCAGACTCAATGCCCGACCACAGCAGAAGATAGAGAGAAAATGAAAGATGTTCCCTGTGCTTCAGCCATAGGCTCTATCATGTATGCAATGCTGTGTACCAGACCTAACGTGTGCTTAGCAATAAGCTTGGCAGGAAGGTACCAAAGTAATCTAGGAGTGGATCACTGGACAGCGGTCAAGAACATCCTGAAATACCTGAAAAGGACTAAGGATATGTTTCTCGTATATGGAGGTGACAAAGAGATAATCGTAAATGGTTATGTCGATGCAAGCTTTGACACTGATCCGGACGATTCTAAATCGCAAACTGGATACGTGTTTTTATTAAATGGTGGAGCTGTAAGTTGGTGCAGTTCTAAACAAAGCGTCGTGGCGGGATCTACATGTGAAGCGGAGTACATAGCTGCTTCGGAAGCAGCAAATGAAGGAGTCTGGATGAAGGAGTTCATTTCCGATCTAGGTGTCATACCTAGTGCATCGGGACCAATGAAGATCTTCTGTGACAATACTGGTGCAATTGCCTTGGCAAAGGAATCCAGATTTCACAAGAGGACCAAGCACATCAAGAGACGCTTCAATTCCATCCGGGACCAAGTCCAAGTGGGAGACATAGAGATTTGCAAGATACATACGGATCTGAATGTTGCAGACCCATTGACTAAGCCTCTCTCACGAGCAAAACATGATCAACACCAAGACTCCATGGGTGTTAGAATCATTACTGTGTAATCTAGATTATTGACTCTAGTGCAAGTGGGAGACTGAAGGAAATATGCCCTAGAGGCAATAATAAAGTTATTATTTATTTCCTCATATCATGATAAATGTTTATTATTCATGCTAGAATTGTATTAATCGGAAACATGATACATGTGTGAATACATAGACAAACATAAACGTCACTAGTATGCCTCTACTTGACTAGCTCATTAATCAAAGATGGTTATGTTTCCTAACCATAGACATGTGTTGTCATTTGATTAACGGGATCACATCATTAGGAGAATGATGTGATTGACATGACCCATTCCATTAGCCTAGAACTTGATCGTTTAGTATATTGCTATTGCTTTCTTCATGACTTATACATGTTCCTGTAACTATGAGATTATGCAACTCCCGTTTACCGGAGGAACACTTTGGGTGCTACCAAACATCACAACGTAACTGGGTGATTATAAAGGAGTACTACAGGTGTCTCTGAAGGTACATGTTGGGTTGGCGTATTTTGAGATTAGGTTTTGTCACTTCGATTGTCGGAGAGGTATCTCTGGGCCCTCTCGGTAATGCACATCACTATAAGCCTTGCAAGCAATGTAGCTAATGAGTTAGTTACAGAATGATGCATTACATAATGAGTAAAGAGACTTGCCAGTAACGAGATTGAACTAGGTATTGGATACCGACGATCGAATCTCGGGCAAGTAACATACCGATGACAAAGGGAACAACGTATGTTGTTATGCGGTTTGACCGATAAAGATCTTCGTAGAATATGTAGGAGCCAATATGGGCATCCAGGTTCCGCTATTGGTTATTGACCGAGAATTGTTCTAGGTCATGTCTACATAGTTCTCGAACCCGTAGGGTCCGCACGCTTAACGTTACGATGACAGTTTCATTATGAGTTTATAAGTTTTGATGTACCGAAGTTTGATCAGAGTCCCGGATGTGATCATGGACATGATGAGGAGTCTCGAAATGATCGAGACATAAAGATTGATATATTGGAAGCCTATGTTTGGACATCGGAAGTGTTCCGGGTGAAATCGGCATTTTACCGGAGTACCGGGGGGGTTACCGGAACCCTCCCGGGGGTTATTGGGGGCCCTAAGGGAGAAGAGGAGAGGAGGCAAGAGGTGGGCTGCACCCGTCCCCTCCCTGGTCCGAATAGGACAAGGAGAGGGGGGCGGCGCCCCCCCTTTCCTTCCCCTCTTCCTCCTCCTTCCCCCTTCTCCTACTCCAACTAGGAAAGAAGGGAGTCCTACTCCCGGTGGGAGTAGGACTCCCCCTTGGCGTGCCCTCCTTGGCCGGCCGCCCCCTCCCCCTTGGCTCCTTTATATACGGGGGCAGGGGGCACCCTAGAACAGACAAGTTTATCTACGGATCGTTCCTTAGCCGTGTGCGGTGCCCCCCTCCACCATATTCCACCTCGGTCATATCGTCGTGGAGTTTAGGCGAAGCCCTGCACCGGTAGAGCATCATCATCGTCACCACGCCGTCGTGCTGACGGAACTCATCCGCGACACTTTGCTGGATCGGAGTCCGGGGATCGTCATCGAGCTGAACGTGTGCTGAACTCGGAGGTGCCGTACGTTCGGTACTTGGATCGGTCGGATCGTGAAGATGTACGACTACATCAACCGCCTTGTCATAACGCTTCCGCTTACAGTCTACGAGGGTACATAGACAACACTCTTCCCTCTCGTTGCTATGCCATCACCATGATCTTGCGTGTGTGTAGGAATTTTTTTGAAATTACTACGTTCCCCAACAACTACGGCACCTCCGAGTTCTAGCACACATTTAGGTCGATGACGATCCCCGGACTCCGATCCAGCAGGGTGTCGGGGAAGAGTTCTGTCAGCACGACGGTGTGGTGACGATCTTGATGTTCTACCATCGCAGGGCTTCGCCTAAGCACCGCTACAATATTATCGAGGACTATAGTGGAGGGGGTACCGCACACGGCTAAGAGATCTTGGAGATCAATTGTTGTTGTGTCTAGAGGTGCCCCCCTGCCCCCGTATATAAAGGAGCAAGGGGGGAGGGGGCGGCCGGCCTAGAAGGGGGGCGCCAGGAGGAGTCCTACTCCCACCGGGAGTAGGACTCCCTCCTTTCCTTGTCCAACTAGGAGAGGGGAAGGAAGGCAAGGAGAAGGAGAAGGAAGGAGAGGGAGGAAAAGGAGGAAAGGGGGGCCGGCCCCCTAGTCCAATTCGGTTTGGGCTAGGGGGGCCGCGCGCCATGCCTCCTCTCTTCCACCATTTGGCCCATGAGGCCCATCGCTTCTTCCTCGTATTCCCGTAACTCCCCAGTACCCCCGAAAATACCCGAATCACTCGGAACCTTTCCGAAGTCCGAATATAGTCGTCCAATATATCGATCTTTACGTCTCGACCATTTCGAGACTCCTCGTCATGTTCCCGATCTCAGCCGGGACTCTGAACTCCTTCGGTACATCAAAACTCATAATATAACTGTCATCGAAACCTTAAGCATGCGGACCCTATGGGTTTGAGAACTATGTAGACATGACCGAGAAACGTCTCCGGTCAATAACCAATAGCGGAACCTGGATGCTCATATTGGCTCCCACATATTCTACGAAGATCTTTATCGGTCAAACCGCATAACAACATACATTGTTCCTTTTGTCATCGGTATGTTACTTGCCCGAGATTCGATCGTCGGTATCTCAATACCTAGTTCAATCTCATTACCGGCAAGTCTCTTTACTCATTATGTAATGCATCATCCTGCAACTAACTCATTAGCTACATTGCTTGCAAGGCTTATAGTGATGTGCATTACCGAGAGGGCCCAGAGATACCTCTCCGACAATCAGAGTGACAAATCCTAATCTCGAAATACGCCAACTCAACATGTACCTTCGGAGACACCTGTAGAGCTCCTTTACAATCACCCAGTTACGTTGTGACATTTGGTAGCACACAAAGTGTTCCTCTGGTAAACGGGAGTTGTATAATCTCATAGTCATAGGAACATGTATAAGTCATGAAGAAAGCAATAGCAACATACTAAACGATCAAGTGCTAAGCTAACGGAATGGGTCAAGTCAATCACATCATTATCCTAATGATGTGATCCCGTTAATCAAATGACAACTCATGTCTATGGTTAGGAAACTTAACCATCTTTGATTAATGAGCTAGTTAAGTAGAGGCATACTAGTGACACTATGTTTGTCTATGTATTCACACATGTATTATGTTTCCGGTTAATACAATTCTAGCATGAATAATAAACATTTATCATGAAATAAGGAAATAAATAATAAATTTATTATTGCCTCTAGGGCATATTTACTTCAATGAGGAGATGGACTTGGGCGCATGCGCTCTGGCGACCGATCCGTCCGTCATGGCCGCGGGAAAGAAGAACTTCTCGGTAAAGCCATAACTTTTCGAAAGACGCCACCGTCAAGGAGACGGTGTATGACTCGCCGCAACTCCAAAGGTATTGGACAACATCGGGCAAGGCCAGCGTTGGGCATGCCCACCTGTTTGGTCGACGATATGCCCCAACGAAACCCGGTACATTCTTTGCCCCATATGACATTGGTTGATTCATTTTGTGGCACATGCTTTTTGATCAATCTAGGGATTGTAGTTTAGATGCGACCCATATTGTGTAGGACGAAGTAATGCTAAACATTAGTAATGATGGTCAAGAGCCTTTACATTTTGATATGGGGTATACCAATTCCCCTTTATTTTAAGTCGGGCAAACATCGCGCACTAAAAAGAAGGCAATCAAGCCAAGAGGTACAACTTTCACACATTTTGAAGATGTTTTGTTGGTTGATTCTTGGTTGGCCAGAAGCATGGATCCGGTATGTGTAACCGAGCAGAATGGCATCAAATATTGTCAAAAAATCCACAAACTCTATCATGAGCAAAAACGCTACGTGGAACCGCACCCAATCGCTACCAGCCGAAGTGAGGGCTTTCTTCAACATAAATGATCCACTATGAAAGAGAATGTGAGCAAGTTTGTTGGTCTCTACAAACAAGTGGTTGACCGCAACCAAAGTGGCATAGGAGTCCAAAGCCATATGCAACTTTGGTGGCGACTTTGTACCAACATATCGAGAAGAAGCCATTCACTTTGCTACATTGTTAGGTGAAATTGAAAAACAAACCAAAGTGGCAAATCATCCTTCAGGACCTCCAAAATGGCACCAAGAAGATGAAGAAAAATGATGAGTCTAGCTCCAATCAATTAATTGGATCGGAGGACCAAGAAGGGCAAAATGAGGGGCGAGCATACAAACCACCATGCCAAAGAGAAACCAACAGGTGATAGAAAAAAGTGGGAATTATGGCACACAAATTGTCATAGCCGATCAAGACCACGTCGTTACATGTCATATAAGAGAAACTCCAACCGGGCGACCCATTTCGTCCGCGCACGTCCGTTTGGGTAGCCGCGGACAAAAAAGATGGCCCAACGCGCCGACCCATTCCCAAAACCCGTTTGCTTCGCATCCGCACGAACCCATTTCCGGACCAAAATTTTGCTTGAAATGCATCGGTGCGGACGCGCCGCGCGTCCCCTTGGTGTCTGCCGCGACGCCACATGGCGGTCGGCCAACAACCCAAGCGGGCATAATTAACGTGGCCCTACCGAGGGCCTGCCTAGTAGTGTGTGTAAGGGACGTGTGCCCGTCCTTTTTAATGGACGCGTGTGGCGGGGCCGGCCTCATCCACTCCCCCCGTCCACATCTGGCCACCTTTGCTCCCTCGTCGATGACTAGAAAACCCTAGCCAGCCAGCCCCAAATCCTAGCAAAGCCATGCGCATCTTCAACGGGAAGGAAGGAAGGAAGGAAGGGGATGTTCAGCGCCGGAGCGAGCTCTTCCCGCGGGCTCCCTCCTCCACCGCTGCCGGCTAGACGGGGCACGCCACCGCAGGAGCGGGGGCGGTTGTACATCCTAGTCCATGAGGTGCGGCAACACTGGGAGTACCACCAGCCCCTGCCGTATCCAGATGTGAACTTGCCGCATGACTGGCATCTAGACCAGCAACGCATCCCCATCCCGGCGGTGTGGGAGCATGCGGAGGAGGTTTCCCGACAGCGTGAGCTCCTTACGCGGGAGCAGCGTGCCGTGCGTGCCTACGTGCCAGACTCTTCCAACTGGGAGCGCTGATTTGCGCTAGAGCACGAGGAGGAGCGCCGCCTCGGCGCCCACATCGACCACGGTGTTCCACCGCACGCCCTGCGGATAAAGCCGGAGGAAGAGCAGGTGGAGGCAGAATACCAAGCCGCCCTCAAGGAGGCCCTACAGCATGCGCTGGAGGCGAGTTGGCTCGAGAAGGACGCCCATTGGGATGGGCTGGAGCAAGCGATTGCTTTGTCCATGACGGGGGACTTCGTCCATGCGCCCCTATTCATGCCGCCACCGCCGCCCCTTGTCGAGCACAAGGCCGACTCGGAGCTGGAGGGCGAGCTAACACCCACGCGGAAGCGGTCACCGGCGCCCCCCACTTGGCCGAAGAGTCCTATTCATGGACCGGCCAGATCCGCGAGTGGGTGAGCGCGCCTCCCTGCTACTTCGCCTCCACGCCGGAAGAGGAGGCAGCCCACCTTGAGCGCCAGAAGGTGATGGAAATATGCCCTAGAGGCGATAATGAAGTTGTTATTATTATATTTCCTTATTCATGATAGAGGTTTATTATTCATGCTAGAATTGTATTGACCGGAAACATAAATACATGTGTGGATACATAAACAAATACCATGTCCCTAGTAAGCCTCTACTAGACTAGCTCGTTGATCAAAGATGGTTAAGGTTTCCTAACCATAGACATGTGTTGTCACTTGATAACGGGATCCCATCATTAGAAGAATGATGTGATGGACAAGACCCATCCGTTAACTTAGCATATGATCGTTCAGTTTATTGCTACTGCTTTCTTAATGTCAAATACATATTCCTTCGACCATGATATCATGCAACTCCCGGATACCAGAGGAATACCTTGTGTGCTATCAAACGTCACAATATAACTGGGTGATCATAAAGATGCTCCACATGTATCTCCAAAGGTGTCTGTTGAGTTGGCGTGAATCGAGATTGGGATTTATCACTACGTGTATCGGAGAGGTATCTTTGGGCCCTCTCGGTAATACACACCATAAGAAGCTTGCAAGCAAAGTGACTAAGGAGTTAGTTACGAGATGATGTATTACGGAACGAGTAAAGAGACTTGCCGGTAACGAGATTGAACTTGGTATGAAGATACCGACGATTGAATCTTGGGCAAGTAACATACCGACAGACAAAGGTAATTACGCATGTTGTCATAAAGGTACAACCCATAAAAGATCTCCGTGGAATATGTAGGAATCAATATGGGCATCCATGTCCCGCTGTTGGTTATTGACCGGAGAGGTGTCTCGGTCATGACTACATAATTTCCGAACCCGCAGGGTCGCACGCTTAATGTTCGTTGACGCTAGAGTAGTATTGGGATATTTGATGAGTGGTAACCAAATGTTGTTCAGAGTCCATGTTGAGATCACAGATGTCATGAGGAGTCTCAGAATGGTTGAGAGGTACAGATTTATATATAAGAAGTCATATTTTGGGTTCCGGAAAAAGGTGCAGTTTTTTCGGTATTGTACCGGGAAGCTTCCAAAAGGTTTCAGAGGATTCCGAAGGGGTCCGGAAGTTCAAAAGTGGGCCCACCACGAGCCAAGGGCTAGCATGGGCTCCGGGAGGCGCCCTGGCCTTATTGGGCTATGCCCACCAAGTCCTCAAAAGCCCATGTGGCCAGGGAAGGAAAAAAAAGGAAAGAGTCCTAGTAGAAATAGGATTGGACTTGGAGTCCAAGTCCTCTTCCCTTAGCTGAGCCCTGGGGCTTGGAGGGGCTGTTTTCCATGCCCCTCCACCTATATATAGAGGGGAGGGGGCGCCCCAAGATGACACACCAAGTCCTTGGCGCCCCTCACTCTCCCGTTACTCTGTAGTTTCACCACCTCGTCTCGACGGCACTTAGCGAAGCGTTGTTGGTGCTCCACCACCATCATCACCACCGCGTCGTCGTGTTGGTCGTGATCCCATCTACTTCTTCTCCCCGCTTGCTGGATCAAGAAGGAGGAGACGTCATCGAGCCGCACGTGTGCTAAACTCGGAGGTGTCGTCCATTCGGCACTAGATCGTTGGATCGTGATCGGATCGCGAAGAGTACGACTACATCAACCGCGTGATAAACGCTTCCGCTTAACAGTCTACGAGGGTACGTAGACACACTCTCTCCTCTCGTAGCTATGCATCTCCATAGATAGATCTTGCGTGTGCATAGATTTTTTTTGTTTTCCAGTCAACGTTCTCCAACAGGAAGGCGCATTGGATCGCGAAGGAGGGGGCCGACGCCGAGCAGCAGATGCGCCGGAGGAGGAGGCGCTACGGTGCGAGGTGGACGAGGAGGGGTGCGCCCGCCTCGCCACAATGCTACTGCCGCCGCAGACACCGGAGGAGGATGGACTGGCGGCCTATCAAGCCGTGTTTGGTTGGGATGGGCCGCTTCCGTCTTGATCGACCTCACCGGCGGCAACGACGACGATGACCAGTGCAAGGGCAAGGCAGTCTACTAGGACAACATGCGGGCATTTATTAGTTCTTTTTAATTTGTAGTCATGTTTAAGTGGACTTTGGCCGGCGTTTGATCGACCATTTATGTATAATTATGATTAATTAATTCAGTGTCGCCCACGTCAGCAAAAATGGGTATGCCTCCCATTGGGCGCACCTGCCGACCCAAATAAAAAAACGGACGCACACGTCCATCTGACCGACCCGAACAGATAAAAAGTGGACAAAGCGTGCATCCGTTCGGGTCGACGCGTTGGAGTTGCTCTAGTGTGCTTTCATGGCCTTCACGGACAGCCATATGTGGTTATAGACGACTTGGAGCATGTTAACTTGTTCATATAACAACTTCAATTTGATAATTAAAGCTTGTCAACTGTGTGAGTGCCTTGTGGGTTCTTCCTCGTATGGTTTGCGAGGGAAAACCAAGGCAGTATTATGATTGTGGTTAGGTAGGTGGACGTGTTGGGGAACGTTGCAGAAAATTAAAAATTTTCCTACGGTTTCACCAAGATCCATCTATGAGTTCATCTAAGCAACGAGTCAAGGGAGTGAGATTGCATCTACATACCACTTCTAGATCACGTGCGGAAGCGTTGAATGGAACGGTGATGATGGAGTCGTACTCACCGTGATTCAGATCACCGATGACCAAGTGCCGAACGGACAGCACCTCCGCGTTCAACACACGTACGGAACGGCCGACGTCTCCTCCGTCTTGATCCAGCAAGGGGGAAGGAGAGGTTGATGAAGATGGCTCCAGCAGCAGCACGACGGCGTGGTGGTGGTGGAGCAGCAGTACTCCGACAGGGCTTCGCCAAGCTCATGACGGAGGAGGAGAGGTGTTGGGGAGGGGAGGGGCTGCGCCTTGGTTGTGCCAGCAGCCCTCCCCTCACCTCTCTATTTATAGGGGAAGGGACAAGGGGGGCGGGCCCCTCTAGATGAGATCTAGAGGGGGGGCGGCGGCCAAGGAGGGGGGCTTGCCCCCCAAGCAAAGGGGGGCGCCCCCACTAGGGTTTCCCCCCAACCCTAGGCGCATGGGCCCAAGGGGGGGGGCGCCCAGCCCTCCAGAGGCTGGTTCCCTGCCCCTTGCGGCCCATGAGGCCCTCTGAGAGGGGTGGCCCCTCCGGTGGACCCCGGAAACCTCTCCGGTGGCCCCGGTACAATATCGATATGCCCCCGAAACTTTCCAGTGTCCGTATGACAACTTCCCATATATAAATCTTCACCTCCGGACCATTCCGGAACTCCTCGTGACGTCCGGGATCTCATCCGGGACTCCAAACAACATTTGGTAATCACATACAAGTCTTCCTAATAACCCTAGCGTCACCGAACCTTAAGTGTGTAGACCCTATGGGTTCGGGAGACACGTAGACATGACCGAGACGGCTCTCGAGCAATAACCAACAGAGGGATCGGGATACCCATGTTGGCTCCCATATGCTCCTCGATGATCTCATCGGATGAACCACGATGTCGAGGATTCAAACAACCCCGTATTCAATTCCCTTTGTCAATCGGTACGTTACTTGCCCGAGACTCGATCGTCGGTATCCCAATACCTCGTTCAGTCTCATTACCGGCAAGTCACTTTACTCGTACCGTAATGCATGATCCCGTGACCAACCACTTGGTCACTTTGAGCTCATTATGATGATGCATTACCGAGTGGGCCCAGAGATACCTCTCCGTCATACGGAGTGACAAATCCCAGTCTTGATCCGTGTCAACCCAACAGATACTTTCGGAGATACCTGTAGCGCACCTTTATAGTCACCCAGTTACGTTGTGACGTTTGGTACACCCAAAGCACTCCTGCGGTATCCGGGAGTTACACGATCTCATGGTCTAAGGAAAGGATACTTGACATTGGAAAAGCTCTAGCAAACGAGCTACACGATCTTGTGCTATGCTTAGGATTGGGTCTTGTCCATCACATCATTCTCCTAATGATGTGATCCCGTTATCAACGACGTCCAATGTCCATAGCCAGGAAACCATGACTATCTGTTGATCAACGAGCTAGTCAACTAGAGGCTTACTAGGGACATATTATGGTCTATGTATTCACACGTGTATTACGATTTCCGGATAATACAGTTATAGCATGAATAAAGACAATTATCATGAACAAGGAAATATAATAATAATCCTTTTATTATTGCCTCTAGGGCATATTTCCAACAGTCTCCCACTTGCACTAGAGTCAATAATCTAGTTACATTGTGATGAATCGCACACCCATAGAGTTCTGGTGTTGATCATGTTTTGCTCGCGAGAGAGGTTTAGTCAACGGATCTGCGACATTCAGATCCGTATGTACTTTGCAAATATCTATGTCTCCATCTTGAACATTTTCACAGATGGAGTTGAAGCGACGCTTGATGTGCCTGGTCTTCTTATGAAACCTGGGCTCCTTGGCAAGGGCAATAGCTCCAGTGTTGTCACAGAAGAGTTTTATCGGCCCCGACGCATTGGGTATGACTCCTAGGTCGGTGATGAACTCCTTCACCCAAATTGCTTCATGCGCTGCCTCCGAGGCTGCCATGTACTCTGCTTCACATGTAGATCCCGCCACGACGCTCTGCTTGCAGCTGCACCAGCTCACTGCTCCACCATTCAACATATACACGTATCCGGTTTGTGACTTAGAGTCATCCAGATCTGTGTCGAAGCTAGCGTCGACGCAACCCTTTACGACGAGCTCTTCGTCACCTCCATAAACGAGAAACATGTCCTTTGTCCTTTTCAGGTACTTCAGGATATTCTTGACCACTATCCAGTGTTCCTTGCCGGGATTACTTTGGTACCTTCCTACCAAACTTACGGCAAGGTTTACATCATGTCTGGTACACAGCATGGCATACATAATAGATCCTATGGCTGAAGCATAGGGGATGACACTCATCTCTTCTTTATCTTTTGCCATGGTCGGGCATTGAGCCGAGCTCAATCTCACACCTTGCAATACAGGCAAGAACCCCTTCTTGGACTGATCCATTTTGAACTTCTTCAAAATCTTATCAAGGTATGTGCTTTGTGAAAGACCTATGAGGCGTCTCGATCTATCTCTATAGATCTTGATGCCTAATATATAAGCAGCTTCTCCAAGGTCCTTCATTGAAAAACACTTATGCAAGTAGGTCTTAATGCTGTCCAAAAGTTCTATATCATTTCCCATCAAGAGTATGTCATCTACATATAATATGAGAAATGCTACAAAGCTCCCACTCACTTTCTTGTAAACGCAGGCTTCTCCATAAGTCTGCATAAATCCAAACGCTTTGATCATCTCATCAAAGCGAATGTTCCAACTCCGAGATGCTTGCACCAGCCCATAAATGGATCGCTAGAGCTTGCATACTTTGTTAGCATTCTTAGGGTCGACAAAACCTTCCGGCTGCATCATATACAGCTCTTCCTTAAGATGTCCGTTAAGGAATGCCGTTTTGACGTCCATCTGCCATATCTCATAATCATAGTATGCGACAATTGCTAACATTATTCGGACGGACTTCAGCTTCGCTACGGGAGAGAATGTCTCATCGTAGTCAACCCCTTGAACTTGTCGATAACCCTTAGCGACAAGTCGAGCTTTATAGATGGTAACATTACCATCCGCGTCCGTCTTCTTCTTAAAGATCCATTTGTTTTCTATCGCTCGCCGATCATCGGGCAAGTCTGTCAAAGTCCATACTTTGTTTTCATACATGGATTCTATCTCGGATTTTATGGCTTCAAGCCATTTGTCGAAATCTGGGCCTGCCATCGCTTCTTCATAGTTCGAAGGTTCACCGTTGTCTAACAACATGATTTCTAAGACATGGTTGCCGTACCACTCTAGTGCGGAACGTGTCCTAGTGGACCTTCGAAGTTCAGTAGGAGCTTGATCTAAAGTATCTTGATCATCATCATTAACCTCCTCTCTTGTCGGTGCAGGCACCACAGGAACATCTTCCTGAGTTGCACTACTTCCTGTTTCAAGAGGCAGTACTTCATCAAGCTCTACTTTCCTCCCACTTAATTCTTTCGAGAGAAACTCTTTTTCCAGAAAGGATCCGTTCTTGGCAACAAAGATCTTGCCCTCGGATCTTAAGTATAAGGTATACCCAATGGTTTCCTTAGGGTATCCTATGAAGACGCATTTTTCCGACTTGGGTTCGAGCTTTTCAGGTTGAAGTTTCTTGACATAAGCATCGCATCCCCAAACTTTTAGAAACGACAGCTTAGGTTTCTTCCCAAACCATAATTCATACGGTGTCGTCTCAACGGATTTAGACGGTGCCCTATTTAAAGTGAATGTAGCTGTCTCTAGAGCGTATCCCCAAAATGATAGCGGTAAATCGGTAAGAGACATCATAGACCGCACCATATCCAATAGAGTGCGATTACGACATTCGGACACACCATTACGCTGAGGTGTTCCAGGCGGCGTGAGTTGTGAAACGATTCCACATTTCCTTAAGTGTGTACCAAACTCGTGACTTAAATATTCTCCTCCACGATCTGATCGTAGGAACTTTATCTTTCGGTCACGTTGATTCTCTACCTCATTCTGAAATTCCTTGAACTTTTCAAAGGTCTCAGACTTGTGTTTCATTAAGTAGACATACCCATATCTACTCAAGTCATCAGTGAGAGTGAGAACATACACTACGGGAAACAGGTAATTTGTCGTCTGTGGATTACAGACGGCAAAGACCTAAATCCAGACGGCAAAGCGTTTGCCATCAGGAAGCAGACGGCAAAGTCAGATGGCAAAGATAAGTCGGCAAAGAAAACTTTGCCATCAGCTTTTCATCGGACAGACGGCAAAGATTTTGCCGTCAGCCAATCTGTGAATTTGCCATCTGCCACAAAAATAGCATACGGCAAAGACGCGTTCTTTGTCGTCAGTCAAAAAGTGTGCTTTGTCGTCAGTCATGTTAAACTACAGACGGCAAAAAATGTTTTTTTCCTTTAAAAAAAAAGACGCCGGAGCAGCGCATCTCGCCCACCAACCGTCGTTGAACGAAATCAGATTGAGGCGGAGCTCGCCGAGACTGAGCTGCTCGCCCAACAGCGCCGAGAGGGCCGTGTAGCACGTCGTCATGGTCAACGTCCGGTCATGCCCTGTTGTCATTTGGCGGCCATGCAGGAGGGAGGAGGACCGTAGAAGAGAGGAGGGTGGAGCTTCTTGAATCGCTGGTGAGGTGGCGGAGTTTCATGCGGTGGAGACAGAGGAGCTTCGCGCGGCAGCAGTGGAGTTGCACGCGGCGACGACAGTGGTGCTGCACACTGACCACGATGGATAGGCAGGCGGGGGGCGCGGTGCTGGACGGACGAACGAGCGGCGTGTAGTGCAGCTTCTCGGGGACTAGCGGGCGTGGAGTGCAGCTTCTCGTGGACTAGCGTGCGTGGCGCCGGCCGGACGGGAGACGGGCGCAGAGCCGGCTGCTCGGGGACAGGTTGACGGGCGGGTACTGGCCGGTGGCGTGCGGCTGCTCGGGGGCGCGGGACGGGTGGGCGAGCGCTGGGAGAGAGGAGGAAGCAGGAGATAGGAGGGAGCTGGCCGGCGGCGGGGCTCTGCTCGGGGGAGATGTAGAGAAGAGCTGCAGGAGAGAGGAGGAAGCTGGCCGGCAGGAGGGCGCTGAGGGGATAAGGAGAGAGAGAGGAGTTGGGCGCGTGGGGTGCATGCCTCGTGGGTGGGCCCCTGGCTTTTTTATGCATGGTGGTGGCCCCCTGACTTGCGGGTGGGTGGCTGCGTGTGTGTCCGACGCATATGGTGGATGGATACATGCGTTTTGGATCTTGCCACGTCACTGATCCATGTGATCAATCCGCGTGGTGTGTTTTCTCTTTGCTGTCTACCAAATAAAATACAGACGGCAAACATCTCACTTTGCCGTCTGCTAATCAAAAGAACAGACGGCAAAGTCTGTGCCGTCTGTTATTGTTTTGGTAGACGTCAAAGTGAGCGGTTTGCCGTTTGTATTTCGTTGGACAGACGGCAAAGTCTATTTTGCTGTTAGTATTTCTTTCCCGTCTGCAGCAGACGGCAAACCTTGTCTTTGCCGTCTGGCCCGATGAAAAGCAGACGGCAAAGACGCATCCTGACGGCAAATTATCTGTTTCCCGTAGTGATAACGATATCCTCCGTGAGCCTCAAAACTCATTGGACCGCACACATCGGTATGTATGATTTCCAATAAGTTGGTTGCTCGCTCCATTGTTCCGGAGAACGGAGTCTTGGTCATTTTGCTCATGAGGCATGGTTCGCATGTGTCAAATGATTCATAATCGAGAGACTCTAAAAGTCTATCAGCATGGAGCTTCTTCATGCACTTGACACCAATGTGACCAAGGCGGCAGTGCCACAAGTATGTGGGACTATTGTTATCAACTTTACATCTTTTGGTATTCACACTATGAATATGTGTAATATTACGCTCGAGATTCATCAAGAATAAACCATTGACCGTCGGGGCATGACCATAAAACATATCTCTCATATAAATAGAACAACCATTATTCTCGGATTTAAATGAGTAGCCATCTCGTATCAAACGAGATCCAGATACAATGTTCATGCTCAAACTTGGCACTAAATAACAATTATTAAGGTTTAAAACTAATCCCGTAGGTAATGTAGAGGTAGCGTGCCGACGGCAATCACATCGACCTTGGAACCATTCCCGACGCGCATCGTCACCTCGTCCTTCGCCAGTCTCCGCTTATTCCGCAGCTCCTGCTGTGAGTTACAAATATGAGCAACGACACCGGTATCAAATACCCAGGAGTTACTACGAGTACTGGTAAGGTACACATCAATTACATGTATATCAAATATACCTTTGGTGTTGCCGGCCTTCTTGTCCGCTAAGTATTTGGGGCAGTTCCGCTTCCAGTGACCCTTCCCTTTGCAATAAAAGCACTCAGTCTCAGGCTTGGGTCCATTGCTTGACTTCTTCCTGGCAACTGGCTTACCAGGCGCGGCAACTTCCTTGCCGTCCTTCTTGAAGTTCTTCTTACCCTTGCCCTTTTTGAACTTAGTGGTTTTATTAACCATCAACACTTGATGTTCCTTCTTGATTTCTACCTCTGCTGACTTCAGCATTGAAAATACTTCAGGAATGGTCTTCACCATCCCCTGCATATTGTAGTTCACCACAAAGCTCTTGTAGCTTGGTGGGAGCGACTGAAGGATTCTGTCAATGACCGCCTCATCCGGGAGGTTAATGTCCAGCTGGGACAGGCGGTTGTGCAACCCAGACATTTTGAGTATGTGCTCACTGACAGAACTATTTTCCTCCATCTTACAACTATAGAACTTGTCGGAGACTTCATATCTCTCGACCCGGGCATGAGCTTGGAAAACTAGTTTCAGCTCCTCGAACATCTCATATGCTCTGTGTTGCTCAAAACGCTTTTGGAGCCCCGGTTCTAAGCTGTAAAGCATGCCGCACTGAACGAGGGAGTAATCATCAGCACGAGACTGCCAAGCGTTCATAACATCCTGGTTCTCTGGAACGGGTGCATCACCTAGCGGTCCTTCTAGGACATATTGTTTCCTGGCAGCTATGAGGATGATCCTCAGGTTCCGGACCCAGTCCGTATAGTTGCTGCCATCATCTTTCAGCTTGGTTTTCTCTAGGAACATGTTGAAGTTTATGTTGACATGAGCGGCGGCCATTTGATCTACAAGACATATTTGCAAAGGTTTTAGACTAAGTTCATGATAATTAAGTTCATCTAATCAAATTATTATAATGAACTCCCACTCAGATTAGACATCCCTCTAGTCATCTAGGTGTTACACGATCCGAGTCGACTAGGCCGTGTCCGATCATCACGTGAGACGAACTAGTCATCGTCGGTGAACATCTCCATGTTGATCATATCTTCCATACGACTCGTGTTCGACCTTTCGGTCTCTGTGTTCCGAGGCCATGTCTGTACATGCTAGGCTCGTCAAGTTAACCCTAAGTGTTTTGCATGTGTAAAACTGTCTTACACCCGTTGTATGTGAACGTAAGAATCTATCACACCCGATCATCACGTGGTGCTTCAAAACGACGAACTTTAGCAACGGTGCACAGTTAGGGGAGAACACTTCTTGAAATTGTGTAAGGGATCATCTTATTTACTACCGCCGTTCTAAGTAAACAAGATGCATAAACATAATAAACATCACATGCAATTATATAGTAGTGACATGATATGGCCAATATCATATAGCTCCATTGATCTCCATCTTCGGGGCTCCATGATCATCTTGTCACCGGCATGACACCATGATCTCCATCATCGTGTCTTCATGAAGTTGTCACACCAACAACTACTTCTACTTCTATGGCTAACGCGTTTAGCAATAAAGTAAAGTAATTTACATGGCGTTCTTCAATGACACGCAGGTCATACAAAAAATAAAGACAACTCCTATGGTTCCTGCCGGTTGTCATACTCATCGACATGCAAGTCGTGATTCCTATTACAAGAACATGATCTCATACATCACAATATATCATTCATCATTCATCACAACTTCTGGCCATATCACATCACATGACAATTGCTGCAAAAACAAGTTAGACGTCCTCTAATTGTTGTTGCATCTTTTACGTGGCTGCAATTGGGTTCTAGCAAGAACGTTTTCTTACCTACGAATAACCACAACATGATTTTGTCAACTTCTATTTACCCTTCATAAGGACCCTTTTCATCGAATCCGCTCCAACTAAAGTGGGAGAGACAGACACCCGCCAGCCACCTTATGCAACTAGTGCATGTCAGTCGGTGGAACCGGTCTCACGTAAGCGTACGTGTAAGGTTGGTCCGGGCCGCTTCATCCCACAATACCGCTGAAGCAAGATAAGACTAGTAGCGGCAAGCAAGTTGACAAGATCTACGCCCACAACAAAATTGTGTTCTACTCGTGCAATAGAGAACTACGCATAGACCTAGCTCATGATGCCACTGTTGGGGAACGTTGCAGAAAATTAAAAATTTTCCTACGGTTTCACCAAGATCCATCTATGAGTTCATCTAAGCAACGAGTCAAGGGAGTGAGATTGTATCTACATACCACTTGTAGATCGCGTGCGGAAGCGTTCAAGGGAACGGTGATGATGGAGTCGTACTCGCCGTGATTCAGATCACCGACGACCAAGTGCCGAACGGACAGCACCTCCGCGTTCAACACACGTACGGAATGGACGACGTCTCCTCTGTCTTGATCCAGCAAGGGGGAAGGAGAGGTTGAGGAAGATGGCTCCAGCAGCAGCACGACGGCGTGGTGGTGGTGGAGCAGCAGTACTCCGACAGGGCTTCGCCAAGCTCGTGACGGAGGAGGAGATGTGTTGGGGAGGGGAGGGGCTGCGCCTTGGTTGTGTCCAGCAGCGCTCCCCTCACCTCTCTATTTATAGGGGAAGGGGCAAGGGGGGCCGGCCCCTCTAGATGAGATCTAGAGGGGGGCGGCGGCCAGGGAGGGGGGCTTGCCCCCCAAGCAAAGGAGGGCGCCCCCACTAGGGTTTCCCCCCAACCCTAGGCGCATGGGCCCAAGGGGGGGGCGCCTAGCCCTCCAGGGGCTGGTTCCCTGTCCCTTGTGGCCCATGAGGCCCTCCGAGAGGGGTGGCTCCTCCCGGTGGACCCCCGGAACCTCTCCGGTGGCCCCGGTACAATACCGATATGCCCCCGAAACTTTCTGGTGTCCGTATGACAACTTCCCATATATAAATCTTCACCTCGGACCATTCTGGCACTCCTCGTGACGTCCGGATCTCATCCGGGACTCCGAACAACATTCGGTAATCACATACAAGTCTTCCTAATAACCCTAGCGTCACCGAACCTTAAGTGTGTAGACCCTAAGGGTTCGGGAGACACGTAGACATGACCGAGACGGCTCTCGGGCAATAACCAACAGCGGGATCTGGATACCCATGTTGGCTCCCACATGCTCCTCGATGATCTCATCGGATGAACCACGATGTCGAGGATTCAAACAACCCCGTATTCAATTCCCTTTGTCAATCGGTACGTTACTTGCCCGAGACTCGATCGTCGGTATCCCAATACCTTGTTCAGTCTCGTTACCGGCAAGACACTTTACTCGTACCGTAATGCATGATCACGTGACCAACCACTTGGTCACTTTGAGCTCATTATGATGATGCATTACCGAGTGGGCCCAGAGATACCTCTCCGTCATACGGAGTGACAAATCCCAGTCTCGATCCGTGTCAACCCAACAGATACTTTCGGAGATACCTGTAGTGCACCTTTATAGTGACCCAGTTACGTTGTGACGTTTGGTACACCCAAAGCACTCCTACGGTATCCGGGAGTTACACGATCTCATGGTCTAAGGAAAGGATACTTGACACTGGAAAAGCTCTAGCAAACGAACTACATGATCTTGTGCTATGCTTAGGATTGGGTCTTGTCCATCACATCATTCTCCTAATGATGTGATCCCGTTATCAACGACGTCCAATGTCCATAGCCAGGAAACCATGACTATCTGTTGATCAACGAGCTAGTCAACTAGAGGCTTACTAGGGACATATTATGATCTATGTATTCACACGTGTATTACGATTTCCGGATAATACAATTATAGCATGAATAAAGACAATTATCATGAACAAGGAAATATAATAATAATCCTTTTATTATTGCCTCTAGGGCATATTTCCACAGGACGGACTAGTGGATCAACGTTCCTTTACGTCTTATGTGCTTTCTCACCTCATCTCTAATAAAACACAAGTTATAGTGTATCTCTATAGAATTCTTAGTATTGCAGAGTGAGACATGTACTCACCCTTGCTAAACCGTACCCCTTCTTTGACAATGTGGAGTACTAGCTTGGGTTTGATGTAAGCCTTGCAGAGTGAGACATGTACTCACCTTGCTATGAACATTCTTGCAGAGGACTACTTCTATGATGATGCTTCTGCGTGATACTACGTTTAGTACTATAATGGTGACTAGTAGATAGGAGATCCCGGGTGGATGAGACCTCATGGGATGGGATCGTTTTCCACTAATGTACGAATGTTATGTTGAGCCATGTGGCCTCCTGATGTAATATTTTGGATCTTGACCCATGTGAGTTCTATTTATACCGATTGCTTTGTTTTAGATGGTTCCGTGATGTTCCCAATCATATAATACCCCGTGGTGACGTGGTGTATATTCCCATAAATATGCTTGAAGATATACATTGTGGGCGGTATCAAATGCGTTCCTATTTTGAGATTGACAACAACGTGCTAAACTTGGTATAGCTCCGCATCGCGGGACTTACACACCGTCTCCCATCTTCCAGCGAGCAGGTGAGTGTGGAGCACCCTCGTTGTGTGTCGCTTGTGTCATGGGATGGGGTGTGGCATTTAGCAGCTAAACTTGGAATAGCTCCGCATCCCGGGACTTACACACCGTCTCCCATCTTCCAGCGAGCAGGCCAGTGTGGAGCACCCTCGTTGTGGGTCGCTTGTGTCATGGGGTGGGGTGTGGCATTTAGCAGCATTGCGATGGCAGTGATGTGAAGGTGTGGCGACAACCGGGGATTCTCAAAGAAAGAGGAGGGGCAAGCTCAGACGAGGAGTCCCAAGGCAGTCATGGTGAAGACAAGAGGGGAAAGGATATGAACGAGTGAACAAAGTTGTGCGGCGCCCACTGCGATGTGGCACATGTGTGGGAGCCGATGGAGCAACCCAATCGGTCGATTGATTGCAATCTTTTTCCAAAGAAGAAACGATGGATCTAGAACTTGATTGCATTTTTCACAAAGGATTTTTATATTGCAATAGTTGTTAGAGCAACTCCATCGGGCTAACCCAAATGAACACAAAATATGTCTGCTTTTTATCCGTTTGGGTGTCAGGCGGATAACAAAAGTACGGCCGTGTCCACCGTCCTTTAGTGGACCCAACGCACACAACACATTTATTCCCCTCCTTTTGATTTAAAATGTACTCCCTTCATCCCAAAATGCAAGACTTTTTTTGACACACATTTTGGGACGAGGGCTTACATATTAGGCCGCCAAAAGTCTATTAATTACATTAATTGAACTAAAATAATAAATAAACCATAGATCAACTACTCGTCGTCCTCGTCCTCGTCGCCGACAGGATCCAGTGGCCACGACTCCGGCTCTGGCGGTATCATGTGGGCATTGCGGTGGCCGCCACCTTTGATGCGTGGAGCGCCAGTGGTAGCCCAGGCCACATAGCAAAGCTCGGCCAGCTCGGAGGCCTCGTCGTCCTTGGGCTCCTCCTCCTTCACCATGAGCCCCCTACCCACCCCACGATGGCTCAGACGGACCAAAACACAGAATAATCAAATGCATCACAGCGTTGAGCTGTGTTTTTTATTCACACGGACCTAAACAGACGTGAGCAGATGAAATGGGTCCAGCGTTAGAGTTGCCCTTAGGGCATGGCCAACGCGCCAGGAAGGACGGGTGCTTGCGGAGCTAGACGGGATCCTGCGGAGGAGGCTGGTTCTTCGCTGACAAAGGTGCTGAGGCAGCCAATAAAGGAGGATAGGACAACAACCAACAGGACCACGCTACTGTATATATCGTATAAAAAGAAAGAGCTGTTGAACGTGGCAACAATACTGCTGTTTTCATTGGATGAAGATAAAACTAAACCATGGTTTTAGTTATTTTTATCTATATGTGTAATGCTGGGGCAGTAGTACGATGATGCCTCCATTGTTCATGCCGGATCTCCATTCGGATTGAAAAAGGCAAAACTCATCACCAAATCATCCAACCTTGGAAAGATTCGCAGGTTATCCGGAAGGACGAAGCACCAAACAAACCAAAGGCACCAGCCCGGACCCCACCCATCCACACCTCCAGTTGACCGGTGTGCGCCCACACGCCAGATTCGCGTCAGGCCAGGCCCACTTCCCTGGCCCGAAAGAGGGAGCCCCACTCTTTCCGAATCCCACAAAATATTTGGACCCTTTCTTTCCCCTTCCCTTCTATTCCTCACGCTTTTTATCGCAAAAATCTTTCTCGCTCCGCACGCGCCGGCGCACCCAAAACAAAACCCCCACCACGCGCGCAGCCCGCCGCCGTCGCCGACGACGAGCGCATTTGCCGCCTCCCCCCTCCCATGGCGGAGGGATCTTCCAGGCGAGTGCGCCGCCCTTCTCCGCTCCACCCGCCGCGCTCCCCTGGTACGGTTCGGTTTCTGATGGGTCTTTGTTTCGGATGTTGGTTTTGGTCGCAGGAGCTATCCCTTCGGGGGAAGCTTGGTGTTGGACGACCCGGAGGTCGTCGAGGTGCCGCCGGAGGTCGCCGCCGGATGGAACTCCGTCCGCCAGAAGCGGAAGCGGGCCCAGGTGATGTGGAGCCTGGAAAGGCGGCTGCCTTTTTAAGTACTTTTTTTTTCTGCCGCGCCGTCGACCTGTCGTGGACTGTTCGATGCTAGATGGTGAAATCCCAACCCGCACGCATGGTGTGGTGAGGATTAGGGTTGCGATGCATTTTTGGTGCCTTAAGTTTAGACGTATTATCTAGGTTATGTTCGAATTGTCTGTATGATGTTTGTTTGCGGATCTGTACAAGTTCTAGTTATAGCTTCAGGTGGCTGGTCCCAGTCCCACGTTTCTTACTGTCCGATTGAGTATTGTACTGGTTCGAATGAATTTTGTATGATTGTTCCTTCGATTAGTACGATTTTTGCCTCAATATTGGCATAAGCTGTGATTTCTGTCCAAGGTAGTAGGATACTGAGGCATATCATCAGATATACTACTTCATGGAAGGTAGAAAATATGCCCCAGCATCCTCAGTAGTCAGATGAATGTGAAGTGATAGGGTGTCATCTGACTTTTCTTTCGACAAGCAGTGATTTGACCGTTTTTATGCTTCATGGATTTACCTCTTGCAAAACATTTACAATTTCTGCAGCTGAGTATAACCAACTCTCTTTCTAATACTCCATCCGTGTAAATAGATGATGTTTAGACATCGCACGATTTCCAACATTCATCTTTGCATTAATTTTTGTAGGCACATGTTAGTAGAGAATTATGAAATTTTATAGCATGCACATATTTCTCATGAAAAATCTAACGGTATCAGTTTCAACTTAGCAATCTAAATATTCTAGTAATAGCAATCTAAATATTCTAGTAAATGCGCATGTGCAATGCACGTTGATATCATGTAGGGTATTAATTGAGAGTTTAAAAAGGTGACATTAATTGCATGCTGATGTATTAGGTAGGATATGTTTTTAGGAAAGTAGTATTAATTGCACGGTTTGTGCTAATGTTAATATTTGGTATGAGGGGGTGTTTGGTTACAGGGACTAGACTAAAAAAGTCCCTTTAAGTCCCTATGTAACCAAACAGGAGGGACTTATTCTACAGGGACTAGAAAAAGACTCTACTGGAGGGTCTTTTTTCTTTAGTCCCTGGGACTAAAAAAAGTCTAGTCCCTTGCAACTAAACACCCCCTGATAATGATTGCACGCTAAACATGTTGAGCCCTCACCATTGGAGCAATGTAGGTCATTAGATGCACATGGTTTGATGGCCGAGATTAGTTGGATCTGCCCCTTTGGGTCTTTTTATATTGGTATATATATATAACTATATATAGATGATACATTATCCCTGTATGAACGAACTAGAGTCTTGTTATGTGGCTTCTTTTTGTAAAGAGCACCACAGTGCCTAACAGTTATGCTGTTAGTTTTATGTGGGAAAGTTAGTCTCTATCAATAAAAGAAGAATCAACAATACATACACAAATGTAAACAAAACTGCAAGAACATCAACTGGAAACCAAATGAGGCTGTCAAATTTCTCTCGCTTTGCCTTTTGCAAAATGCATGGCAATCTCTCTCTCTCTTTCTGCCGCCCCCACAAAATCAACATAAGTGCGTGAGCGCATTGTATAATGTGGGAGTGCAATGGTTGGCATTTCTTTTAGTCTTCAAAGAAGTTCATGCTGTGAATGTACCACACAGCCTCTTTTTTTTAACCGTCACATGTTTAATAAACAGGTTGCTCCTCATGAAATAATCGAACTTGATGCTGATGATGATCATGACGGAGTTACAATCATTGATGCAAAGACATCGGATTACAAGAATAAACAAGCTGTTGGTCATCCTGTAAATTGCTGGAAGAATGCAAAGGTGGATCCTTTGTGTACTTGCTTACTTTTGATGCCATTGGTTTGTGCAATCTACCATTGATTGATACATGCTTCTCTGTTGGAACACTCAGATTGGCTTGGCAGCCGAGGACATTGCTTTGCCAAGTGCTATTTCTGCCAAAGTTGTTTATCCATGGGATGGCCTGGGAACATACCATGGAGGTCCCAAACTTCCAATTTATGGCTTGCCTACGGATTTTGCTGGCCCAAGTTCTTTTGCTTCTTATCCATGGCAAAGCGTAGGAACTTACCATACAGGTACATTGCCTCCAGCTTATTTTGATGATGTTTTGGGGGCAGTTGGAGAGGAACACTACGCTTATGATGAAGGTGATTTCAGTAACTATAGTTACAACACCCCTTTGATGGAAAACGATAGCAGCTTTAACTTGAATGTGGATCATTACGGCTTTCCACCTAGTGTGGGGTTGTATTTACCAAGGGGACATGTGGCCCCTGCTGATTCAACGCAGCAGCGGCAGCAAGTTAAGATTGTGGAAAGTGAAATTGAGGAAAAGTATAAGGCATTTAAGCAGTTTGATACTGTTGGTGACCACAGTGATCACTTTTATTTGAAGTTTCGGACCGTGAAGAAGGTAGTGCTTTGTATTCTGTTGATGCTCTGTCCGCATTCCATCTTCTCACTTCAGTACTAAGTTGTCACTTTAACAGCCATCAAAGGACTGGGTGAAGAGAATTCAGCATGAATGGAAAGTTCTAGGGAAAGATTTACCAGGTAAGGGACAAAATATTTATGGTCTATTTGCCGAAGACGTTGCACATTTCTTCTATTGCCTTTCCTTTCCTCCCTTTGTGCGTCCACAGCGGGTGTACTGGCGATTGATGTTTACAACTACATTTGCATGTTTGAAATGACATCGAGTTCAGGCTAGCCAAATGTACCCTTTTTGGATATAATTTGGCACTAACATGGACTCATGGAGTACAGTGGTTTCATGTACTGACTGCTAGTTTTCTCCAAATTGAACAGATACAATATTTGTAAGAGCTTATGAGGACAGAATGGACCTGCTTAGAGCTGTCATAGTTGGGCCTGCAGGCACTCCTTACCATGACGGGTTGTTCTTTTTTGATGTCTATTTCCCTTCCCAGTATCCATGTAAACCTCCTGTAAGTATTCTGTGATGTCATCTACACACATAGTATAGCTCATTCTTCATTTCTCTCTCTATTCGAAGCATGGATGTGAGAATTTGAGATGTATATATGTGACTATTATTTTCAGCAAGTGAATTACCGCTCTGGAGGTCTGCGGCTTAATCCAAATCTCTATGCCTGTGGGAAAGTCTGCCTTAGCCTCTTAAACACATGGACTGGTAGTGGGTGTGAGATGTGGAACCGATCCACTTCAACTATGTTGCAGGTCCTGGTCTCTATTCAAGCCTTGGTGCTGAATGCTAAACCTTATTTCAATGAACCTGGTCATTCGATGTATGCTAACACACCCCTTGGGGAGAAGCAGTCCCTGGCTTATAATGAAGAGACTTTTCTGCTATCCTGTAGAACCATGCTGTATTCTCTTCGCAATCCACCAAAGGTATGAATATCTATACACTGGTGCTATGTTTTCCTTTTCTAGTTTTCTGGATATCAGAAATGTCTCACTATCCCTGCCTCCCTGGTGCTGGATACACACACTTCATTTGGCTGACATATGATGTCACACGGTCAGCACACGCACCATCCCAACAGTTAAATGGTTTGCCCGCAATGTTTTGTACCAGCGCACGCCGTTCACATAAGGATGGCTTGAACTGTGGGCCTCATTTTTTTTTTTTGCATTGGGCACCAACTTTTCAGTTCTGTTCAAATGATTTAGTGCCCCGGTGCTCCGTATGCCATGACGCACTACAAGAAGTTCAAAACATAGACGCCCCCGCCCCCCAACACACACACACTTTCGCACCCCTTTCCTCTGTTACAAACCAGTACCGATCTCTTGGAGGTTTATTTGTAGCCTGAGGACAGGTTCTTAGCTGCTTGCTTGATTGGCACAATCTGTGCAATTTTATATGTTAGGTTTGTTCATTTCCTGAGAGCAGGTTGTTAATTTTTTATGGTAGAATCCATGCATTTTTTGGTTGAATCTCATTGCTTAAGGCCAGGTTTTTTAGTTTTTTTTTAACCATCTTTGCGGACCAGCGTAATTGATACCTTATGTATTAGCGTGTTTTTTCACATTTCTTCTGTACTTTCACAAGGCTTGGTGTCGTTCTGAACAAAATAGCAATAGGGGTAAAATCCAACCACGTACGGCTGTAGGATGCAGCACAGATTACCTTCTTTTTTTGAGGAACAAATATTTTTTTTACCTTCTGAAGCAAAATAGTGCTGACAACCATCCCCAGGTCTCACCTGGTCAGATTCTTTTTTAGGGAAACCCGGTTAGAAATATTTAATCATGCAAACAAACAGATGTAATGTCCGAAACAGTACCTCAATAGGAGGTCAAACAAAAATGGGTCACGGATAAAAAGTAGCCAGGATCCAACGGTTACCATAACATGCACAGGCATAGCTAACACCATGGCAGGAAATCTGCACATGATGTCATACAATTTCGTTTGTGAAGAATGTGTTTGGTGAACCAGTTGTGCTGTGTATGATCTACTCCCTCTGTGCCAAAATGTAAGCGGTATTACGAAGACTATTCATGCTTTTGACCTGGCTACAACATTTTGCAGCATTTTGAGCACTTCATTGGTGGACATTTCCGGAAGTATGGGCGTGACATCCTCGTAGGATGCAAAGCTTACATGGGTGGTGCCCAAGTTGGATGCCTTGCTGGAGACGGAGTGCAAGATGTTGACGAGGGTGACAAAAGCTGCTCACAAAATTTCAAGTGCTCGCTAGAGATATTATTTAAGGGTCTCATTAACGAATTCACCGATTTAGGAGTAGGTTGCCATGAATTCCAAGCCCAGGTTGTGAACTCTGGAGCTGCAGCAGACACCACATTAAGGCTATAAGTTATAGGTGATCCCAAGGATCAGGTTGAAATTTTGTTTTGAAGGAATATAAACTAGTCATTGGTTCTACCGTTAGAAATATGGCAGGCGTAGTCCGTGTGAATACCTCCCTTTTCCCACCGTTGAGCTAGTGCCAACTCCAAGCCGCCGAGACAAACGGACGTGATTTTGGTCCGCTTTGTTTGTTTGGGTCGGCCGAAGGGGGCAACGTCCATGCTCGTCCGCGTTTTGGATTTTACCATCTGGTCTGGTCGGATGGTTTATGTTGAAATTTTAATATTTTACATTTTATGCATATATGGATACAAATAAAAAATCATGTAGTTTCACATCACAATAAATAGTTTACAACTAAATAAAAATCTCATAGTTTACAATCAAATGAATTTGAAATTATCACAAGTATATTGAAAGAAAAAGATCTGATACATTTATTGTTGCCTGATGAGGCCACATATACTCAATCAAATCATTTTAAAATTTGAATGTGAGTGGTCCAATCATGCTTTTCATGATGAAGTTGTCGATCCACTCTCAGGCTCAACATTCCTGAAAATCAAACCTTTGGTTGAAGATGTTGTCATCACGCTCATCCTTATGTTGTGCATGATCATACAAACAGTCAATCATCTCCCACATCTTCGCCAACTCCATGTTCTATGCTCCATATCCTTCCTAACACTCTCTTGTGCTTGGCAAACCTAGCCCGCTTCTCTCCTACGGGCTAGGTGAAAGTGCTAGTTATCGACTAGGGGGGGGGGGGGATGAATAGGCAATTTTTATGAAAGTCTTCAAAACACGATGTCTTTGAAGACAACCAATCAAATGAACCTATATGATATGCAGCGGAAGATAAACTAGACTAGGCAAACCATAGTCAAGCAAGCATAGTAATGAAAGCACGAGGACTAATAACAGCTAGGTAGTACAGATTGGATTTGAAGACAGAATGAAGTCAAACAGGTAATAGTCTTCACACAGTGAAGTCGAACAGATCATGCAAGCAAGCAATGACTTCACGAAGATAAACTAAAATGTAAAGGAGGTGGGGAATAGAACCAGTTGCCTGGTGAAGACAAGGATTTGGTAGACCAGTTCCAGTTGCTGTGACAACTGTATGTTTGGTTAGGGAGGCCGAGATTGAACTCAGAAGACCACGTCTTCACATTATTCCCCTTGAGCTAAGGACACCCAGTCCTCGCCCAATCACTCTGGAAAGCCTTCAAGGTAGACTTCCAAACCTTCATAGACTCCGTTCACCGGCGATCCACAATGACTCCTGGATCCTCAGAATGTGACGCATAACCGACTGGAGGATACACAGTCCTCAAGTGTAACAAGTCTTCAGGTCACGCGGACAGAAAGAATTCAGTGATGCCTAACACTCTTTGGCTCTGGGTGTTTTGGGTTTTGTCCTCGCAAGGATCTCTCTCTCAAAGGCTTCAAAGGTGGGTTACTCTCAAACCACAAAAGCGGTGCACTAACTCTGAGCAGCCACCAATTTATGGTGTAGGGGGTGGGCTATTTATAGCCAGGAGGCAACCCGACATGATATGTCCAAAATGACCCTGGGTCACTAAGGAACCGACACGTGTCCAACTGTCGGATTTCAAACACACTTGACAGCTTAGCTTGGGCTATATGCAAAGCTGACTCATCCAACTCTGGATAAGATTTGTTCTCATTGTCTTTGCTCGAAGACACATGATTTGGGTTGAGCATCACGTCAGTCTTCTCATTTTGTTTACTTGGACCCCACTTAACAGTTCGTGGTTCCTATGACTCAATAAAGAAGAAAAGGAAACTACGAAAGAAACTATGTCTTCGCACTCCATAGTCTTCGAGTTAAACCTGGGCAAACGTCGGGCCGGGCCGGGTTTCGGGCCGGGCTTGTAAAAGCCCGACCTTCATTTCTCAAGCCCGAGCCCGGCCCGAAGCCCGAAATACTCCACATTTTCAAGCCCGAGCCCGGCCCGAAATCAAGCCCGAAGCCCGAAAAGCCCGGCCCGAATGCTGTTTTTTAGTACGCGCACGTGCAAGCCCGGCCCGAAGCCCGAAAGCCCGGCCCGAAATACGAAAAAATTGAAGCCCGAGCCCGGCCAGAACTATCTTTCGGGCTGCAAAACAAAGCCCGAGCCCGGCCCGAATGTCAAGCCCGGCCCGGCCCGGCCCGGGTTTTTCGGGCCGGGCTCGGGCCGGGTCGTCGGGCCGGGTTGCCCATGCGCGGGTTTACTTCGAGTGAATGTCTTCATCCGTCATCATCTTCAACGTGAATGTATTCACGAACCACCATTGTCTTCAATGTCTTCATACATTTTTAGGGGTCATCTCTGGTAGGAAAACTGAATCTATGAGGGACTACTACATGTGTTATCCTGCAATTCTCACAAACACAGGCGAGTCCAGTGGGCAGGCTTCAACAGGCTAAAGCCTGCCCTCCAGAAAAAGCAATTTTTTTACTACTAGTTTGCATCGGCCCGGCCCAACTTCTCCACCGCCCAGGCAAGAGCCCATGAGGAAACCTACCGACTGGCTCTGTACACGCCGTTCCTTCCACTCTCGTTCTCCCGTGCTCCTGGTTCGAGCCAACCTGATGCGCCGCCGCCTACCCACACAGCGGCAACCTCCGCTCATCCCGTCCTCCGGCCATCCCCGCCTCGCCATCCAGCCGGCGACGCGCCCACCTCTTGCAGGCTGCTCCCCGACGCGCGCGGAGCGCATCCAGCAGGCAGCAGCAATCCGTCCCATAGCATCAAGCGGGGCGGGCGTTGGCGACTTCCCGGTTGGCTCTTGGCTGGAGAAGCGAAGGCGCCGGCAGCTGGAGCTATGATTCAGCTCGCACAGCCGCATGCCGCTACCGGTGCAACGCCCTGCTCCGAGGAGGTAGTGACCCATTGCTCGCTGCATCCAGTTGTTTAATTTCTAAATTATTGGCTTCTATTGATTTCTCTATTAGTTAGTCTAGTGTCAATTATAGTTTGTCTGCAAGTTGATGAACAATTAATTTATTTAGTGTTAGTTACAATTTGTTTGCAGATTTGAAAATGAAGAGAAAGACTATGAATATGCATAGTTTTTTTGCAAGCAATTCAACCCCTCCCCAAAGGCCTGCCCTAATCCCTACCGATGTCGAACCCGAACTTGACCCAACCAATGTGACTGCAAACTCCATCCGCTTAATTGCTGTGAGCATAATCCGTCCTGAACCCACAAATGAACCAACAAATGAACCCCCACATGTTGAGAGGAATCAGACCACAATTGATGAGAGTACAAACCAACCAAGGCAACCTATACCAGAATTTCATCCAAGTCAAATTATTTCAGATCCAGGACTTAGAATACCAATAGAAGATTATGCTCCTGAAATTAGAAGTGATGTGAGAAGAGCTTATTTGTTGAAAGGGCGAAATAAAGCTATTGGGCATAATTTCGAGAAGACAAAGGATGGTAAAATTTGGAGATCCTTTCAACCCGCGTGGTTTGATACGTATGATTGGTTGGAATATAGTCTTGAAAAGGAGGCCGCCTTTTGCTTCCATTGTTTTCTTTTCAAGAAACCATCACAAGTCATTAGATTTGGAAATGATGTTTTTACAAAAGATGGTTACACTCGTTGGGAAACAACCCTAGGTAATTTTAGAAAGCATGTTGGTGGTCCATCTAGTTACCACAATATTGCTAAGGGAGATTGTGATGATTTCAACAATCAGCGAGCAAGTGTGGCTACCCAATTCCGTGTGTACAACAAGGAGGCTGAGATATCTTATAAAATCCATCTAACTGCATCACTGGATTGTGCAAGGTATCTCATAACACAAGGGGAAGCTTTTCGTGGGCATGATGAATCCTCCACTTCCATCAACAAGGGCAATTTCAGAGAATTATTGGATTGGTATAAGGACAAGAAAGAAGATGTGAAGGAAGAATTTGATAAGGGGCCTGGAAATGCACAAATGATTTGTTCCGAAATCCAGAAGGACCTTGCTACAGCTTGTGCAATGGAGGTAACCAAAGTTATTAAGAATGACATTGGAGATAAGAATTTCTCAATAAATTTCTCAATACTTATTGATGAGGCTAGAGATTGCTCAATAAAGGAGCAAATGGTGGTGATTGTGAGGTAATGCATACCACATTGTAGTGGTTTTTAAAGTTGTACTAGTGATGTTTACTAATCTGATTTCTTGATGCATGTAGATTTCTAGATGATCATGGAGTGCTCCAAGAGAGATTCCTTGCAATTAAGCACATCATAGATTGTACATCTGCTGGAATTAAAGAAGCTTTGGTTGATGTGTTGGATATCATGGTTTGTCATTTTCTAAGCTACGTGGCCAGGGTTATGATGGTGCTTTAAATATGAGAGGGGAATTCATCAATTTGCAAAAATTGGTTAGAGATGAAGCTCCATATGCTTTTTATGTTCATTGCTTTGCTCACCAGTTACAGTTGGTGGTTGTCACAGTTGCTCAATGTAGTCCTGCTATTGCTGATTTCTTCAACTATATTCCCTTGATAGTGACTCAAGTGTGTTCATCTTGCAAAAGGAAAGATGCATTACTTGCCAAACACCAAGATGAATTGTTAGATTTGATGGAGAATGGAAATATTTCAGCTGGAACGGGGTTGCATCAAGAATCTAGCATAACAAGACCAAGAGATACTCCTTGGGGTTCACATCTCAGAACCTTGCTTCGTATATTCAGAATGTGGAATACTATGGTGGATGTGCTAGGAATTGTTGTGGTTGATGCTCGGGAACACACATGTCATGGTGGAGCTAGAGGTTTGCTTTAAAACATGGAATCCTTTGAATTTGTGTTCATCATGTTGTTCCTAATAAACTTGTTGAGCAACACAAATCATCTATCCCAAGGTTTGCAAAGAAAGAATCAAAATATTGTTGAAGCTATGCGTTTGATCTTGGATGTGAAAGAAAGCTTGCAGGGCATGAGGGATAATGGGTGGGAGTCCTTATTCTGCCAAACCAAGAACTTTTGTGAAACACATGATATTGATGTGCCAAACATGGATGATCTTGTTGGAACTATGGGTCAATCGGTTCACACTAAGAATATGGTGACTCGACTGCACTATTACAAGGTTAGCATATTCAATGTTGTCATTGATGCAACTATCACTGAGATGAATCACTGATTCAATGAAGTTACCACCGAGTTATTGGATTGTATGTCTTGTCTTAATCCAGCAAACAACTTCTCAAAGTTTAACGTCAACAAACTTATTAGACTTGCTGAAATTTATGATGAAGACTTTACAGAAGTTGACCAGTTGTTGCTAAGAGTAGACCTCCCAAGATTTCTTATGAACATTAGGATAAGTGATGAATTTAATGGGTGTCGGGATGTGTCCACACTAGCTCGGTTGATGGTTGAAACAACGAAACACACAACTTTCCAGTTGGTATATTGCCTCATCGAGTTGACACTCATTCTTCTTGTGGCCACTTCATCGGTTGAGCGAATATTTTCCGCAATGAAGATCATCAAGACAGATTTGCACAACAAACTATCAGATGATTGGCTAAATGATTTAATGGTGTGCTACAGTGAGAAAGATATATTCAGAAGCATTCATGATGACCAAATCATGATACAATTCCAGAAAATGAGGGATCGGAAAGGACATTTGCCTCACGAGTTTAATGTGATTCCTTAGAGGTATAGATGTTAGTGTTATTAGTTTTAGTATTTAGTTGTGCATGACTTATTGTTGTATCACTAACGAGTGTGCTAATTTAGACAGATGGTTTGTGGTTGGTGACAATGATCTCTTGTTGTGTGAAGGGGGCACCATTTGTAAGAAGAAACATCTAAGAAACATCTCATTGTCTTTTCTTGTTGCTTCTCTAGTACTATGATGCCTTGTGTTGTGTGAATTGTATGGATCTTTCTGGTATGGTTAAACATGTTACTAGTATATGTCTTGAAAATTCATGTTTTGAGCACTAGTTTGGCAGATATTGTCTGTTTAAATTGGCAATACCAAATATTTAGTTCAAATTCAATATTCTTCAAAAATTTAAGAAAAAATCCAGTAAATCCTATGTGTTTCTAGTAGTATTCTGAGAAAGTTGGATCATATTTGGCCAAATGGACTATGAGAAAATGGCTATTTAGTTGAGCATATTCAAAATTTTGTTCAATTTTTTTTTAAATTTCAGAAAGATTCCACGAAATACTATATGTTTCCAGTAGTATTCTGGGAAAGTTTGAGCCCATTTGGACAAATAGACTAGGAGATATTGGCTATTTAGCTAATCAGATTCAAAAATTTGTTCAAAAAATAATATTTTTCAAAAATCCAAAAAAATCAAGTAAATACTACATGTTTCCAATAAAATTCTGGGAAAATCTCAGCTTATTTGGACAAAAGATTTATGAGACAATGTCACTTTTCTTCAAGCAAATGTTTCGTTTTTTTGCGGTTAACTTGAGCCTGCCCTCCAATTTCTTTATGGATTCGCCACTGCTCACAAACACATTAGTCCCTCAGCCACGTTTGTCGTTAATACTCCAAAACCAACTAGGGGTGGCACCAGATGCACTTACAATCTTCCCCTTTTTGGTGATTAATGACAAACTGGTTGAAGTTTTCAACGGGGATAAAAGTATGTGAAAGTTAAAGTACGTGGGTATTGGCTTCATAAGTTGAAGAAGGCTCCCCCTGAACATGTGCATACAAATATTTTGCCTTTGAATGAAAATGCACATGGCATGTTTTGCTTTGTGGAGATCTTCTTCAACTCAAATGTAACAAAGATAATGACATGCATAATGAGAAACGGACGTCTGCAGCATGACTTCATGCGGAATTTATCATTGCAGTAAATGGTAGCAGCAAAAGTGGCAGACGACCATCAAGTTTTAAGTGTTACAACTCAAACACCAACACTTCAAGAACGAGAGCTGTAAAAACTTAGCAAAAATAAGCACCAAGCCCATATAGATCCGCTTGAAGACTATCAACTCATATGCTTCTCCCCCTTGTCATGAATGACCAAAAAGATTTGAAGACATAGAGTGTCTATGCGTCCCCAAGTGGTGTTGGTGAAGATATTTGGGTAGCAGGGTCGACGTTGGTGTGGGGCGGTGCAAAGGGGCCTGAAGCAGAATCTTGGTGCAGTGAAGCCATCACAGGTGATGTGGCGTCGTCCTCTTCATCAATGACTCTCGCAATAATAGTTGGAGTGGAAGATGAATACTCAGAATCTTTAATGGAAGGAGTTGGACACCAACTTGCTGACTGTGGAGGCCTGGAGTCCAACTTGAAGCGTTCAGTGAAGCCATCTGCTCGTAGATCGTCTCCAGAACAGAGCATTGTGAGGCTCTTCCAGGCACGCCGACAGGCTTCCTGAGCAACAAATAAGTTCTTGGTTGCAAGATTACGAATGCGATTGACATCAACGAGAAGACTCTACATCTGGCGCTTCATCCAGTCATGATGCTTATCCTATTTCTGATGAAGTGAAACAAGAAGATCTCTGTCATTTAGGACACGAGTATGCTTCTTAGACCTTTGGGCTACTGTGCTGGCTGATGCATCCGTGTTGGCATGATGCGACAACCTGAGTTGACCGACAAGAGGACCGACAACAGTAGTGGTTGGGTTCGGCACATGAATCCCTTCAAGTGTTTGAGTGAAGCTTTGGAGGGCAGCATTGTCTTCGCGAATAGGCTCCTTGGCTGGCTCAGGATATATGGCTTCATGAGACATGTCCACTTCAGCTATAAAGGCAACATGGTTGCGCGCTGAAGCTTGATAGTTGATGGTGGAGTGAAGCTTAATCAGTCGCATGACCCATGGAGCATAGAACTTGAGGCCAAACAGATCAATTCCTGAAGCTGCCAACTGTCGGATGAAGAAGTCTCGACTATTAAACATGATGCCATTGATGATGTAGAAGACCAATGTCTTCATAGTGCCTTCAATCTTGGCGTGAGGAGAATGCCCCTTAATTGGCCATAGAGTATGCCTCAAGATGTGATAGATAGTGCGGGGCAGATACTCGAGGTCATTAACATAGAATTCCTTGGGGTATTCAGCATCAACTGGCAATGGCTTCATCATGTTGAGCATTTGACTCATGTTGGGCTCAGGCTTCCGGAAGATGCTCTACAATTCTTGCTCATAGCGCTGACAACCTGGCTCATATTGATCAACAGGAGTGGGCAAGGAAGTTAGCTCAATGATATCTTGAGCTTTGGATTCGTGATGTACATCACCTGACATCCACTCAAGGACCCATGTCTTCGGATCCCTGTTGTAGCCTGATATGTGGAGAGTGGCATAGAATTACATCAATAGCTCTTCATTCCAATGCTCCTTGTCGACGACAAATGGGAGCAAGCCAACTTCACAGAAGCAGTCAAGACCTTCCTTAAGGCATGGCAGCCCAGCAATGGCATCACAACACATGCGCTTGTGGGGAAAGATCCTGTCCTGGTTGTATAGAATGCATGAGTAGTAGCTGCGTTGTTGGTGGCTCCAGGACCTGTCAGAGGATATCTTTGGCTTCTTGTATGGCTTCTTGGCCTTGTCAAAGAATGTGTTATGCTCTCTGAAGCTGAGCACACTGAATGAGCCTTGGGTGGTTACAACACTGGGAAGCCTTGGCAGCCCGGGCTTTGGCTTATGCGTTTGAGGCATTTGCTCCACATGATAGTCATATTGGGGACCATGAGCAACTGGAGGTGTCATGATTGGCCACTTGAAAGTTACAAGCTCACCACGATAGAACGCTCGTTCAATAGTGTGAGGCACAGGAGGAGCAGGAGCCACATCCGAGGTGGATGGCTGCACATTGTCTTTAGTGGCATCATGTGCTTCGGGCTGCACATTATCTTCAGCCATGTCAATGTCATTGGCTTCATCAGTGGTGATATTGGCAGCCAAATTTGCCTCAGCTTCAATGGCTTCAAGAATAGGGGGATCTGGCACAATCACATCTTCATTCACAGCTGATTCAATTGTAGGGTTTAGGGTTTAGGGTTTAGGGTTAGGGTTGTAGGGGGAATAACTTCACTTGCTTCTTTTTCTGCTCTTTCATCGGCTGATGCACCCGGAATATCTTCAGCCTCTTTGGCTTCAGATTCTTGAGCAGTCTCTATAGGGATGGCTTCTGGGAACACTTGACATGCTACTGAGCTGGTGGCGTGCACATCCTCTTCAGGAATGCTCGACATGGAGACCATGGGCCTACGGCCTTGACGAAGCCTTCAGAAAGTTGGCGACGCCTGTGGTGAAGGAGTGGTCTTCTCCATGTATTCTGGTGTGCCTTGTGGGGTCTCAATCACGGGAGTTGACAATTGAGCTGGTGGTGTGCGAGGTATGACTTCATGTAGTGGGGAGTTGGGTTGGTGCTCTTCCTAGAACTCATCATGTGCAATTTGCGTCGTGGGACCGCCAATGTTTATTTGTCCACTGCTCAACGGAGCAGACGATGATACCATCTTGGGCAAGATCTTGGGGAACTGAGGAAGGACTTCATCATCTTCAACATTGTCTTCATAACCAATGTCTTCAGCTGCGGTGGTATCAGCAGCTAGAATCTCTTCAGACACATGAGCCTCTGTGGAAGCAAGCTCATGAACAACTAGTCGGCGCTCGCGGTTGGAGGTGGCAAGAAGGGCAACTGAAATGGGTTCAACAAGCAGCGGACCACTAGGAGCAGATGAGGCAGTTTGTGCTTGGGCCCTTCTTGAAGCCTTAGAGGACTTCTTCAACCTCTTTTGAGAAGGAGCAGCATCAGAGGCTTCTTGATGCTTGCGCTTCTTAGCTTCAGCTTCAGCCTGCTTCGTCTTCTTCTGCCCAGAATCAGTTGAAGGGACCTTTGGCTTCGAGCCAGTCATGCTGGCAGGGGAGACAATGCTTGGTCTTTCCTGCCTTGGAGCTTCAGCCTCAGCTTGAGCTGGCTTCTTCTTCTTAGCAGCCAGCTTGGGGTCAATGCCTGGACACCCAAGTGCTTTACTCTTCAGGGCTTCATTATGAGCTTGAACGCATTTCTCAACATGGTGCTTGAGGCGCTCTCTTGAGCCTTTGGCTTCATCATGGCGCTTAGCAAATTCAGCCTTGAGGTTAATCATCATTTGCTTGAAATTTTGCACTTCAGTGACACTGAGCCGAGCCATGTGCTTCTTCAAGAGGGCCTTTTCATGGTCAATCTTGTTCTTCTGCTCAATGACCTTTTGCACAATCGCAAGCTCTTTGGCAATATAGGCCTGAAATGTCACGCTGATGCCAATCGGAAGCCGCAAATCATCGAGGGTAAGAGAAGTATCTTCAAACCACTCGTCAATGAAGTTGTTGAGAATATCAGTGTCAAACAGAGGCAGATCATTGAAGATTTTGGCCTCCTGCTTGCTCTTGATTAGCATCTCAAGGGCATCATCATCTACGTCTTCATCGCTAGACAGATCGACAAAATCTTCATCATTGCGAAAGATGTGTGCGGGTGCAAGAGCTTGCCCTGAGATCTTCTTGGGCTTTGTGGACTTCTTGGAGATGCGAGAGAAGTCCTCAGACTGCACACTGGATTCAGGTGGTGCAGATCTCAATGGCTTCACGCTTGAAGATTTTGGTGCAGCCAAAGATTTTGAAGCCTTAGCCTTTTTCTTTGGCTTCAGGGGCTTTGGAACTTCAGCATGTTCCTCTTCATCAACGGCTTTTTCAATAGTGGCCCTTTGAGTAGTGATATGAGTGATAAGCCCATCGAAGCTATTGAAGGGACCAATGAGATTTTGTTCAGCTTCTCGATTGCCATTTGGCCTTGGAGCAGCTGGACCTGGGTTGAAGTCAATCCCAAGTTCCTTCTTGTTTTGGGAGCAAAAGCCCTTGCAAACTAAAGATTGGCTTCAAACAGATCATCCTCACGACACCATCGAAGACTTGATGGGTCGGCATTTTCAGGCATTGGGCGACGGACCATACAAGGATAGAAGCCTTGAGCAATGGCTTCAGCCTTTGTCCCGTGGTGAAGCTTCTTGTACACAATGTCCGCCCATGGGGGCCGCACAACGTTCTTATCAGCGTACTCCGGAGTCACAAAGTGGTATAGGAACCATTGTTCTGCCCAGTATCTGCAAATCCATTGGACTCGAGACCACTACTAGGAAAAAGCTTATACACAGACACTTATCAGTAGCGCTTGTTAAAGCGAAGCGCTACTGCTACGTAGCAGTAGCGCGTGTGAGACATATCAGTACGTGGTGTTATGATCTGAACATGGTTATCGGCTTGCTGTAATGCTTTCCATATCTGGAGAATTTGTATATACAGGTGATGATATCAAGCACATTGATATACTTTACTAGAACTAACCGTTCAACTATACTATTTTTTTAGACATTAACTGTTTTCAGTCTTCATGTCTATTTAGGCTAAAGGACATGGACAAAAAGGTATAACCAATCGGTGGCATAGGAAGCACCGGGATTTTCTCAGTTCTCATGACATTCGTTTGAGGACAATAACGCTGCAAGGATATGCATCCAACCATGCAAACACTAGCTTTTTCACATTCTTCCTGTTGAATGCGAGAGTACTATTGTCCATGAGGATTAAGTTTTTTGACATACACTTTCTCACGGATGGACACGTTGAACAACATAAAAACAAGTTTCAGGTGGACAAAAGGGCTTCTGAACGTGCTCGGCTTCTATTTACAACAACTTGTTGTCATGTACCAGTAGATTTTCTGGTCCAGGATCTTGATTTTATGGATCAGACCTATCCATTTCATTGTGACTGCTCAAAACTTTGGTTGAGTTAGTTGTTATTGTCCCGTTCAATCTGGATTTTGTGTAAACATGATGAACAATTAATCATCATGCTTTTGTACCTTCTGTAAGATTGGGTTAGATATTGCTACCCTTTTCAACTCGGTTTTGACCCTTATTTTCTTTCATACAAACCGGAGCTTCTATCAAGAAGCCTCATGATTCCGAGAGCGAACTTGGTCACATGATCTGGTCGTGAAACGACACACGCTGTATCTTCCCGCCTTCATTTATTTTATAGAGGCAACATGCAACTGTGCTAAACATATGAAATTATTCAGGGTTCGTTTCGCCTTTTTATACATTGATTTTCCTAGTCATTTTTAACAAATAGTCACCATGTTATTATCGCAAATGGTTGTATTAGTCAAACCGTGGGCGTTCAACTAACCATTTAATACCACGGGCAGCTATTTGATTAGACGGGACGACTGTGAGCAGTCCTCCATTCTAATCTACAAGCACCACAACCGAGGATCGCCGCCTACTGTGAGATGAAGGACGAGCCAACCAACAAGCGGGGGCGGGTCGAGCCAGAACCGCAAGAGCCTCTGATGAACGTGGACTTCATCAGCAGCCTCCCTTATGAGATGTTGGTAACCATCATATCCCACCTCCCCATCAAATATGGCGTGCGGACCACTGTCCTCTCGTGGTGGTGGCGCCCCCTCTTTTCTCCTTCTTATATATTATCGGACAACACATTTTATCTAATTATTGTTGATCTATATGTCTGCCTGTCATCCAGAAAATGATTCCCACAAGCTTAACCCGACCTCTGCGCACAGTGAAGATCTTGGCACTACAATCTGTCGGCGCCGATCTGGATGAAGTTGTTAGATTCCTTAGATGCTTTCCTTGCATGGAGAAGCTATACATCAAGGTGATGCTCCTTTAGTGTTAATTGTTAACCACAATGGAGCTCAATTTTTTGTTACTTTCACCCATGATTACAATGACAATTGTAGAATGATTTCTAAAGGAAATTTGGAGGATTTCAAAACATATTGTTTTTGGAGATGTTAGTGTTGTACGCGTTTTATTCCTTCGCCCGACATGCTTTCATGATAAAAGTTTATCATGAAAGATTGAAGGTGGCATTTCACTCTTTTCGTGTATTTTAGAAATCCTGCAAATCAAAGAGGCCCGAAGTGTTCAAATCTGCAGCTATGTACTAATATGTTGTCTTCGTTTGCATATACTAGCAGGCTTGAAAGTAGAAAATGTTGGGGAATATACTAATCCCATTGAATGTCTTGATCTTCATATCATAGAAATTACTTTTAACGAGTACCGAGGCACCACACCAGAAATTAAATTCGCCAGGTTCTTTGTTGAGAAAGCAAGGTTGCTCAAGATAATGAGGTTTGCCCTATATTTATTGCGCAGAAGTGAATGGATTGCTAAAGAGTGCATGCATCTACAGGTGAATGGAAAAGGCTCTGCACAAGCTGAATTTCAGTTTGTAACTTCGTATGGCAGATTATTCAGAAGTCACTGTATCGAGCCGCTATATGACTTCTCGGTTGCTGATCCTTTCACAGAAATAATGCATGAAAAAGATTCTGAAAAAGATGAATTTTTTGTGTCTAAATAGTTTGAACCTTGTAATCTTTGAATTTGAACCTTGCAATATTTATGGTATTTGTTATATAACATAATTGGATGTTTAATTTGGTTTTGCAATCATGTCCTATTATAAGTATATAATATGTTCTTCTGTACACAGAGCATAGATGTTGTGCAGACAGAGCATATCACATCGCACACGGACCACACTAGGGAACCCGTCGGCGATGAATTCATCAATCACAAACGGTTATATACCAGCAAGCGTTTTCCCACAACACACACAGCTTATTCCATCACAAACAGCTTGGATGGATCAACTGTATGCCACATATCACACACGCAACTCTAATCTGATTCGTGCTTGATGTCTCTGACATCGCTCGCACAGTTCGTCTTATTTTCCACGTATCACTGTGCCGGCCTTTGCTCGCATTCCTCGGCAAGCTCTGCTCGCCGTTAAGCGTTGCAGTGTGCTGTGCTCACCATTAGGCACCGCGGCGCACTCTGCTTGTGTCCGTCGGTGCGCTCGGCTTGTGGACAGCTTTTCCTTGCGTGTTGAACTGCTATATGCATATATATGGTTGCTCGCCGTTGAGGCGACCGTGGAGCACTTTGCTCGCGTCCCTCCACGCGCTCTCTGCCAGCGGTTGGGCCTATGCACGATCACGTCGGGGGCCCCATATGCATGCGTTTGCGCCATGCACGTCGCCACGCGATGCAGTTATGTGCGGCACGATGGAGTTACGCGCTGCAAATTAGAACTGCCATCCGGGCGTGCCGATACTCCAGGCCGTCCGGCTTCCCCTTTAATTCCCGCAACCATTATAACCTTAGTCTCTTCAACCTTTTGATCGCGCCTCACAACACAACAAGCACACCCACGATGACACATAGAGAGGGGATGTCTAGCGGCGCTTCAATGGAGTTCGACGAGCATAAAGTCGAGACCCACACGAGGGAGAAGGATCTCTCGGTAGTGTACACCATCGACCCGGCCATGGTGGATGACTATATCAACACCGTTGAGCAGTTGATTGCTCGAGACAAGTACAAGGTGGTCGGCATCGACCTCCAGTACACCGGCGGTCGTCCCAACATAGATCAAAAGGTTACCGTCGCCCAGTTGTGTGTGCGCCATCATGTCCTCATCTACCACTACTGCATGGCCACAGAGCCTTGCGACCGTTTCACCAGGTATGTCAACAGCACCGACTACAAGTTCGCTACGGTGGAAACCACCGACGATGTAAAAGCACTCAGGGTTACGGGCTTGGCCTGCAAGAACCTTGTCAAAATCCGTGAGCACTACAGGGTCTGGGGCAGCATGAAGAAGGACTCCCTGGTTGAACTCGCCTCGGCCATCATCGACCCATACTATGAAAAGATGAAGCGGGATGCCAACAGAATACGTCCCGTATCCTGGCAGGGGCCTCGGTGTGGCAATTGGATGTACCTCACCTCAGGTTCGCGGCCAAGAGCGTGTACACATGCTACGAGAAGCACATGCGGATTGTTGACATGAGGAAGTGCCTCGTTACCAAGATCGACGAGGCCGGATCGAGCCACAAGCAGAGCAGTAGCGACAAGTGTCCCAAGAAGTAGATGATGATCAGTTGATCGTTTATCCTAGTTAATCATGCATGTAATATATAATTGACTTTGCTGTATGGAAATGTCATGTGTAGTAGCCACCTATGTGATTATGCATGTAATAGTTTACTTTGGTGTGTGCAAATGTCATGTGTGTAGTAGCCACCTATGTAATTGGATGTTTAATTTGGTTATGCAACCATGCCCTTATAAGTGTGTGTGTGTGTGTGTATGTGTGTGTCTATATATATGTTGTTGTTCTGTATGCAACCCCAATGCACAACACACACGTCTTATTAGTAGCAATCGTCCGTGTTATTATCGGTCTTCCCACACATTTATGATTACAGGCCTATTTGCCGCGTATCACACACATCTTGTTAAATTGAACCGTTTTTGTTCTCTTGGCTCAATGCAAACAGTTCATCCGAGTGAACCATATGTCGTATATCGCACACACCTTGATTTGGCTGACCGTTTATTTTGTGTTGCCTAATCACAAACAGTTCATCCAAGTGAAATATATGTTGTATATCACACACACCTTCATCTGGCTGCCCGTTTCTGTTCTTCTGCCTCATCGCAAACAGTTTATTGAACTGAACCATATGCCCCTCATCACACATGCAACTAAATTCTGAACCATGTTTGATGCATCCGTCATCGCAAACATTTTGCATCTTTTTTGATGGTTTTTTTACATCATCGTTTGTGATTATTGCATCACACACAGTTTCGTCGAAGGGTCTCTGATCATAGTGTCGGTTAGCAGCATCCTGCATTAGTGATGGAGACTATGATTCCCTCACAAGTTGGCATGAGACTTCGGACTTAAAATAAAAGGAGGCCAAAGATCCCAAAATAAAAAAGAGGCCATAGAGCCCAAACAGAAAAAATATGAGAGAAAAAGAGAGAAGGGACAATGTTACTATCATTTTTCCACACTTGTGCTTCAAAATAGCACCATGTTCTTCATGATAGAGAGTCTCCTACGTTGTCACTTTCATATGTTACTAGTGGGAACTTTTCATTATAGAACTTGGCTTGTATATTCCAATGATGGGCTTCCTCAAAATTTCCCTAGGTCTCCGTGAGCAAGCAAGTTGGATGCACACCCACTTAGTTTTCTTTTGAGTTTTCATACACTTATATACCTCTAGTGCATCCGGTGCATGGAAATCCCTACTGACTTGCACCAGTACCAATTGATGGGCATCTCCATAGCCTATTAATTTGCCTAGTTGGTGCGAGAATTTCTTTTTTTTGTCTACTACTACCTTCCATTCCATCCATAGTGCTATATCCATGGCTCACGCTCATGTATTTCGTGAAAGTTGAAAAAGCTTTAGAACGTCAAAAGTTTGAAACAATTGCTTGCTTGTCATCGGGGTTGTACATGATAAATACTTTATGTGATGAAGGTAGAGCATGATAAGACTATATGGTTTTGTAGGGATAACTTTCTTTAGCCATGATTGCTTTATTAGTATGCTTGAAGTATTATTGTTTTTATGTCCATATTAAACGTTTCTTTTGAATCATATAGGATCTGAATATTCATAGCACAATAAGAAAGATTACTTGATAAACATGTTAGATAGTATTCCACATCGAAAATTCGGTTTTTATCATTTACCTACTCGAGGACGAGCATGAATTAAGATTGGGGATGCTTGGTACGTCTCCAGCATATCTATAATTTTGTATTGTTCCATGCTATTATGTTATCCATCTTGGATGTTTTATATGCATTAATATGCTATTTTATATCATTTTTGGGACTAACCTATTAACCTAGTGACCCATGCCAGTTGCTGTTTTTTCCTTTTTTTTTCTTTTACAAAAATCAATACGAAATGGAATCCAAATGGAACGAATTTTTTTGAGGATTTTTCTTGGACCAGAAGACAACGATGAATCTTCGGGAAGAGGCCAGAGGGGCCACGAGAGAGCCACAAGCTCACAGGACGCGCCCCAGGGGGGCGCCCCCAGGCTTGTGGTCCCCCTCGGGAACCCCCCTTAACCCTAATTCCAGCTCCATAAATGCCCAAATATTCCCTATACACCAGAGGGCACACCAAAAATACTTTTCCGCTGCCGCAAGCTTCTGTTCTCATGAGATCCCATCTTGGGGCCTTTTTCGGTACTCTGTCGGAGGGGGATTCAATCACGGGGGGCCTCTACACCAACCTTGCTGCCCTTCCGATGATGTGTGAGTAGTTTACCACAGACCTACGGTTCCATAACTAGTAGCTAGATGGGTTCTTCTCTCTCTTTGATCTTCAATACAATGTTCTCCTCGATGTTCTTGGAGATCTATTCGATGTAATATTCTTTTGCGGTGTGTTTGTTGAGATCCGATGAATTATGGGTTTATGATCAGATTATCTATGAATATTATTTGAGTCTTCTCGGAACTCTTTTATGCATGATTAAGATAGCTTTGTATTTCTCTCTGATCTATTGATTTGGTTTGGCCAACTAGATTGATGTTTCTTGCAATGGGAGAGGTGCTTCGTGATGGGTTCAATCTTGCATTGTCCTCACCCAGTGCAGTAGCGGTAGCGAGGCACATATTTGTATTGTTGCCATTAAGGACAAAAATATGGGGTTTTTACTGTTGGGGAACGTAGTAATTTCAAAATTTTCCTACGCACACGCAAGATCATGGTGATGCATAGCAATGAGAGGGGGAGTTTATCTTCATACCCTTGAAGATCGCTAAGCGGAAGCGTTTATCAACGCGGTTGATGTAGTCGTACGTCTTCACGATCCAACCGATCCAAGTACCGAACGCACGGCACCTCCGAGTTCTGCACACGTTCAGCTCGATGACGTCCTCGCCTTCTCGATCCAGCAAGACGGGCAAAGTAGTAGATGAGTTCCGGCAGCACGACGGCGTGGTGACGGTGTTGGTGAAGAACAATCTCCGCAGGGCTTCGCCTAAGCACTACGGAAACTATGACGGAGGATAAACTAGAGGGGACGGGGTTGCCGGCACACGGCTTGGTGTTTCTTGATATCTCTTTGGTGCTAGCCCTGCCCCTCTATTTATATGTTGAGCCCTGGGGTCGAAACTTGGAGTAAAAGCCTCCTCCAAGTCGGTTTTTCCCGAAAGGCAAGAGTGGCGTATAGCCTCTGGTCTCCGCAAAACTTCCTTTTGCACTTTCCAAAAGCCTCGTGGGCTTCCCCCTTTGACCCAAATAACGTGTTCTCGTACCCAAACATTTTGGGAAACATCCGGAACCCCTTCCGGTGAATTCCGGAACCCTTCCGGAGATCAAACACTATTATCCCATATATCAAACTTTATCTTCGGAACATTCCGGAGTTCCTCGTCATGTCCATGATCTCATCCGGGACTGCGAACAACATTCGGTCACCAACATACATAACTCATATAAAAATATATCGTCAACTAAACGTTAAGTGTGGACACTACGGGTTCGAGAACTATGTAGACATGACCGAGACACGTCTCCTGGTCAATAACCAATAGCGGGACCTGGATGCCCATATTGGCTCCCACATATTCTACGAAGATCTTTATCGATCAAACCGCATAACAACATACGTTGTTCCCATTGTCATCGGTATGTTACTTGCCCGAGATTCAATCATCGGTATCTCAATACCTAGTTCAATCTCGTTACCGGCAAGTCTCTTTACTCGTTCTGTAATACATCATCTCGCAACTAACTCATTAGTTGCAATGCTTGCAAGGCTTAAGTTATGTGCATTACCGAGAGGGCCCAGAGATACCTCTCCGACAATCGGAGTGACAAATCCTAATCTCGAAATACACCAACCCAACAAGTACCTTCGGAGACACCTGTAGAGCACCTTTATAATCACCCAGTTACATTGTGACGTTTGGTATCCCACAAAGTGTTCCTCCGGTAAACGGGAGTTGCATAATCTCATAGTCATAGGAACATGTATAAGTCATGAAGAAAGCAATAGCAACATACTAAACGATTGATTGCTAAGCTAACGGAATGGATCAAGTCAATCACATCATTCTCCTAATGATGTGATCCTGTTAATCAAATGACAACTCATGTCTATGGCTAGGAAACTTAACCATCTTTGATCAACGAGCTAGTCAAGTAGAGGCATACTAGTGACACTCTATTTATCTATGTATTCACACATGTACTAAGTTTCCGGTTAATACAATTCTAGCATGAATAATAAACATTTATCATGATATAAGGAAATAAATAATAACTTTATTATTGCCTCTAGGGCATATTTCCTTCAGTCTCCCACTTGCACTAGAGTCAATAATCTAGATCACATCGCCTTGTGATTTAACATCAATAGTTCACATCACCATGTGATTAACACCCATAGTTCACATCGTCATGTGACCAACACCCAAAAGGTTTACTAGTCAATAATCTAAATCTAGTTCACATCGCTATGTGATTAACACCCAAAGAGTACTAAGGTATGATCATGTTTTGCTTGTGAGAGAAATTTAGTCAACGTGTCTGCCACATTCAGATCCGTATGTATTTTGCAAATTTCTATGTCAACAATGCTCTGCACGGAGCCACTCTAGCTAATTGCTCCCACTTTCAATATGTATCCAGATTGAGACTTAGAGTCATCTGGATCAGTGTCAAAACTTGCATCGACGTAACCCTTTACGATGAACCTTTTGTCACCTGCATAATCAAGAAACATATCCTTATTCCACTAAGGATAATTTTGACCATTGTCCAGTGATCTACTCCTAGATCACTATTGTACTCGCTTGCTAAACATAGTGTAGGGTATACAATAGTTCTGGTACGCAGCATGTCATACTTTATAGAACCTATGGCCAAGGCATAGGGAATGACTTTCATTTTCTTTCTATCTTCTGCCATGGTTGGGCTTTGAGTCTTACTCAATTTCACACCTTGTAACACAGGCAAGAACTCTTTCTTTGACTGTTCCATTTTGAACTACTTCAAAATCTTGTCAAGGTATGTACTCATTGAAAAAACTTATCAAGCGTCTTGATCTATCTCTATAGATCTTGATGCTCAATATGTAAGCAACTTCTCCGAGGTCTTTCTTTGAAAAACTCCTTTCAAACACTCCTTTATGCTTTATAGAATAATTCTACATTATTTCCGATCACATATACTCATCAGAAATGTTGTAGTGCTCCCACTCACTTTCTTGTAAATACAGGCTTCACCGCAAGTTTGTATAAAACTATATCCTTTGATCAACTTATCAAAGCGTATATTCCAACTCCGAGATGCTTGCACCAGTCCATAGATGGATCTCTGGGGCTTGCATATTTTGTTAGCACCTTTAGGATTGACAAAACCTTATGGTTGCATCATATACAACTCTTCTTTAATAAATCCATTAAGGAATGCAGTTTTGTTTATCCATTTGCCAGATTTCATTAAATGCAGCAATTGTTAACATGATTCGGACAGCCTTAAGCATAGATACGAGTGAGAAACTCTCATCGTAGTTAACACCTTGAACTTGTCGAAAACCTTTTGCGACAATTCTAGCTTTGTAGATAGTAACACTACTATCAACGTCTGTCTTCCTCTTGAAGATCCATTTAATCTCAATGGCTCGCCGATCATTGGGCAAGTCAATCAAAGTCCATACTTTGTTTTCATACATGGATCTTATCTCAGATTTCATGGCCTCAAGCCATTTTGCAGAATCTGGGCTCACCATCGCTTCTTCATAGTTCGTAGGTTCGTCATGGTCAAGTAACATGACCTCCAAAACAGGATTACCGTACCACTCTGGTGCGGATCTTACTCTGGTTGACCTACGAGGTTTGATAGTAACTTGATCTGAAGTTATATGATCATCATCATTAGCTTCCTCACTAATTGGTGTAGGAGTCACAGGAACATATTTCTGTGATGAACTACTTTCCAATAAGGGAGCAGGTACAGTTACCTCATGAAGTTCTACTTTCCTCCCACTCACTTCTTTTGAGAGAAACTCCTTCTCTAGAAAGGATCCATTCTTAGCAACGAATGTTTTTGAAGGAAATATGCCCTAGAGGCAATAATAAAGTTATTATTTATTTCCTTATTTCATGACAAATGTTTATTATTCATGCTAGAATTGTATTAACCGGAAACATAATACATGTGTGAATACATAGACAAACATAGTGTCACTAGTATGCCTCTACTTGACTAGTTCATGAATCAAAGATGGTTAAGTTTCCTAGCCATAGACATGAGTTGTCATTTGATTAACGGGATCACATCATTAGGAGAATGATGTGATTGACTTGACCCATTTCGTTAGCTTAGCACTTGATCGTTTAGTATGTTGCTATTGCTTTCTTCATGACTTATACATGTTCCTACAACTATGAGATTATGCAACTCCAGTTTACCGGAGGAACACTTTGTGTGCTACCAAACGTCACAACCTAACTGGGTGATTATAAAGGAGCTCTACAGGTGTCTCCGAAGGTACATGTTGAGTTGGCGTATTTCGAGATTAGGATTTGTCACTCCGATTGTCGGAGAGGTATCTCTGGGCCCTCTCGGTAATGCACATCACTACAAGCCTTGCAAGCAATGTGACTAATGAGTTAGTTGCAGGATGATGCATTACGCAACGAGTAAAGAGACTTGCCGGTAACGAGATTGAGCTAGGTATTGAGATACCGACGATCGAATCTCGGGCAAGTAACATACCGATGACAAAGGGAACAACGTATGTTGTTATGCGGTTTGACCGATAAAGATCTTCGTAGAATATGGAGGAGCCAATATGAGCATCCAGGTTTCGCTATTGGTTATTGACTAGAAACGTGTCTCGGTCATGTCTACATTGTTCTCGAACCCGTAGGGTCCGCACGCTTAAGGTTTTGATGACAGTTATATTATGAGTTTATGAGTTTTGATGTACCGCAGGAGTTCGGAGTCCCGGATGAGATCAGGGACATGACGAGGAGTCTCGAAATGGTCGAGACATAAAGATCGATATATTGGGCGACTATATTTGGACTTCGGAAAGGTTCCGAGTGATTCAGGTATTTTTCGGAGTACTTGAGAGTTACGGGAATTCGCCGGGGAGTACATGGGCCTTATTGGGCCATACGGGAATAGAGGAGAGAGGCCAAAAGGAAGGAGGCCTGCGCCCCCCCTCTGGTCTGAATTGGACAAGGGGTGCAGTCCCCTTTTCCTTCTCCATCTCCTCCTCTTTCCTTCTCTCCTACTCCAACAAGGAAGGAGGGAGTCCTACTCCCGGTGGGAGTAGGACTCCCCATGGCGCGCCCCCTCCTAGGCCAGCCGCCTCCTCACCCCTTGCTCCTTTATATACGGGGGTAGGGGGGCACTGAGGGAGTCCTGGACTAGGGGTTGTCCGGATAGCTGAAGACAATATACGTGCCAGAATCGTCGTCATTGAAGCCTGGTTCGGGGGCTACTGAGGGAGTCCTGGACCAGGGGGTGTCCGGATAATTCGGACTATCATGATCGGCCGGACTCCAAGACTATGAAGATACAAGATTGAAGACTTCGCCCCGTGTCCGGATGGGACTTTCCTTGGCGTGGAAGGCAAGCTTGGCAATACGGATATGTAGATCTCCTACCATTGTAACCGACTCTATGTAACCCTAGCCCTCTCCGGTGTCTATATAAACCAGAGGGTTTTAGTCCGTAGGACGAACAACCATTACAACAATCATACCATAGGCTAGCTTCTAGGGTTTAGCCTCCTTGATCTCGTGGTAGATCCACTCTTGTACTACCCATATCATCAATATTAATCAAGCAGGAGTAGGGTTTTACCTCCATCGAGAGGGCCCGAACCTGGGTAAAAACATCGTGTCCCTTGTCTCCTGTTACCATCCGCCTAGACGCACAGTTCGGGACCCCCTACCCGAGATCCGCCGGTTTTGACACCGACATTGGTGCTTTCATTGAGAGTTCCTCTGTGCCGTCACGATCAGGAAGGATGCCTCTTCCCGTCTTTAAAGACGGTACCATCGCCAAAGAAGCCTTGGCCGCCGGCCAAACTATCTGGCTAGGTGGTTTTCTCATGACCGCCTGTTCGGCCACCGCTTCGACGATGACCTCTCGGGTCATCAAAAGCAATCTTCACGTCAACTCGGAATTGGCCGAGCAGCTGGATCCAATGGAGCTCTCGTCCGTAAACGAGCTCTTGGATCGCATCGCCGCCATGGGAGTCGCTATAGACTACAATCAGATTGGTCTTAAAACCGATCTGAGCGAGATTAACTCTCCGTAGGTTACCCACCACGTTGTGGTGATAGAGGAACAACGCGGTGACTCTTCTTCTATATTAAAAACTAGTTATGTCCGGACTCCCGAACCCTCCATGCCGGGTTCCTGCGGAGGGACGGACGTCGATCAAGCACTGAACCTAAAGTCAGGCAGACGACCAGACCCGTTGGACAACGTCCAGCAATCCAAGCTTCCAAATTCGGAAACTTTTCGGCCCTTGAGCCTCGAGATGGGCAGGGTTTTGGACTCAATTAGACCCACCCACCCAAACATATGCGATCTATCTCAAATCCGGCAAGAGCCCGCTGAAACAGTACATCATTACTGGGCCAGATTCCTCCTGGTTATGGACAGGATAAAAGACTGCCGTGAGGAAAATGCAATTTCAATCTTCTGCAATAATTGCACGGACAAGGGAATCTTGAACGCCGTAAGTCGTCGTGAAATTACACGCTTCGCCGACCTAGCGTCCATAGTATGAAAGTACTGTGCGATGGAGAGTTTCCGAAAAACCGAAACTAAGTTTTGGGACAATCCGGCTCCGAATACAACCCTAGTCCGAAACAAAAGGGTGCATCATGCTCAGGCACCCGGTACAAAAACCAAAAAGCAAAAACCCCATAAAGGGCACGGAACCGTACTGGAGGGATGGCTCAGCGGACCCTGTAAAATCCACAGTATAGAGGGCGCCACTCCAACACATAGCCTTCGAGCATGTTGGATACTGCGGCAGGTGGCCAAAAGTGGCGGAGAGCTTCTAGCCCCGGAGAACCACTCCAACATTACCAGTACGGTGTCAACAGTCTTCGAGACTTCCGCATCAAATAATATGCGGAAACAAACAATCCGCAGCCTCGCCGAAGTCTACCAAGTAGCAACAACAAATCCATGGAGCGACACGGCTATCACCTTCAATGCAAGTGGCGAACCTAAATTCCGAACTGCCCGAGCGCCAGCCGCATTGGTCCTTAGCCCAATAGTGGACGGCTTTCGTCTTACCAAAGTGCTCATGGACGGTGGCAGCGGATTAAACCTCATCTACGAGGAAACCCTTCGAAAAATGGAAATAGACTGGAGCCGTATTGGGCGAAGCAGCACAACCTTTAGAGGGATAATCCCTAGCCGGGAAGCACGCTGCACAGGAAAAATCACACTTGATGTGGTGTTCGGCTCGCCGGACAATTACAGGTCCGAGGAGGTCACGTTCCAAGTGGCTCCGTTCAGCAGCGGATATCACGCTTTATTAGGACGAGAGGCATTCACAATTTTCCAAGACATACCCCATTACGGGTACATGAAGCTTAAAATGCCCGGGCCCAATGGAACCATCACCCTTGCCAGTGATCCGGACATAGCACTCCCCGCCGAAAACAAGACAGCCGCATTAGCCCTAGAGGCACTATCCAAAGCCCTAGCGGCGGAGGAACTCACTGCGCTGCGCTCTACGGTGAATAGAGATGATGTGATACTCGATAAGAGATCCAAGTCCACCTCTTTTAAACCAGCGGACGAAATAGTCAAATTCCAGGTCCATCCAATGGACCAAACAAAGACGGCCTCCATTGGGGCACAGTTAAACCCCGATGTAGACGCCGCACTACGAGAATTCCTTCGGGAGAATTGGGACATCTTTGCCTGGCACCCTTCAGATATGCCAGGAATCCCACGCAGATTGGCAGAACACAGCCTAAACATCCTAAAAGGATTCAAGCCAGTCAAACAGGCTCTTCGGCGATTTTCCGAACCCAAAAGATAGGCAATGGGAGAGGAGCTAGCCAAATTACTGGAAGCCGGATTCATCAGAGACATCAAACATCCGAACTGGCTAGCAAACCTGGTGATGGTACCAAAGAAGGACAAATCCTGGAGCCTATGTGTCGATTTTAAAGACCTCAACAAGGCTTGCCCAAAGGATCCTTTCCCCCTTGCCCGCATCAATCAAATAATCAATGCTACTGCAGGGCACGATTCATTGTGCTTCCTCAATGCATACTCCGGCTACCATCAAATCAAGATGGCAGAGGCAGACCAAGCCGCAACGGCATTCATTACTCCATACAGACCATTCTGCTTCAACACGATGCCCTTCGGACTCAAACGCCGGCGCAACATATCAGCGCATGATTCAGACATGTCTGGCTACCCAGATCGGCAAAACAGTAGAGGCATACGTAGACGACGTGGTCGTCAAAACCAAACACGTCGAAACTCTAGTAGACGATTTGAGGCTCACATTCGACAACCTCCGAGCATATGACATTAAGCTGAACCCGAAAAAATGCGTTTTCGGCGTACCAGCCGGAAAGCTCCTGGGCTTCATTGTATCCGGTAGAGGAATTGAAGCAAACCCAGCCAAGATCCGAGCTCTGTCACAGCTGGATATTCTAAAAGACCTCAAACAAATACAAAAATTGACTGGATGCGTGGCGGCTCTAAGCCGCTTCATCTCCCGTTTGGGAGAAAAGGCATTACCCCTCTATCGCCTCCTCCGGCGCACCGAACACTTCGAGTGGACGGATGCTGCCACTGCCGGACTCGAAGAAATAAAGGCCATATTGGCAACAAATCCGGTCCTGGCCGCGCCTAACCTGGGCGAACCAATGTTGTTATATATCGCGGCAACACATCAAGTAGTAAGCGCGGTGCTCGTCGTCGAACGAGAAACAGAAGGGCATAAATTCCCTCTTCAAAAACCAGTGTACTACGTATCCACTGTCTTAACTCCCTGCAAGTCCCGGTACCCGCATTATCAAAAGATAGCATACGCGGTGTTCATGGCATCCCGGAAGCTGCGATACTACTTTCAAGAGTGTTCGATAACAGTGGCCTCCGAAGTACCCCTCAACGACATCATAAACAACCGCGACGCGATGGGCAGGATTGCAAAATGGGCCATTGAGCTCTTACCATTTGACATAACCTACAAACCACGGCAAGCTATAAAGTCGCAAGTCCTGGCTGACTTCGTCGCTGAATGGACTGAAGCCGAACTCCCTAAAGAGTATGGCGCATACTCCAATTGGATCATGCATTTCGACGGCTCTAAAATGTTGGCTGGCTTGGGGGCTGGCGTCGTTTTGACGTCCCCAACTGGAGACACAGTCCAATACGTACTTCAAATAATGTACACAGACTCCAACAATGCAGCCGAATACGAGGCCCTTCTGCACGGTCTCCGGATGGCAATCTCCATGGGTGTTCAACGCCTCGAGGTACGCGGGGATTCAAACCTCGCAATATCACAAGTAAACGGAGACTTCGATGCCAAAGATCCGAAAATGGCAGCCTACCGTAACGCCGTCTTAAAAATGTCAGCTCGGTTGGAAGGACTCGAATTTCACCATGTAGCCCGGGATAATAACCAGGCAGCCGACGTGTTGGCACGCATCAGCGCAAAACGCGACGCCGTCCCTCCAAACATCTTCCTGGAGCGGCTCTTTAAGCCATCCGTAGTATGGGAAGAGGAGTCTGGAAACAACAATCCGGAACCAACCATACCACCCAACACCGAACATTCTGACACAACCGGTGGCTCGGCCAATTACATAACACCTTCCGCACACGAAATAATGGCAGTCATTGCCCCGTGAACGGAACCATTTTTAGCCTACTTAATTAGGCAGGAACTTCCCGAAGACCAAAATGAGGCCCGCTGCATAGTTCGGCAATCTAAAGCCTACAAGGTCCATGAGGGGGAACTTTATAAAAAAAGCGCAACCGGAGTCCTTCAAAGGTGTATCTCTGAAGAGGAAGGGCGAAATCTCCTGGCTGAAATTCACGCCGGACTAGGCGGACACCACGCTGCAGCCCGGGCCCTCGTAGGTAAGGCCTTCCGTACAGGATTTTATTGGCCGACGGCCCGGGCAGATGCTCAGGACTTAGTCCAACAATGCGTCGGTTGTCAGCTCTTTGCTAATCAGAGCCACATGCCACCCACCGCCCTCAAAACTATACCCATCACCTAGCCGTTTGCGGTCTGGGGGCTTGACATGGTCGGACCTTAAAGGGGGAACCCACAAGCAAAAATACCTATTGGTCATGGTGGACAAATTCACCAAATGGATAGAGGCCAAGCCAGTTAAAACGGCCGAATCTGGACCTGTGATAGACTTCATATCCGGGGTAGTACACCGTTATGGTGTCCCCCACAGCATCATCACCGATAACGGCACGAACTTCACTGCAGACGAGGTTAAACTCTGGTGCAAAAATATGGGCATTAAGCTCGACTACGCTTCAGTCTATCACCCTCAAACCAACGGTCAAGTTGAACGTGCAAATGGTCTAATCATGAGCGGCATCAAACCCAGATTAGTGCGGTCCCTTACGGAATCTAACACGCACTGGGTAGAAGAGCTCGACTCCGTACTCTGGGGGCTGCGGACCACGCCAAACCGTACTACCGAGTTCACACCATTCTTTATGGTATACGGCGCAGAGGCAGTTCTGCCCTGCGACATAATTCATGACTCACCTCGAGTGCGCATGTACGAAGAAAGAGAAGCCGAGTTGGATCAGCAGGACAGCTTGGACGCATTAGAGGAGGAGCGTGACGTGGCAAAGGCTCGTTCCGCATTTTATCAGCAGCAGGCTCGAAGATATCAAAGCAGAGAAGTACGGGCTAAAACTTACAATATTGGCGAACTACTTCTACGCCTGCCGGACAAGAAAAAGGACAAACTCAAGCCCAAATGGGAAGGTCCCTTCATCATCAACCAAGTTCTGACCGGCGGAGCATACCGTCTGCAAAACACATCGGACAACCGACTCGAGCCGAACCCATGGAACGCAGCCCGCCTCCGAAGATTCTACGCCTAGTGCCGGACTCAGAGTTCGTCTCCTTCCTCCGTCCACATTTTTACACTTCAGTTGTCTTTTGTTTCTCTCTTTTCTGCCACCTTTTTCATAAAAGCCTTTGAGGGCCGATTTGTGCATTGTTCGCACACACTTGATGTGCTACCCGCACTCATTATACCTAGGGGCTTCTTTAACAGAAGCTTACTTATACGGACTTTATGCCCAACACATGTGTCAAACTTCCGCATGTACCTTTTATTCACCATTATATGCATCGATATGACTTAAGTTTTGGCCAAGCTGGGTTGCCTGGCTCCTGTGCTTACCCCTACATTCCCGATTGTTCGGCTAGGAGGTAAAGGGAGCACCTCTGCGATTGCTACTGCCGGGTCAGCCGGATGTGTACCTCAGACTGGGTGAAGCCGAAAGCTAGCGTTCTTAAGGGAATATTCGGTCGGTGACTTGAAAGATGATTTTTTACCTATTTATTTATCTGCCCCCAGATGTTTTCCTGCTCTTTTCGCAGTCCGGACATGCACTTCAGGGCATGCCTCCCAGGGAAAGGAACCCTTAACGGAACTATTCTCCCTGGAAGATGTTTCTTACTAACCATGTAATATAACATAACTAGTTGGGACTTGTCTGATAAAGCACTAATGACCCCTACGCCTGGTCTCCATGCCCCGGTTTTTTCATAACTGAGAAGGTATTCAGACACACTCCGGACTCTAGGGTCCCGAGGTTGAAGCGAAAAGGTCGGCAAAGACAAAAGATCTACAATCCGGCTAGAAGGCATTTCACATGTCATTTTAAATACATCGTCAAATCGATTGACTGTACTCCTCCTCAATCCCGTCTAACAGGCTGTCTAATTTACAGTCCCGTTGGGAATACTTCACGGCCAACTCTACTTGGCCATACACTAAGCTCACAGGGATCTCCTTCCCATCGGGCCCCACAGGTCCGACCTCGGCCATGTGGTTTGGATCCGCCTACTTGTACCGCGTCTTCACCATGGCCTAGGCCTCCCTGGCACCTTGACAGCAGGCCGATATCTTCCACAAACGGAAGCGCTGCCGTGCTCCCTGAAGCTTCTCCGCAAGCTCTCCAAGGCCCTCGGGTAGGGAGAAGGACGGCCATAAGGCCTGGACGACGCCACTCATCACCTGCCGAACACGTTCGAGCAGTTGCACCAGCTCGGGAAGTTGGTCACCCGTTGAACCGGGCATTTCCTCCGCAGGGCGACCTGTGAGCACACCTACAGACATATTTCTGTCAATTGACTTCCTCGCCGAACTCTTCTTTTCAAAAGAGTTTGCTCAAGCACTTACTATAGATGCCGCGATGAAGCCGCTGATTCTCCTTCACGGAGCCAGACAGCTGGGCCCGAACACCTTTTAGCTCTTCTCCAAGATGGGTGTGGGCATCTTGGAGTTTGTTCCTCTCCTGCTGCACCTTCATAAGCACCCTCTCGCCGGCTCTCAGCTGGCGCAGTAACTGTTGCTTGTCCGGATCCAGTCCGGCAACATCTGCAATATCATTGTCAGACTTATACGCACGCCGCACACTGCTTATCTTTTTGAAATAATGTGTTACCGGAGGGGGTCTCTGTGTCTCCTCCTGCGGCAGCTAGTGCGGCCTCAAGTTGGGCTTTGCACTCTTGTAGCTCCTGGGACAATTGGGTATTCTTCTCCATCAGATCCTGCATATTAAATGAGCCTTAAATCAGTTATTTTAACTACTTTAAGTCTCGGGGCTACTGGCATATACAACTATTAAAATCTCTTACCCGTATGTCTTTTACATACTGCTCCGTGGCTCTGGTTAAACCATCTTGAGTGGCACGGAGGTGTGCGTCTCCCGCGTTAAAGGCATTCAACGCCTCTGGGGAGAAACACGCGTCACGCAGTACTGTTTGGCGGCGCCTATGATTCATGGCGCTCTCCACCTCAGACCTGGTGGCGGACAGCCTGTCGGCATCCTCCGTTGGAGGAGTACCCGGCTCACGCCTTGCGCTTGCCTCCTCCTCCGGACCAGGTGGTGGAGTCTGGCTGGCGGAGGCTTGGTTGGCAACCTCTCCGGGCACAGTCCGGCGAGCGCTCTTCCTCCTGGAAAAGTCATGAGCATTAATACACCTCCTAGGAATCTTTTCCCTAAATGACAGTCGCGAGCTATACCGTTGCGACGACGTTTTTGATTCGCACTGCACCCCTCTTCCGCCTGCTGGGCCGGACTGACCCTTGTTGGTCAGCCGCCGCGGGTTCGGCTTCCCGCCTTGAAGGCACCTCCTGCGAGACACCGTTGTATACGGTGGTTAGAAAATACGCAAGGACGAAATAATGGTGTCAGGACTTCGGTCATAATTACCTGGGAAGCCGGAGATAAGCCGGGGTAGTCAGCCGTAATGGCGACTAGAGCATTGTCCATGCTGAGTTGGTGGAACACCCCGTCAATTAGCTCCACCTTTATGTCCGGATCCTCTTCGGAAGCCGGATCAAGGGATCTTCCCGGATCCTCGGGTTGTGGAGCTGGACTGTGTATGTCCTCCACATCCCGACGCAGTTCCTGCGTCAAAATCATAAAGTAAGGTACTTAACTTTGAAAGCATGGGTCGGATAAATAAATGTCCGCTTACCCAGCTCCGAGGGTTATTCATGGAGAACCCATTTAATGGGCTCGTCTGGAGGAAGTCCTCCTTCTCCCCCTTGTACAGGCCGGACAGAATCTTCACCAGATCTGCGGCCGATCCCGGCCCCTTACGGCCATGACGGGTGGCATCATTCTCCCAGTTGAAGTCCCACATGGGGTGGCCTCTATATTGGAGCGGCTGCACCCCTCGCATGATGCACGTGGCCATGACTCCAATCATGGTCAATCCGGAATGGGCCAGTAACCTAATCCGGCCCATCAAATAATGGACGCTCCTGTCTTCCTCCTGTTGAGGGCTCCGCGGGCGCCAACTTAGGCGTTTCTTCAGAGGAGCCTTGGTGAACTCTGGGAGGCCGATCCGCACTGGGTCCGGCAGTGGAGCATCTTCCACATAAAACCATTCTGAGGGCCAGTCTTCGGACGCCTTCTTTGGGGTTCCGGATAGATAACCGGTCCCGGCGATGCGCCATATTTCGGCTCCGCCCACTTGATATATTGACCCCTCGTGAGAACGGAGTACGAGGAAAAACAGTCTCTTCCACAGCGCAAAATGGGGCTCGATGCCCCGGAACAGCTCGCAAAGAGCTACGAAACCCGCGATGTGCAGAATAGAGGCGGGCGTGAGGTGATGAAGCTGGAGTCCGTAGAACTCCAGAAGCCACCAGAGAAACGGGTGTATGGGAAACCCGAGCCCCCTTATTAGATAAGGGACGAAGCACACCCGCTCTCCTTTGGAGGGACTAGGGGTGGCCTCCGCTTGCTTTCCACCTTTGTAGGTGGCCAGCCCGGCTCGAACCGGGACCATAAAGGCCGGAGGGAGGTATCCCTCCGCTTGGAGCGACACCAGCTCGTTGTGCGGAACTGAACATCTCCTCCAATCTCCTGCTGAGGGCTAGGAGCGCGAGAGGAGGAGCCACGTCGAAGGTCCATGATAGAATGGATTTTTGGTCAGAAGCGCTCCAATGAGTACTCGCGGAAGGAAGATGGTGTGATTTGGATCTGGATTCTTGCCTCTCTTATAGGCAGATTATTTCCGCAGCTAGGGGGTAAAATATAAAGATACCCTGGCCTTTCGCATTCATGCGACACGTGGAAGAGGGCCATTATTGGGCGTGGAAGCCAAGGAGCGCAACATCTGTAAGGAAACCGGACACTATTCGGTGAGCACATGGAATTTGGAGGAGAACCCGCCTTGCAACGCTGAAGACAATATACGTGCCAGAATCGTCGTCATTGAAGCCTGGTTCGGGGGCTACTGAGGGAGTCCTGGACCAGGGGGTGTCCGGATAATTCGGACTATCATCATCGGCCGGACTCTAAGACTATGAAGATACAAGATTGAAGACTTCGCCCCGTGTCCGGATGGGACTTTCCTTGGCGTGGAAGGCAAGCTTGGCAATACGGATATGTAGATCTCCTACCATTGTAACCGACTCTATGTAACCCTAGCCCTCTCCGGTGTCTATATAAACCAGAGGGTTTTAGTCCGTAGGACGAACAACCATTACAACAATCATACCATAGGCTAGCTTCTAGGGTTTAGCCTCCTTGATCTCGTGGTAGATCCACTCTTGTACTACCCATATCATCAATATTAATCAAGCAGGAGTAGGGTTTTACCTCCATCGAGAGGGCCCGAACCTGGGTAAAAACATCGTGTCCCTTGTCTCCTGTTACCAGTCGCCTAGATGCGCAGTTCGGGACCCCCTACCCGAGATCCGCCGGTTTTGACACCGACAGGCACCTCTAGACACAAGATCATCGTGATCGTTCCTTAGCCGTGTGCGGTGCCCCCCTCCACCATATTCCACCTCGGTCATATCGTTGCGGTGTTTAGGCGAAGCCCTGCATCGGTAGAACATCATCATCGTTACCACACCGTCGTGCTGACGGAACTCATCCCCGACAGCCTGCTGGATCGGAGTCCGGGGATCGTCATCGATTTGAACGTGTGCTGAACTCGAAGGTGCCGTACGTTCGGTACTTGGATCGGTCGGATCGTGAAGACATACGACTACATCAACCGCGTTGTCATAACGCTTCCGCTTACGGTCTACGAGGGTACGTGGACAACACTCTCCCCTCTCGGATCTATGCATCACCATGATCTTGCGTGTGCGTAGGATTTTTTTTGAAATTACTACGTTCCCCAACAGTGTCATCCGAGCCTAGGTTTTATGCATTGATGTTTTATGCATGAGTAGAACACAAGTGAGTTGTGGCGATACAAGTCATACTGCTTACCAGCATGTCATACTTTGGTTCAGCGGCATTGTTGGATGAAGCGGCCCGGACTGACATTACGCGTACGCTTACGCGAGACTAGTTTTACCGCCGTGCTTTGCACACAGGTGACTAGCGGGTGTCTGTTTCTCCAACTTTAGTTGAACCGAGTGTGGCTATGCCCAGTCCTTACGAAGGTTAAAACAACACTAACTTGACAAACTATCGTTGTGGTTTTGATGCGTAGGTAAGAACGGTTCTTGCTCAGCCCGTAGCAGCCACGTAAAATTTGCAACAACAAAGTAGAGGACATCTAACTTGTTTTTGCAGGGCATGTTGTGATGTGATATGGTCAAGACGTGATGCTATATTTTTTTGTATGAGATGATCATGTTTTGTAACCGAAGTTATCGGCAACTGGCAGGAGCCATATGGTTGTCACTTTATTGTATGAAATGCAAACGCCCTGTAATTGCTTTACTTTATCACTAAGCGGTAGCGATACTCGTAGAAGCAATAGATGGCGTAACGACAACGATGCTACGATGGATATCAAGGTGTCGCGCCGGTGATGATGGTGATCACGATGGTGCTTCGGAGATGGAGATCACAAGAACAAGATGATGATGGCCATATCATATCACTTATATTGATTGCATGTGATGTTTATCCTTTATGCATCTTATCTTGCTTTGATTGACGATAGCATTTTAAGATGATCTCTCACTAATTATCAAGAAGTGTTCTCCCTGAGTATGCACCGTTGTGAAAGTTCTTCGTGCTGAGACACCAGGTGATGATCGGGTGTGATAGGCTCTACGTTCAAATACAACGGGTGCAAAACAGTTGCACACGCGGAATACTCAGGTTAAACTTGACGATCCTAGCATATACAGATATGGCCTCGGAACACGGAGACCAAAAGGTCGAGCGTGAATCATATAGTAGATATGATCAACATAGTGATGTTCACCATTGAAAACTACTCCATCTCACGTGATGATCGGACATGGTTTAGTTGATTTGGATCATGTGATCACTTAGATGACTAGAGAGATGTCTGTCTAAGTGGGAGTTCTTAAGTAATATGATTAATTGAACTTAAATTTATCATGAACTTAGTCCTGGTAGTATTTTGCAAGCTATTTTGTAGATCAATAGCTCGTGTTGTTGCTCTCATATGTTTATTTTGATATGTTCCTAGAGAAAACCGTGTTGAAAGATGTTAGTAGCAATGATGCGGATTGGATCCATAATCTGAGGTTTATCCTCATTGCTGCACATAAGAATTATGTGCTTGATGCACCGTTAGGTGACAAACCTATTGCAGGAGCAGATGCAGACGTTATGAATGTTTGGCTAGCTCAAAATGATGACTACTTGATAGTTTAGTGCACCATGCTTAAACGGCTTAGAATTGGGACTTCAAAGACGTTTTGAACGTCATGGACCATATGAGATGTTCCAGGAGTTGAAGTTAATATTTCCAGCAATTACCCGAGTTGAGAGATATGAAGTCTCCAACAAGTTCTATAGCTAAAGATGGAGGAGAATCGCTCAACTAGTGAGCATGTGCTCAGATTGTCTGTGTACTTCAATCGCTTGAATCAAGTGGAAGTTAATCTTCCAGATAAGATAGTGATTGACAGAATTCTCTAGTCACCATCACTTAGTTACTAGAACTTCGTGATGAACTATAGTATGCAAGGGATGACAAAAAATGATTCCCGAGCTCTTTGTGATGTTGAAATCGACAAAGGTAGAAATCAAGAAAGAGCATCAAGTGTTGATGATTGACAAGACCACTAGTTTCAAGAAAAGGGCAAGGGGAAAGAAAGGGAAACTTCAAGTAGAATGGAAAACAAGTTGTCACTCCCGTGAAGAAGACCAAAGCTGGACCAAAGCCTAAAATTGAGTGCTTACACTGCAAAGGAAATGGTCACTGGAAGCGGAAATGCCCTGAATATTTGGTGGATAAGAAGGATGGCAAAGTGAACAAGGGTATATTTGATATACAGATTATTGATGTGTGCCTTACTAGTGTTTATAGTAGCCCCTGAGTATTTGATACTTGTTCGGTTGATTCAAAACAGGAGTTACAGAATAAACAGAGACTAGTTGAAGTGGAAGTGACGATGAGTGTTGGAAGTAGTTCCAAGATTGATATGATCATCATCGCACACTCCCTATACTTTTGGGATTAGTGTTAAAACTAAATAAATGTTATTTGGCGTTTGTGTTGAGCATGAATATGATTTGATCATGTTTATTGCAATACTGTTATTCATTTAAAATCAGAGAATAATTGTTGTTCTGTTTACATGAATAAAACCTTCAATGGTCATACACCCAATGAAAATATTTTGTTGGATCTCGATTGTAGTGATACACATATTCATACTATTGATGCCAAAAGATGCAAAGTTAATAATGATAGTGCAACTTATTTGTGGCACTGCCGTTTGGGTCATATCGGTGTAAAGCGCATGAAGAAACTCCATAAAGATGGATTTTCGGAATCACTTGGTTATGAATCATTTGATGCTTGCGAACCGTGCCTTTTGGGCAAGATGACTAAAACTCCGTTCTTCGAAACAATGGAACGAGCTACTGACTTGTTGGAAATAATACATACTAATGTATGCAGACCAATGAGTATGAAGGCTCGTGGCAAGTATCGTTGTTTTCTAACCTTCACAGATGATTTGAGCAGATATGCGTATATCTACTTGATAAAACATAAGTCTGAAATAGTTGAAAAGTTCAAAGAATTTCAGAGTAAAGTGGAGAATCATCGTAACAAGAAAATAAAGTTTCTACGATCTGATCATGGAGGAGAATATTTGAGTTATGAGTTTGGCCTTCATATAAAACAATGTGGAATAGTTTCACAGCTTACGCCATCTGGAACACCACAATGTAATGGTGTGTCCAAACGTCGTAATCGTACTTTACTAGATATGGTGCGATCTATGATGTTTCTTATTGGTTTACCACTATCCTTTTGGGGTTATGCATTAGAGACAACTGCATTCACTTTAAATAGGGCACCATCAAAATCCGTTGAGACGACGCCTTATGAACTATGGTTTGGCAAGAAACCAAAGTTGTCGTTTCTTAAAGTTTGGGGCTGCGATGCTTATGTGAAAAAGTTTCAACCTGATAAACTCGAACCCAAATCGGAGAAGTGCGTCTTCATAGAATACCCAAAGGAAAATGTTGGGTACACCTTCTAATCACAGATCCAAAGGCAAAATATTCGTTGCTAAGAATGGATCCTTTCTAGAGAAGGAATTTCTCTCGAAAGAAGTGAGTGGGAGGAAAGTAGAGCTTGATAAGGTAATTGTACCTTCTCCCGAATTGGAAAGTAGTTTTATCACAGAAATCAGTTCTAGTGATTCCTACACCAATTAGTGAGGAAGCTAATGATGATGATCATGAAGCTTCAGATCAAGTTACTACCGAACTTTGTAGATCTTCCAGATTAAGATCCGCACTAGAGTGGTACGGTAATCCTATTCTGGAAGTCATGTTACTAGACCATGATGAACATACGAACTATGAGGAAGCGATGATGAGCCCAAATTCCGCGAAATGGCTTGAAGGCCATGAAATCTGAGATGGGATCCATGTATGAGAACAAAGTGTGGACTTTGATTGACTTGCCCGATGATCGGCAAGCCATAGAAAATAAATGGATCTTCAAGAGGAAGACGAGCGTTGATAGTAGTGTTACTATCTACAAAGCTCAAATTGTCGAAAAAAGTTTTCGACAAGTTCAAGGTGTTGAACACGATGAGATTTTCTCACTCGTATCGATTCTTAAGTCTGTCCGAATCATGTTAGCAATTGCCACATTTTATGAAATCTGGCAAATGGATATCAAAACTCCGTTCCTTAATGGATTTATTAAAGAAGAGTTGTATATGACGCAACCAGAAGGTTTTGACAATCCTAAAGGTGCTAACAAAATGTGCAAGCTCCAGCGATCCATCTATGGACTGGTGCAAGCATCTCGGAGTTGGAATATACGCTTTGATAAGTTGATCAAAGCATATAGTTTTATACGGACTTACAATGAAGCCTGTATTTACAATAAAGTGAGTGGGAGCACTACAGCCTTTCTGATAAGTATATGTAAGTGACATATTGCTGATCAGAAATGATGTAGAATCTTTTTGGACAGCATAAAGAAGTGTTTGAAAGGAGTTCTTTAAAAGAAAGACCTCAGTAAAGCTACTTACATATTGAGCATCAAGATTTATTGAGATAGATCAAGACGCTTGATAAGATTTTCAATGAGTACATACCTTGACAAGATTTTGAAGTAGTTCAAAATGGAACAGTCAAAGAAAGAGTTCTTGCCTGTGTTGCAAAGGTATGAAATTGAGTAAGACTCAAATCCTGACCACGGCAGAAAATAGAAAAGAGAATGAAAGTCATTCCCTATCCTCAATCATAGGCTCTATAAAGTACGCTATGCTATGTACCAGACCTATTGTATACCTTGCTCTGAATTTGGCAAGGGAGTACAATAGTGATCTAGGAGTAGATCACTGGACATTGGTCAAGAATATCCTTGGTGAGGACTAAGGAAATATTTCTCGATTATGGAGGTGATAAAAGAGTCCGTCGTAAAGAGTTACATCGGTGCAAGCTTTCACACCGATCCAGATGACTCTAAGTCTCAATCTGGATACATATTGAAAGTGAGAGCAATTAGCTAGAGTAGCTCCGTGCAGAGCATTGTAGACTTAGAATATTTGCAAATTACACGCGGCTCTGAATGTGACAGACCCGTTGACTAAGCTTCTCTAACGAGCAAAACATGATCACACCTTACTACTCTTTGGGTGTTAATCACATAGTGATGTGAACTAGATGATTGACTCTAGTAAACCCTTTGGGTGTTGGTCACATGATGATGTCATCTATGGGTGTTAATCATATACAGATATGAATATATGAATATTGGTGTTAAATCACATGACGATGTGAACTAGATTATTGACTCTAGTGCAAGTGGGAGACTGAAGGAAATATGCCCTAGAGGCAATAATAAAGTTATTATTTATTTCCTTATTTCATAATAAATGTTTATTATTCATGCTAGAATTGTATTAACCGGAAACATAATACATGTGTGAATACATAGACAAACATAGTGTCACTAGTATGCCTCTACTTGACTAGCTCGTGAATCAAAGATGGTTAAGTTTCCTAGCCATAGACATGAGTTGTCATTTGATTAACGAGATCACATCATTAGGAGAATGATGTGATTGACTTGACCCATTCCGTTAGCTTAGCACTTGATCGTTTAGTATGTTGCTATTGCTTTCTTCATGACTTATACATGTTCCTACAACTATGAGATTATGCAACTCCCGTTTACCGGAGGAACACTTTGTGTGCTACCAAACGTCACAACCTAACTGGGTGATTATAAAGGAGCTCTACAGGTGTCTCCGAAGGTACATGTTGAGTTGGCGTATTTCGAGATTAGGATTTGTCACTCCGATTGTCGGAGAGGTATCTCTGGACCCTCTCGGTAATGCACATCACTATAAGCCTTGCAAGCAATGTGACTAATGAGTTAGTTGCAGGATGATGCATTACGGAACGAGTAAAGAGACTTGCCGGTAACGAGATTGAGCTAGGTATTGAGATACCGACGATCGAATCTCGGGCAAGTAACATACCGATGACAAAGGGAACAACGTATGTTGTTATGCGGTTTGACCGATAAAGATCTTCGTAGAATATGGAGGAGCCAATATGAGCATCCAGGTTCCGCTATTGGTTATTGACCGGAAATGTGTCTCGGTCATGTCTACATTGTTCTCGAACCCGTAGGGTCCGCACGCTTAAGGTTTTGATGACAGTTATATTATGAGTTTATGCGTTTTGATGTACCGAAGCAGTTTGGAGTCCCGAATGAGATCGGGGACATAACGAGGAGTCTCGAAATGGTCGAGACGTAAAGATCGATATATTGGACGACTATATTCGGACTTCAGAAAGGTTTCGAGTGATTCGGGTATTTTTCGGAGTACCGGAGAGTTACGGGAATTTGCCGGGGAGTACATGGGCCTTATTGGGCCATACGGGAATAGAGGAGAGAGGCCAAAAGGAAGGAGGCCTGCGCCCCCCCTCTGGTCTGAATTGGACAAGGGGTGCAGCCCCCTTTTCCTTCTCCCTCTCCTCCTCTTTCCTTCTCTCCTACTCCAACAAGGAAGGAGGGAGTTCTACTCGCGGTGGGAGTAGGACTCCCCATGGCGCGCCCCCTCCTAGGCCGGCCGCCTCCTCCCCCCTTGCTCCTTTATATACGGGAGCAGGGGGCCACCTCTAGACACAAGTTGATCATCGTGATCGTTCCTTAGCCGTGTGCGGTGCCCCCCTCCACCATATTCCACCTCGGTCATATCGTTGCAGTGTTTAGGCGAAGCCCTGCGTCGGTAGAACATCATCATCGTTACCACGCCGTCGTGCTGACACAACTCATCCCCGACACCCTGCTGGATCGGAGTCCGGGGATCGTCATCGAGTTGAACGTGTGTTGAACTCGGAGGTGCCATACGTTCGGTACTTGGATCGGTCGGATCGTGAAGACGTACGACTACATCAACCGTGTTGTCACAACGCTTCCGCTTACGGTCTACGAGGGTACATGGAGAACACTCTCCCCTCTCGTTGCTATGCATCACCATGATCTTGCGTGTGCGTAGGAATTTATTTGAAATTACTATGTTCCCCAACAGTTTTGCCTTCGGATCTGTGATAGAAGGTGTACCCAACTGTCTCCTTTGGGTATCCTATGAAGACACATTTCTCTGATTTGGGTTTGAGCTTATCAGGATGAAACTTTTTCACATAAGCATCGCAACCCCAAACATTAAGAAACGACAACTTTGGTTTCTTGCCAAACCATAGTTCATATTGTGTCGTCTCAACGGACTTAGATGGTGCCCTTTTTAACGTGAATGCAGCTGTCTTTAATGCATAACCCCAAAACAATAGTGGTAAATCGGTAAGAGACATCATATATTGCACCATATCTAATAAATTACGGTTACGATGTTCGGACACACCATTACACTGTGGTGTTCCAGGTGGCGTGAGTAGTGAAACTATTTCACATTATTTTAACTAAAGGCCAAACTCGGAACTCAAATATTTTACTTCTGCGATCATATCGTAGAAACTTTTATTTTCTTGTTACGATGATTCTCCACTTCACTCTGAAATCCTTTGAACTTTTCAAATGTTTCAGACTTGTGTTTCATTAAGTAGATATACCCATATCTGATCAAATCATCTGTGAAGGTCAGAAAATAATGATACTTGCCGTGAGCCTTAACACTCATCGGATTGCATACATCAGTATGTATTATTTCCAATAAGACAGTTGCTTGCTCCATTGTTCCGGAGAATGGAGTTTTAGTCATCTTGCCCATAAGGCATGGTTCACAAGCATCAAGTGATTCATAATCAAGTGATTCCAAAATCCCATCAGCATGTAGTTTCTTCATGCGCTTTGCACCAATATGACCTAAACGGCAGTGCCACAAATAAGTTGCACCATCATTATTAACTTTGCATCTTTTGGCTTCAATATCATGAATGTGTGTATTACAATGATCGAGATTCAACAAACCATTTTCGTTGGTGTGTATGACCATAGAAGGTTTTATTCATGTAAATAGAACACCAACTATTCTCTAACTTAAATGAATAACCGTATTGCAATAAACATGATCAAATCATATTCATGCTCAACGCAAACACTAAATAACACTTATTTAGGTTCAACACTAACCCCGAAAGTGTAGGGAGCGTGCGATGATGATCATATCAATCTTGGAACCACTTCCAACACACATCGTCACTTCACCCTTAACTAGTCCCTGTTCATTCTGCAACTCCTGTTTCGAGTTACTACTCTTAGTAGCTGAACCAGTATCAAATACCGAGGGGTTGCTACGAACACTAGTAAAATACACATCAATAATCTGTATATCAAATATACCTTTGTTCACTTTGCCATCCTTCTTATCCGCCAAATACTTGGGGCAGTTCTGCTTCTAGTGACCAGTCCCTTTGCAGTAGAAGCACTTAGTCTTAGGCTTAGGACCAGACTTGGGCTTCTTCACTTGAGCAGCAACTTGCTTGCCGTTCTTCTTGAAGTTCCCTTTCTTCCCTTTGCCGTTTTCTTGAAACTAGTGGTCTCATCAACTATCAACACTTGATGTTTTTCTTGATTTCTACCTTCGTCGATTTCAGCTGAAGTGATGTGCATTACTGAGAGGGCCCAGAGATACCTCTCCGACAATCGGAGTGACAAATCCTAATCTCGAAATACGCCAACCCAACAAGTACCTTCGGAGACACCTGTAGAGCACCTTTATAATCACCCAGTTACGTTGTGATATTTGGTATGTTCCTCCGGTAAACGGGAGTTGCATAATCTCATAGTCATAGGAACATGTATAAGTCATGAAGAAAGCAATAGCAACATACTAAACGATCGATTGCTAAGCTAACGGAATGGGTCAAGTCAATCACATCATTCTCCTAATGATGTGATCCCGTTAATCAAATGACAACTCATGTCTATGGCTAGGAAACTTAATCATCTTTGATCAATGAGCTAGTCAAGTAGAGGCATACTAGTGACACTCTGTTTGTCTATGTATTCACACGTGTACTAAGTTTCCGGTTAATACAATTCTAGCATGAGTAATAAACATTTATCATGATATAAGGAAATAAACAATAACTTTATTATTGCCTCTTGGGCATATTTCCTTCATTTACCATATTGATTGGATCTATCCCTCTACATCATGTCATCTTGCTTAAGGTGTTACTCCGTTCTTGTCAAATTAATACACTACATGCATGCTGGATAACAATCGATGTGTGGAGTAATAATAGTAGATGCAGGCAGGAGTCCGTATACTTGTCACGGACGTGATGCCTATATTCATGATCATTGCCTTAGATATCGTCTTAACTATGCGCTTTTCTATCAATTGTTCAACTGTAATTTGTTTACCCATCGTATGTTTCTTTCAAGAGAGAAGCCTCTAGTGAAACCTATGGCCCCGGGTCTATTTTTATCATATTATTTTCAGATCTATAAAACCAAAAACCCAAAAATACCTTGTTGCAATTTATTTATCTTTACTTTATTTTATACTTTTACTTATCTTTTATATCAATCTCTATCAGATCTCACCCTTGCTAGTGACCGTGAAGGGATTGACAATCCCTTTTTTGCATTGTGCGCAAGTGTTTGTTAGTTTGTGCAGACGCATCTATTGGAGACGTGTGTGTTCCTCCTACTGGATTGATACCTTGGTTCTTAACTGAGGGAAATACTTATCTCTACATTGCTGTATCACCCTTTCCTCTTCAAAGGAAAAATCAACGCAAGCTCAATAAGTAGCAGGTCTTCATCAGTTCTCTTAAATGGAGTCCCCGGTATCATTTCAAGTGCAAACATGGTGTTATGCAGGGGTGCCTATTGTCTCCTTTGTTGTTGTCTTGACAGCTAATCATTTACAATAATTTGTTAATGACATGCATGCCAAGGGATTGCTTTCTTTGCCATTGCCCACAAATAATCAGGAGTTCCCTGTGATTCGATGTGCTTATGACACACTTATTGTTCTCCCAGCTATGCATTCTCAATTGTTGGCATTCAAAGAGATGCTTGCTACTTTTCCATGTCAACTGGTCTTAAGGTGAACTTCACTAAATCATGCATGATTCCTATTAACTTATCAAATGAGGAGGCCTCCATGCTGGCTAGCTTGATAGGATGTTAGGTTGGATCTATGCCATTCACATATCTGGGCTTGCCTATGGGTGCTCATAGGCCTACTATTTAGGATCTTATGCCTGTGGTGGATAGGATTTAAAGGATATTATCTGCTTCATTTTTTTGAATCAGGGAAGTAGGCTCCAATTGTTATAATCAGTTTTAGCATAAATACCAACATACTTTCTCCACACACTTTCTATGCCGTCTATTATCTTAAGCAAATTGAAACAAATGAGAGGTAGTGTTTGTGAAGAGGGAACTATGATACTCCAAGGTAACCTATGATAGATTGGGATTTAGTTTGTAGACCCAAAGACAAAGGTGGTTTGCGGATCACCAACCTGCATACTCATAATGAAGCTCTACTTCTGAAACATCTTCATAAACTTTACAACAGAGTCAATGTCCCATGGGTTACTCTTGTATGGGAATCTTATTATCATAATGTGGTTCCACATGGTACAATGCTTTTTTGTGGAAGGGTTTTTTCAAACTGGTGGAGAATTGTCAAAGGTCAAAATTCACGTGCATTCAGGCAACTTTGTTATCTTCTAGTCAAACCACTAGCAGCTTGGTGATTCAGATTTACCTCCCTGGGAACGTTTTGTAAGGCTCTTCTCCTATGTCATTGATGTTAAAATGCATGTCAAAGAGGTTATGGATTCTGAAGAACTCTCTAGCCTTTTCCATCTGTCATTATCTGCACAGGCTTATGTGAAGTCAATAGTTGGCTGCTCTCCTGACTGATGCAAATCTTAGCTCTAAGACTCATGATGTTTGGCGATGGCCCACACCATCTGGTGAATACTGTATTTTTAACTATAAACTAGCCTTTGATCATATTGTGCTTGATCCTATTTATAAATGGATTTGAAGATGTGCATGCACACTGAAAATTAAGGTATTTGGATGGCTCTTATTGGTTGATCATCTGAATACTAGGGATACGATGCAACATCGGCATTGGCATGCTGAAGATGATACTTGTGTACTATGTCCTTTGATGGTCCATGAAGACTGGGCACGTCGATCTATTCTTTACATGTAATTTCAGTCAATGTGTTTGAAATTTCCTCCAAATTTCATAGATTATCCAGCACAAATAGGACTTTGTATTAGACGATGTTGGCTGCTAGTAGGGACTTTGATAACGAAAGTCCCTTTCTAATCCTGAGCTCATCTGAGCTCGAGATGAATAGTAAAAACCCAAAAAAAACTGAACTTTTTTGGTGCAAACTTTGACAAATGTTTTGAGTGTTTGCAAATATTCATCATGAAATGACATATTTGGAAGTCATGGCCAAAAAACAAATCTATCCAAAATGCTTTCGTAAATAGCATTTTTGGAACATCGACTTGTTTTTTCTGTCATGTTTTCCACGAATGTCATTTCATGATAAATTTTTGTAAGTATACAAAACATTTGTCAAAGTTTGGCACAAAAAATGCAGAATTTTGAATTTTTTACGATTTTTTATTTTAGTGTTCACCAGGTATTTGAGCTCGAGAGTAGATACTCCGCGTCCCTTTGATAAACCCTTCCTTTACTGAGGTTGTGCTCACTGTGGCCTAGAATATCTGGATCGTAAGAAATGGGAAGGTTTTTAGAAATGACAGACCAAGGCTTGGTGTAGAGATTTTATCCATGAAATCACCTTGTTGTCTCATAGGACTAATGTAAATATAGGGAACGTCTTATGAGCTGGATTTCTTCTATTTCCTAGTTTCTGGGCATTTCTTATCCTAGGTAGTAACTTCTTTTACTTTTTCTACCTTTAGTTAGGCATGCACATATGTAAATGTATTTCTTGGTATTGAGATGAATAAAGGATTGTGGGGCTGTTGCCCTGTAGTATAGAGTCAAAAAATAATTGAACATTAGGATTTAAAGGTAAGCTCTACAAATATTCTTGGAATCACAATGGTCCTTGAGAAGGTTCATGGTTTCAAGGGAGAAGTTTGCCAATATACCATGGTCATTCAACATTGATCCAAAGACAAGCCATGAACTTGGGAGGTAGATTCACATGCTAAATTCCATCAAATAGTGTTTGGTCTGTGACACATCTCATCATTCTCCTTGGCCTCGGACCACGTTTGGTCCTTTACAAGGAGCTGTGGTTTCTTATCGATGAGCTTGGCTATGTAGTCCGCATCGGCGTGCGTGGCCTCGAGCTCATTCTCGGCCATGTCGTGCTCCTTTACCTCGACACGGGAAACCATTCTAATAGAAGGTGCGAGAAAGTCTGCAATGTGTGTCAGCAGGGAAGTTAAGCTTCGCCCGACTGCCGGAGTAGCAGAGTGATGTGACATTATAGGCGCGTGTCGCCTGCTCCATTGTAGCAAATGTGTCGAGCCACCTCTTCTTTCGTGTGCGTATTTTGGATCTCCGCTTCTCAAGTGCCCCACAATTGTTGCCGCACCCCGCAATATTGTGACAACGACCATCATTGCGACATGGAGCTCGAGGAGGCGGTGACAGCTCGAACCGGAGGTCTGGAAACTCCACGATGGTCCTCCTTGTCGACGAGCTTGCAATAGCTAGATGTGTCGATTCCAGCGGCTAAGGAACAAATCAAAGTTGGGCGGGAGGTAGGTGTGGACTGTGGGGAACCGGCGAGAGAGAGCAGTTGCCGCCAAAGGCAAGGAGTGCAGTGTCAGCATGGAGGTAGAGAAAGATGCGACTGCACATGGGAAGGGGATGTTTAGCAGCGAACACATTTCGGCTGCTCAAAATTGAGAAGCAGCCGATGTTTCTGATAAAAATTTAAGCAGCTAAACTTTTCAAAAGTTCAGCTAGGTATGATTTAACTCAAAGTGAAATGTTTCCAGGAGTTATGAGACTTTGGCTAGATATATGCTGTAGAAGTGCCGCGTCATGCCATGTACTCCCTCCGTCCTAAAATAAATGTTTTAACTTTAATACAACTTTATAATAAAATTAGTATTCCTTCGTCCTAAAAAAAGTGACTTAACTTTAGTATAAGTTTATAGTAAAATTAGTACAAAGGGAAGACACTTGTTTGTGACTTATATGCACAAGACGTGATGCTGGGGGCACAATGCATGGCTCCAAGAGTCCACCGGGTTCCTTCCATTCAAACGAAAGGGTTGAACGTTGACGTTGACGTTGACGTTTACTTTGAAAAGCATGACAAAACAATAAGCCTGTAGGACCCATTGGCAAAGATACCAGTAGCTCTCCGCTGACTGCTTTTATGATATCTTCCCTGCCTGACAGGCCACAAGCCCACAACACATTTCTTCCCAATTTCCTCGATGAAGCAAGTTGCACGCAAAAAAGATCGAAAATTTATCTGAACGTAGATCGTTCCGTGCCATCTAGCCCAAAGGTCTCTCACAAGTCAAGCCGTCCCACCTCGCATCATCACCCACTTCACCCTGCCGGTCTGCTACTGGGTACTGGCATTATATAGACACATGCCACGGAAGGCTCACCCTTGATCCTCCTCCTCCCTGGCCAACCAACAGAAAAATGGCGCCACCACGGAACCATCCCGGCCTGCTCCTCTGCCTCCTTCTGCTCGCGTCCACCGCCACGCTCTCCGCCGCGGTCTCCGCCGCGTCCTACTCCTCCGTTTGCACCAAGCCCGGACCCGCTGACGACCGCCCCACCGGCGGCAACGAAACTCTCTCACTCACCAGCTTCTTTCAGATCTCCACCGGTTACTTCTCCTTCTCCGAGGGCGCGCACAGCTTGTTCTCCGCCGCCGCCGATGATGACCCCTACGGCAGCTATCGCTCGTTTTCCCTTTTCCCCCACGGCGCCTCCCACACCACCGACGAGGATCTCGTGCACCTCACTGCCACCCTCACCCTCACCGGCCCCCGCGTCCAGACCTACCGGAGCCGTGGAGGCCGCGAGAATTACACCGGCTCCGCGTCCGTCTCCTTCATCCTCGACGGCTTCTACTCCTCCGCCTCACTAGAACTTTGCATGGTCGGGAAGGGCACCGAGCTCTCCGTCGACGGCTCTCCCAAGCACTACCCCGACGTCGTCCTCCGCCTCCGCGTCCCCGATCGTCCCTCCCTCACCGATCCCTTCGTGACCGGCAGTCTACAGGTCTCCGACTTCGGGGCCATCCAGCTCTTCGCGTACGCCGAGGGCGACAACTACAAGTACGCCTCCGAGGGCGCGGCCTGCAGCGCACCGACGCCGACGCAGCCTGCCAGGGACTCGTACCATGCGCTCGGCAGCGGCTTCGCCTGGTGCGCCCATCTTAAACAACAGCTGGTGACCTCGTACAGGCTGGAGCACGGCGGCGCCCCGCTTCTGCGGCGGATGCACGTCAACCAGATGCAGTGCACCACGGACGGCGCCGTGCGCGCGTACGTGGTGTTCTCCAACGACACTGGGTCGACCGAGAGGCGCCGATTCTTCAACCACCGTCAACACCGCTTCTCGGTGGAGGAGGAGGCTGTCGTGGCCGAGGGGCGCTGGGACAAGGTTCGGGGCTCGCTCTGCCTCAGGGCGTGCGCGGTGGTGCGCTCGGCCTCGGCGCCGTCTGTCCCGGCGGTGAGAGAGCACGAGTGCGGGACAGGGATGAGCTTCTGGTTCCCGGCCGTGTGGACGATGCGGGACCGAAGCGTCGTGGCCGGGATGCTTTGGAACTCGACACAGACGGGTACTGGCAGCAACGATGGCGTGGCAACAGCGTCGAGCATCGACGTCGCCGACGACGGATTCATCGACCTCACCGACGACCACAGAAGCAGCAACCCCTCAGATGTGAAGTACAGCTACAACGACACGATGGTTGCCGAGGCGAAGAAGCATTACTACCTGAAATTCAAGAAGGAGAAGATCAAGGGGTCGCGCTCATTCCCGGGGAACTACACTTACCGTGACTTCGAGTTTCGCTTCATCGTGCAGAGCAGCGGGAGCGGAGAAGCCAACCCAGTCACAATTGGCTCGGTGATGGTCTCCGGGGATCGGCTGGCTGCCGACGATTCCTTCTCCCAGGCTGCGATAGTTGACACGAAGCAAGATCTGCTGAATGTCAGCTACGATATAGGCTATTATGCTCCACCTGATGGTTGGGTGCGCCCTAAGAATGGGTCGTACAGGTATACACATACCCGTGAGACACGTCGACGAATCTCAGCAGAGGGCGTGTATGATCCCAAGAGAGGCATCTTGTGCATGGTCGGCTGCCGAGATCACAACGGCTCGACGGACTGTCAGGTACTGGTAACCGTGAAGTTCGCCTCTCTGCTGCGTGCCAGGGGGGAGGGGGAAGGCAGGGGGGTAATCAGCAGCCTCAGAGACAAGTCCGATCGTCTTTTCTTCGACAAGAGCGACATCATTTTGTACGGGATGTACTCACACCAAGTGTCGGAGGCGATATCGAGGATGGACCTGGAGGGCATCATGCTGGTGGCGTCCACGACGCTGTCGTGCGTCTTCACCGTCCTGCAGATCCTCCGCACCAAGAAGAACCCCGAGGCGGCTCCGGCGACGTCGATCACCATGCTCGCCATCGTCACCCTGGGGTACCTCACTCCTCTCGTGCTCAACTTCGACACCCTGTTCATGAGCAGGAGGAGCCGGTACTCCATGTACTGGATGAGCGACTGGCGCGAGGTGAACGAGGTGGTGATGAGGGCGCCAACGCTGCTCGCCTTCGTGCTGCAGCTGCGCCTCCTTCAGCTCGTGTGGTCCGGCCGCCGGAGGTCGGCGGACCAGAGCAAGTCCGCCACGCCGTCGCCCGTCGTGTCCGAGAGGATCGTGCTGCAGATATGCCTGCCGCTGTACGTGCTCGGAGGAGCCCTGGCCGCGGCCGTCCACGTGATCAACGTCCGCGCCGCGAACGAGGACCCGCTCGTGGTGCGCATCGGCGGAGAGCCGGCCACGATCTGGGAGGACCTTGTGTCGTACGGCGGTCTGATACTGGACGGCTTCCTGCTCCCCCAGATCATCCTGAACGCGTCCTTGGCGGGCTCCGGAGTGCGAGCGATCTCGCCGTGGTTCTACGCGGGGGTCACCATGACCCGGGTGATGCCTCACGTGTACGACGTGGTGAGGCGGCAGATCTACGAGCCGAGCATGGGCTCCTCCGACCTGTACGCCAGCCCTCGGGGCGACCTCTTCGGCGTCGCGTGGGACATCGTCATACCGTGCGGAGCGGGAGTGCTGGCCGTGCTGGTGTTCTTGCAGCAGCGGCTTGGAGGCAGCGCACTGCTTCCTTCACAGAGGAGGAGATCAGGTGGGTATGAGATGGTGTCCACCATCTAACAGAAAACGGGATACTGGTAATTCAGAACGAGGGCAGTCGTGGTCGTCGATGGGATAACAATGTGCTGGTTCCAAGAAAAGAGTATATTGCTTGAAAGCAAAGTAAAGGTCCCTCGTGTTTACGGAGTTAGGCAAGCGGTCTTGCTAAATATCAGTCGATTTATACTTAGTTATATGTCGTAGTCGATGTTATGTTCACAAGATCTTACACTAAGATATGTGCAAAAAAAAATAGTATTCATATATTTTCTTTTTTACATGTTACTATGTCATTTTATTGAGACTTGGTTAAGTCCCAGTCGATTGAGACGGGACTGGCTACGGGTCAATCGACTGAAATAAAGTTTTAGGTCCGTCGATTGACCCTGAATCATTTAGATTGACCGGCCAGAGGCGCGGGTGCAACCCACGAACGCATTCCGGCCATGCATGTACTAGGTAAGTATTGTGTATGTATATTCTTTTTACTATAGTTGTGTATGTATATTATAGGTGTATAAGAGAGCGTCATTATTTTTTACTATAGCTGTGTGCGTATATTATAGGTGTATAAGAGAGCGCCTGGGCTCATCGATGATAGATGAAGATCGTGCATGGTGTGTCCTGAAGAGTAATACATATTTGCATGCAATGGTTTGTGATTATATATGCAATCTCACAAATGTATATATATTTATACATGCATACAATACATATACGCACATATACGTACGTATATATCGAAAATTCCGTTACTACTATGCAAAAACAAGTATATAATATTGGGATTTAAGAAAAAATATTTTCTAAAACATAATGGATTAGTGACATCAGCATTACCCTTACAAAAGAAATATCTGTATTGCCCTTACATTAGAAATATCTATCTTTCAGAACTTCATGAAATAAAAACTAAAAACTAAATGAAGTTCTCTATGGAAGAATGAATTCATTGATTGATATTACCCTTTCAAAAGAAAGAAAAATAAAAAATAAAACAAAACTAAAATAATGAAGTTTCTAATAAAGAACGAAACCCTTTAAGAAGAAAGCAAATGAAAAATAAGAACCTTTCAAAACTTGCACACAACTTTGCACTAAAATTGTACTTTTTGAAATATGCAAAAATAAGCATATAATTTTGCAATTTTTGCATTCTAATATAATTTACACACATATTATTTAACACTTGCATTTACTTACACACACACACACAAATAAAAAAGTTAGGTTTTCTAAGAAGGAATGAATTAGTGGGATTGGAATTACTCTTTAAGAAGAAAGAAAGTGAACACAAGAGAAGTAAATAAATAGAGTTTTCACACATTTTACACAAAAGCTGCATTTTAGAATATTTAAGAATAACCATATACTAGTCAAATTTCACAAAAAATATGTTTATTGGTATTACCATTTAAGGAAAAACTAAATAAAGAACACAAAATATTTAAATTTCCTAAGGAAGTATGAATTAGTGGCATCATATTAAGATTAAAGGTATTACACTAACAAAAAAACTAAAACTAAAACAAAATAATGAAGTTTACTACAAAAAATAATGAAACCCTTTAAGAAGAAAGAAAAGGAAAAAGGAAAAAAATCAAAACTAGCACACAATTTGCGCTGATATTACACTTTTAGAAATATGCAAAGAATAAGCATGAAATAGCGCATTTTTGCATTCTACTATAATTCCCACGGAATGTAATCGAAATGTTGTATTTCCTTTAAATATTCTACTATAATTCCCATGGAGTGTAATCGAAATGTTGTATTTTTGCATTTTTGTATTCTACTATAATTCCCACGGAGTGTAAAGAAGAAAGATAACTAAAAAAAACTTGCACACAACTTTGCACCAAAATTGCACGTTATCGTAATATGGAAAAATAATCATATAATCATGAAATTTTAGCACATATTATATAGTATTTGTTTATATATAATTACACTCAGCCAAAAACCCCACAAAAAATAACCAATGAAGGAAAGAAAAAACCCATAGAAACAGAAAAAAAAAATGAAGCAAAACTACCCTTAAATAGAAAAGAAAATCATATAAAAATCTAAAAAAAATAATGATAAAATTTGCACACAATCTGCACATAAATTGCGCTACGTTATAATATGCAAGAATAAACACATAATAGTGATTTTTTTCGCAAAAAAAACTAAAGTAAGAATGAATTAGTGGCATTGGTATTTCATCCATGGTGTCGCTACTTCTCCGGATAAAAAAAATGAATTAGTGGTATCGGTATTATCCTTTAAGAAGAAAGAAAAGTAAAAAAATAATGGGAAAATTTGCACGCGATTTGAATAGAAATTGTGCTTTTATATAATATGCAAGAATAAGCACAAATAGTGAAATTTCACAAAAAAAATCCTAAGTAGGAATGAATTAGAGGTATTGATATTACCCCTAAAGACTAAAAGAAAATGAAATGAAAACTTAAACAAAATTAAAATAGTAAAATTTTCTAAGAAACAATGAATTGGTGTCATTGGTTTCCCATTAAGAAGAAAGGAACTGAAAATAATAAAACAAATAATGAAATATTTTGCAAACAATTTGCACAGACGTTGCCCATTTTATAATATGCAGGAATAAGAATATAATAGTGTAATTTTCACCAAAAGAAAGTTTTCTGAGAAAAATTGAATTTGCAGCATTCGTATTATAAAAAAAAGGAAATAAAATAATACTAAACCGAATACCAAATTTTTGACGAAATAATGAAATAGTGGCTTATATATTACTCTTTCAAAAAATGAAATAAAAAGTAGGACACTTTCAAAATAATGAGGTTTTCTAAGGAAGAATGAATTATTGAAATTGGTATTGCCCTTTAAGAACAAAAAATAAAATAGAAACTATACCAAAGTCAAAATAATAAGGTTTTTTAAGGAACAATAAATTAGTGTCATTTCTATTACCTTTTAAGAAGAAGAAAAAGTATTAAATAAATTAAATTAAAGAAGAATGAATTAGTAGCATTATTATTAACCATTAAAAATAACAATAGAAGTCTGCAAAACTTGCACACAACTTCGCTCTTACATTACAGTTTTTTAGTATGCTAGTAGTGTAATTTTCGCACATATTGCACATTATTTATGTATGTACATTACACTGACCTAACATCCCAAAAATATCCACAAAACAAAAATAAAACCAACTAACAAAGAGAAACAAAAAAGAAAAAGCAAAAGGGCATAAAAACAAAAATTTATAAAAGAAACGAAGGGAGAGAGAGGAGGGTTGGAGCGCACAGTTAATGGGCTTCGGCCCATATGGAAGTAGATTTACCCAAATAAGGGGTCAGTCAAAAAGAGAAACAAGCCCACACAACAAACAACACAGGTCAGGAAAAAAATGCAACACGAATCTCAGAGAAAATCCAATGACCATAGAATCGACTGACCCAAAAGTAAAGTTTCAGCTGACTGAAATGTAGCTAAAGTGGATTGAGACCTAGTCACACCCTACAGTAAATGGCATTTCGATGGGTTAACAATGCAATTACATTTTTTGAGCGGTAACACAAGGCTTTATTGAGAGAAAGCCACAATCTGTGGGATACAACGCTGATCATGGGATTGGCCGAACCAAATGTGACGTCCCAGACCCAAAGAAAAGGCATGCTTGGCTAAACTATGTGCCTCGACATTCACGGCACGACTCTCAAAAGTAAAAGTACTATTGAACAAAAGGTAATAAGCTATTGATCTCAGCAATGATGGCTCCATTTGGTCCTTGACAAGATTTGTTGATGGTGCCAACGACGTCCTTAGCATCCGACGCCTCTACCACAACACAGAGGTTGAGGTCCTGAGCCAGAGAAAGAGCCTCCCAGGAAGCAATTGTCTCCAAGATAGTCGGATTGTCAACACCAGCTGTACCAAGGGTCAAATTTTGAACCAAGATCTAACTGCCTCCAGCTCCAGTTGGGATAGCGCCCGGTCTGGGTGGGGATCGCCTTGCGTGGGAAACAGGTAAGTGGGAGTGCTCGACACTTTTGTTGTCAGCCTCTTTGGCTTGGTGGCCTGCAGCAAGGAGAGTGTTGCGGCACGTTTGATTCTAGCTCACTTTCAGGGTTCAGGGCGTGGTATAAGAAGGCGGTTACACCAGTTCTGTCTAGACCGACCGTCACTAGGCAGAAAAGAAAGCACCGGACTCCTCCGACCACAGTGCAGCGTAGCACCCGAATCAATGGGCATCTGGCTGGTGGTGCTTCGGTGAAAACTCAACAGCGCACACTCATGATACAGCTTGGGATCGCGTGTGAAGGCGAGGTAATCGGTGATGAGGCCATGCAGGCCTATCTCAAGCTATTCTCATGGCCTCTTCAACAGTCGCACATCACGGCCATCGTTGGCCTCTTCGGCTGGTAGGTGGACGTGCTACCTTTAGGCAGGGACGTAAAGGGCGTAACACTCTAGGGGGATGCACCTCTGGTGGTTGTTTGTAGGCCTTACCCTATGGCTGATCTGAACCAAGGCTTGGTAGTGTGGAGCGTGCGCGGCATGAATAACCCGCAAAATGCAACGCAATAAATAACTGTAAGTGCATCTAGTGCCACCCCTAGTTGATTTTGGAGTATTGACAACAAACGTGGTTGAGGGACTAATGTGTTTGTGAGAATTGGAGGATAACACAGGAAGTGTCCCTCATTGATTCGGTTTACCTACCAGAGATGACCCCTAAAATGTGTGTAGACATTGAAGACAATGGTGGTTCGTGAAGACATTCACGACAAAGATTATGACGTGTGAAGCTATTCACATGAAGACTATGGAGTGCGAAGACATAGTTGTTTCGTAGTTTCCTTTTCTTCTTATTGATTCATAGGAACCACCGTACTGTTAAGTGGGGTCCAAGTGAACAAAGTCAGAGTGACTAAAGTGATTCTCAACAAAATCCTATGTCTTCGAGCGAAGACAATAAGAGCAAATCTTATCCAGAGCTGGACGAGTCAGCTTTGCTTGTAGCCCAAGCTAAGCTGCCGTGTGTGTTTGAAATCTGACCGTTGGACACGTGTAAGTTCCTTAGTGACCCAGGATCGTTTTGGACAAATCAGGTCGGGTTGCCTCCTGGCTATAAATAGCCCACCCCCTACACCATAAATTGGTGGCTACTCAGAGTTAGTGCACAGCTTTTTTCATTTGAGAGCAACCCACCTCCGAAGCATTGAGAGAGAAATCCTTGTGAGGACAAATCCCAAAACACCCAGAGCCAAAGAGTGTTAGGCATCACTGAAGTCTTTCTGTCCACGTGATCTAAAGACTTGTTACACTTGAGGACTATGAATCCTCCAGCCGGTTAGGCGTCGTGTTTTGTGCATCTAAGAGTCATTGTGGATTGCCAGTGAACGAAGTATGTGAAGGTTTGGAAGTATACCTTGAAGACTTTCTAGAGTGATTGGGCGAAGACTAAGTGTCCCTAGCTCAAGGGGAATAAGGTGATGATGCGGTCTTCTGAGTTGAATCTCAGCCTCCCTAACCAGATGTACAGTTGTCACAGCAACTGGAACTGGTCCAACAAATCCTTGTCCTCTCCAAGCAACTGGTTCTATCCTCTACCTCTCTTTACTTACAGTTTGTCTTCGTGAAGTCATTGCCTCCTTGCATGATCTGATTGTCGTCACAGTGTGAACACTATTGTTGTTTGGCTTCATACTATCTTCCATCCTGATCCTTACTACCTAGCTGCTGATAGTCTTTGTGCTTTCACTTCATTGCTTACTTGACTATGGCTTGCCTAGTGTAGTCTACCTTCCACTACATATCAAGGTTCATTGCTACTATTTGTCTTCAAAGCCCTCGTGTTTTGAAGACTTTCATAAAAATTGCTTATTCACCCCCCCTCTAGTGTTTTGAAGACTTTCATAAAAATTGCCTATTCACCCCCCTCTAGTCAATAACTAGCACTTTCAATTGGTATCAGAGCAAGGTGCTCCCTTGTTCTGTGTGATTCGGTTTAACCACCTGGAGTTTAGCTATGTCGACTACAGGGATAATCAAAGTCTCTGTTGTGTGCCCTGTCTTCGATGGCATTGATTACCTCTACTGGAAGAATAAGATGCCTATACATCTTGAAGCCATTGATGTCGACCTCTGGTATGTCGTCAAGAACGGTGTTCCCAAGGTCGGTGAAGGTGTCACGCTGCTAATGTCAAGAGGTTCATTCAACTAGACTCGACTGCCAAGAACATCATCTGTGGTCATCTGACCAAAGGAAAGTATGGTCATGTGAGTGCTCTGGAAACTGCAAAGCTAGTCTGGGACTGGCTCTCCAAGGTCAACGAAGGCGTCTCAACCCAGAGAGATTCAAGGATTAGTGTTCTTCGCAATCTCTTCAACCGCTTCAAGAGAAATGACAATGAGAATGTCCAGCTCACATTTGATCGCCTCACCGATATCACAAATGAGCTTCATGCACTCGGCTCCACTGAGATCACCAAGCACGAAATCGTCAAGACGCTTCTGAGATCGCTTGACAGCTCATTTGACACCCTGGCACTGATGATTCAAGAACGCCCTGACTTCAAGACTCTCGATCCGTCTAACATACTTGAGAGGCTCAACACACATGAGTTCCAGCTACATGAGAAAAGAGATATCTATGGTCCCAACTATGGCAGAACTCGCAGTTTGAAGGCAAAGGTTGTTTCCTCATCTGAAGAAGAATCTGACTTCAGTTCTGGGGATCCTGAAGACATTGGAAAGGAGCTTGCTATGATTGTGAAGAAGTTCCAGAAGTTCACTAAGAAAAAGACTTCAGAAAGTCTTCAAGATCCAGCTCTAGAAACGATGAAGCTTCCTCTCGTGATCACAAGAAAAGAACATGCCACAAGTGCAAGAAACCTGGTCACTACATCTCTAAGTGTCCATAGTGGGACAATGAGACCAAGAAGAAGAAGAAGAAGAGCAAGGAATATGATTCTGATGACAAGAAGAAGAAGAAATCCTCAAAGTCTTCTTCCAAGTCTTCGTCGAAGTTTTCATCACACAAGAAGAGCTCATCCAGCAAGGCTCGTGTGTTTGTTGGCAATGAGATGGGTTTAGAGGAGGAGTCTGCATCTGAGGAGGCAGAGGTGGAGTCTGAAGAGGAATCTGATTCCGGCGTGGCAAGCCTGGCTCTAGCTTCAGCGTATGTCGCCAAGTCCATCTTCAACACTGAAGACAATGGCCTCGTCACCAACACTGATCCTAAGGATGAAGATGACTCTGCTCCCACCTACTGCTTCATGGCACATGGTGCCAAGGTAAACTCACGCGATGCTTACTTTCAAACATCAAGTGAAGATGACTCTGAATGTGAATCTAAACCTAGCTACAAAACACTTACTAAAATTGTAACTGAACAACAGAATGCTATGGAACATATTCAAAAGTTGCTAGACAAAAGCGATGACCTGTTGGACGCGGAAATGACCCGAACTCAGTCCTTAATTGAAGACATTAAAAATCTTCATGTTAAGTACGAGGAACTTGAAAGTCATCATGGAACGCTCTCAACTACTCATGAAAAGCTCTCCTATGATTATCTTCAAAGGAAGCAAGAGCTTGAGAACTTGAGAGTGGCTCATGAAGATCTTCAAAAGGAGAACGAGTCACTCCGCGCTCAACAGATCAGTTCCGCTCAGGAAGGATTTGAACCACCATGTCTAAAATGTCTTGAGCGTGATAATGATGTCTCTATTGCTGAATTTTCTACTACTGCTACTGTTGCAATATCTTCAACTGCTGATGTGGTAACTAAACCCTCTGCTGAGGATACCACTACTATTGCTGATGAGAATGCCAGGTTGAAGACATTGCTTGAGATAGGAATGTACAAAAGTCTCAAAGGGCATCATACACTATGTGATGTCCTCAAGAAATAGATTCTGAACTGAAACCCTAGGAAAGAGGGTGTTGGGTTCGAGAGGAAAATGAATGTTGATGGTTCTTACTGGAAGCCTGAGTAGTACCCCAAAACCACATGGGTTGTTGCAAAGGGACCTTCAGTGAATCCATCTACCTTATCTGGCTTCACTTGTGCTAACCCGATTATCATTAATGAATCCTTTGATGCAAACTATAAACTGTTTAAGAATCAGAATGGTGAAGTGTTTGCCAGGTATATCGGTACTAACTACAGGAATGGACCACCTCTCAAGAAGATCTGGGTACCCAAGAGTTGTCTTGAGAATCTTCCCGTGAATGTCATCATGACACCACCTGGGAAGAAGACAAATCCCAGACCAAAGGATTCATATGGTCCAAAGGCTTCATACAGACAAAGGACTCACTAGAGTCACCCTAACACCAATGTTTTGCAGGGAAACCATACTCAGACTTATGAATATGAGCGTGTTTCGTCAAACTGCTATGTTCATAAGACCAAGAACTTTTCTAATTATTCTTACAAGTATTATTCACCTCCTGCAAGGCTATTTGCTAGGGCTCCAAAGCCGAAGTTCTCAGATGCTGCACTTAGACTCATTGCTTCTAAGACACCCTGAAGATGTGGGTGGTTAAGAAAAATTAACTCTCTTTTGCAGGGAATGGTCTCCAGCCGGAAATCAAAGGCGTCTGATGCTTATGCTGGGGACCTTAAACAACTTGTGGGATGCAAGATAAAATGTCCAAATGGTCTTACTATGTATTTCGTCCTAGGATTCCTTGACAATCATCCTATTTATCCTAACCAAGATCTGAACTTTCATAATCCACTTGTTCGTCAAATGTTTATGCTTCACAATACCCTTGGTGAAGCCTATCCCCCAAACTGTACTGTAGGGTATGACACCAAAGGCTTCAGAATGGATTATGGACAGTGGATGCAATAACCAGATGACTGGTGATCGAAGTATTCTCATGGATTCAACCCTATGTCCGTCTGACAAAAGTCACATCACATTTGCTGACACTGGTAAAAGCAAGGTATTGGGATAGGTAGAGTTGCAATCTCAAAGGATCAGCACATGGATAAAGTGATGCTTGTTGAATCCCTTGGTTTCAACTTAATGTCTGTCTCAATGCTTTGTGATCTGAACATGGTTGTGATATTTGGAAAATATCGTTGCCTTGTGCTTATGGAATCTGACAAATCTCTAGTCTTTGAAGGGTATCGAAAATATGATCTTTACATGGTAGATTTATCAGTAGGACCACAGTTGGCTGTATGTATTCTAGCAAAAGCTTCATAGTGCTGGCTCTGGCATCGGAGGCTAGGACATGCTGGCATGAGGAACTTGTACACTCTCGCAAAGAAGAAGCATGTCGTGGGCATCGAGGGCATCAAGTTCAAGAAGGATCATCTATGTGGTGCTTGCGAAGCTGGAAAGATGACTAGGGACAAGCATCCCTCGAAGACAATCATGACGACATCACGTCCCTTCGAGCTGCTTCACATGGACTTATTCGCCAATCGTGTCATGACAAACTATGGCATCAAGATCAAGGACATCAGAAGTAACAACGGCATAGAATTTAAGAACACCGGCCTCGACACTTATCTTGATACATTGGGCATCGCTCATGAGTTCTCAGCTCCTTACACACCTCAGCAGAACGACATCATGGAGCGCAAGAACAGAACCCTCATTGAGATGGCTCGGACGATGCTTGATAAGTACAAGACTCCAAGGAAGTTCTGGCCTGAAGCCATTGATACTGCATGCCATGTCATCAGCCGTGTTTATCTACACAAGCTTCTAAAGAAGACATCATATGAGCTACTAACTGGTAAGAAGCCAAACGTCAGTTACTTCAGAGTATTTGGTGCTAGGTGCTGGATCAAGGATCCACATCACACTTCAAAATTTGCACCAAAAGCACGTGAAGGTTTTATGCTTGGATACAGAAAGGATTCCACTCCTACAGAGTCTTCAACCTCTTTCACTATAAAGTGGTTGAAACTGTGGATGTGCGGTTCGATGAGACTAACGGCTCGCAAAGAGAGTACCTGCGAAATGTGCTAGATGAAGTCCCACCTAGTGAATCTATCAAGCTGATGGGTACTGGAGAAATCATACCTTCAGAAGCTCAGGCTGAAGAAGAAATTATCATTGCACCAAATCAACCCGAAGACAATGCTCAGCCTGAAGTCAATGTTGAAGCTGAAGACAATGATCTGCAAGGGCAAAATCTTCGTCCAGTTCATCCCCGTGTTGCAAATGAATAGATTGAGAAGATAATTGATAGCATCAATGCACCTGGTCCATTCACTCGTTCTAGAGCAACGCAGCTAGCAAATTTCTATTGGAACTTTGCATTTGTCTCTATATCTAAACCCAAGAAAGTTGCTAAAGCCTTCATGGAACCTGAATGGATTCAATCTATGCAAGAAGAGCTTCAACAGTTCGAGATGAACAACGTATGGGAATTGGTCAAGCATCCTGATCCTCGCAAGCACAATATCATAGGCCCCAAATGGATCTATCGCAACAAACAAGATGAGCATGGTCAAGTTGTCAGAAACAAGGCTCGTCTTGTTGCTCAAGGTTACACTCAAGTAGAAGGGATTGACTTAGATGAAACATTCGCTCCCGTGGCTAGGCTTGAAGCCATTCACATACTGCTAGCCTATGCCAACCATCACAACATTCTTCTGTACCAAATGGATGTGAAGAGTGCCTTTCTCAATGGCAAGATTGAAGAAGTGTATGTTGCACAACCACCTGGCTTTGAAGACCCAAACCATCCTGATATGGTATACAAGCTCAACAAGGCACTGCATGGCCTCAAACAAGCTCCTCGCGCTTGGTATGCACACTCAAAGACTTCCTGAAGAGCAAAGGCTTCAAACCTGGTTCTCTAGATCCTACACTCTTCACGAAGACATATGATGGTAAATTGTTTGTGTGCCAAATCTATGTGGATGACACTATCTTCGCTGCACTGACAAGAGATATAGTGATGAGTTTGGGCACATGATGCAAGAGCAATATCAGATGTCCATGATGGGTGAGCTGAAATTTTTCCTCGGTCTTCAAATCCGTCAGCAGATCAATGGCATCTTCATATCACAATAAAAATACCTGAAAGATTGCTTGAAGAAGTTTGGAATGCAAGACTGCAAAGGATACATGACGTCAATGCCAACCAAAAGTCATCTGGGCCCCGACCACAATGGTAAAGAGTTTGATCAAAAGGTATACCGCTCCATGATTGGTTCTTTACTATATTTATGTGCATCTAGGCCAGATATTATGCTTAGTGTTTGCATGTGTGCCCGATTCCAAGTGGCACCAAAGGAATTGCATCACTTAGCTGTGAAGCAAATTCTTCGATATTTGGCTTAAATATGGTGTTTTTTCACCAAATTTTTCGATATAAGTCCCACCAAATTTTTATTGAAGTGTTTCTTTTGGCGTCATGGTTGCATAGTCTTCGCATTTGGTTTTTCTTCAACATTGATTTGACTTCAAGGTTTATCTTCACAATGTTGAGTTGGTCTATATATATATATTTGTGTTCTGTCCTCTACAACATTCACTTATTGTAAGTGCATCTAGTGCCACCCCTAGTTTGGTTTTGGAGTATTGACGACAAACGTGGTTGAGGGACTAATGTGTTTGTGAGAATTGCAGGATAACACAGGTAGTAGTCCCTCCTTGATTCGGTTTACCTACCGGAGATGACCCCTAAAAATGTATGAAGACATTGAAGATAATGGTGGTACGTGAAGATATTCACATTGAAGACTATGACAGAAGAAGACATTGAGTGAATACTATGGAGCGCGAAGACTTAGTAGTTTCGTTGTTTCTTTTCTTCTTTGTTGGTTCATAGGAACCACCGCACTGTTAAGTGGGGTCCAAGTGAACAAAGTCAGAGTGACTGAAGTGATGCTCAACCAAAATCCTATGTCTTCAAGCGAAGACAATGTGAGCAAATCTTATCCAGAGTCGGATGAGTCAGCTTTACTTGTAGCCCAAGTCAAGCTGTCGCGTGTGTTTGAAATCTGACCATTGTGACACGTGTCAGTTCCTTAGTGACCCAGGGTCATTTCGGACAAATAAGGTTGGGTTGCCCAGTGGCTATAAATAGCCCACCCCCTACACCATAAATTCGTGGCTGCTCAGAGTTAGTACATGGCTTTTGTCGTTGAGAGCAACCCACCTCCGAAGAGTTTGAGAGAGAAATCCTTGTGAGGACAAAGCCCAAAACACTCAGAGCCCAAAGAGTGTTTGGTATCACTGAAGTATTTCTGTCCGCGTGATCTGAAGACTTGTTACACTTGAGAACTGTGAATCCTCCAGCTGGTTAGGCGTCGCGTTCTGAGCATCTAAGAGTAATTGTGGATCGCCGGTGAACGAAGTCTGTGAAGGTTTGGAAGTCTACCTTGAAGACTTACCAGAGTGATTGGGCGAGGACTGTGTGTCCTTAGCTCAAGGGTAATAAGGTGAAGACACGGTCTTCTGAGTTCAATCTCAGCCTCCCTAACCAGACGTACAGTTGTCACAGCAACTGGAACTGGTCGAACAAATCCTTGTCTTCACAACACACTGGTTCTATCTCTTACTCTCCTTACTTACAGTTTGTCTTTGTGAAGTCATTGCCTGATTGCTCTGCCTGTGTGACTTCACTATGTGACTACTTGTTCTGATTGGCTTCATACTATCTTCCATCCTGATCCTACTACCTAAATGCTATTAGTCATCATGCTTTAGCTTCATACTTGTTTGACTATGGCTTGTCTAGTGTAGTTCATCTTCCGCTGCATGTTTATAGGTCCAGTTTTCGTGTTCGTCTTCAAAACTCTCATGTTTTGAAGACTTTCATAAAAATCGCCTATTCACCCCCCTCTAGTCGATAACTAACACTTTCAATTGGTATCAGAGCAAGGTACTCCCTTGTTCTGTGTGATTCGGTTTAACCACCTGGAGTTTCAGCTATGTCGACTGCAGGGATAATCAAAGTCTCCGCTGTGTGCCCTGTCTTCGATGGCACTGAATATCCCTACTGGAAGAATAAGATGCGTATGCATCTTGAAGCCATTGATGTTGATCTATGGTGTGTCGTCAAGAACGGCATTCCCAAGACAGGTGAAGGTATCACCCCTACTGATGTCAAGAAGTTCATTCAACTCGATTCTACTGCAAAGAACATCATCTGTGGTCATCTGACCAAAGGGCAGTATGGCCATGTGAGTGCTTTGGAAACGTCGAAGCTAGTCTGGGACTGGCTCTCCAAGGTCAATGAAGGCGTTTCAACTCAGAGAGATCAAAGAATCAGTGTCCTACGCAACCTCTTCAACCGCTTCAAGAGAAATGACAATGAAAATGTCCAGCTCACGTTTGAACGTCTCACTGACATCACAAACGAGCTTCAGGCTCTCGGCGCCACTGAGATCACCAAGCATGAAATCGTCAAGACACTTCTGAGATCTCTTGACAGCTCATTTGACACTCTAGCTCTCATGATTCAAGAATGCCCTGACTTCAAGACACTCGATCCATCTGACATACTTGAGAGGCTCAACACACATGAGTTCCAGCTATCTGAGAAAAGAGATATCTATGGTCCCAACTATGGCCGAACTCGCGCTTTAAAGGCAAATGCTGTTTCCTCATCTGAAGAAGAATCTGACTGTAGTTCTGGTGAAGCTGAAGATCTTGGAAAGGAGCTTGCTATGCTTGTGAAGAAGTTCCAGAAGTTCACTAAGAAGAAAGACTTCAGAAAGTCTTCACGATCCAACTCAAGAAATGATGAAGCTTCTTCCCATGACCACAAGAAGAGAACCTGCCACAGGTGCAAGAAACCTGGCCACTACATCTCTGAGTGTCCACAGTGGGACAATGAGAAGAAAAAGAAGAAGAGCAAGGAATATGATTCTGATGACAAGAACAAGAAGAAATACTCAAAATCTTCTTCCAAGTCCTCTTCCTAGTCTTCATCACACAAGAAAAGTTCGTCTGGCAAGGCTCGTGCTTTTGTTGGCAAGGAAATGGATTCAGAGGAGGAGTGTGCTTCTGAGGAGGCAGAAGTGGTGGATTCTGAGGAGGAGTCTGACTCTGGCATTGCAAGTCTGGCATTAGCTTCAGCCTACGTGGCCAAGTCCATCTTCAACACTGAAGACAATGCATCCATCACCAACGTTGATGCCAGTGACAAGGACGACTCCGCTTCCACTTACTGCTTCATGGCACGTGGTGCCAAGGTAAACTCACGCGATGCCTACTTTCAAACATCAAGTGAAGATGACTCTGATTGTGAATCCAAACCTAGCTACAAAAACTTGCTAAAATTGCAACTGAACAACAGAAAGCTATGGAACATATTCAAAAACTGTTAGACAAAAGCGATGATCTGTTGGACGCGTAAATGACTAAGACTCGGTCCTTAATTGAAGACATAAAAAATCTTCATGTTAAGTACCAGGAACTTGAAGGTCGTCATGAAACCCTCTCAACATCTCATGAAAAGCTTTCCTACGATTATCTTCAAAGGAAGCAGGAACTTGAGAAATTGAGATCGGATCATGAAGATCTTCAAAAGGAGAACGAGTCACTTCGCGCTCAACAGATCAGTTCCGCTTAGGAAGGATTTGAACCACCATGTTTAAAATGCATTGAGCGTGATATCGCTGTTTCTGTTGCTGGATGTTCTACTGCTCCTGTTGCAATATCTTCAACTGCTGATGTGGTAACTAACCCCTCTGTTGAGGATACCACTACTATTGTTGATGAGAATGCCAGATTGAAAACTTTGCTTGAAACAGGAATGTACAAAAGCCTCAAGGGGCATCAGACACTGTGTGATGTCCTCAAAAAGCAGATCTTGAACCAAAACCCTAGGAAAGAGGGTGTTGGGTTTGAGAGGAAAATGAATGTTGATGGTTCGTACTGGAAGCCTGAGCAATACCCCAAAACAACATGGGTTGCTGCAAAGGAACCTTCAGTAGATCCATCTACCTTATCTGGTTTCACTTGCAATAACCCTATTATCATTGATGAATCCTTTGATGCAAACTATAAACTGTTTAAGAATCAAAATGGTGAAGTGTTTGCCAGGTATATTGGTACTAACTGCAGGAATGGACCACCTATGAAGAAGATCTGGGTACCTAAGCAGCGTATTGAGAATCTTCCTGTGAATGTCATCATGACACCACCAAGGAAGAAGACAAACCCTAGACCTATGGCTTCATATGGCCCAAAGGCTTCATACAGATACATGACTCACCTGAGTCACCCTAACACCAATGTTTTGTAGGGAAACCATACTCAGACTTATGAATATGAGCGTGTGTCTTCAAACCTCTATGTTCATAAAACTAAGAACTTTTCTGCTTATTCATATGAGTATCATTCTTCTCTTGCAAGGCTATTTGCTAGGGCTCCAAAGCCGAAATTATCAGATGCTGCACTTAGACTCATTGCTTCTAAACCACCCCTGAAGATGTGGGTGGTGAAGAAGAATTAACTTTCTTTTGCAGAGAAAGGTCTCCAGCCGGAAATCAAAGGCATCCGATGCTATTGATGGGGACCTAAAACACATTATGGGACGCAAGATAAAATGCCCAAATGGACTTACTGTGTATTTCATATCTGAATCGCTTGCCAGTCATACTATCAGTCCTAATCTTGATCTAAGCCTTGATAATCCTCTTGTACGTCAAATGTTTATGCTTCACAATACTCTTTGTGAAGCCTATCCTCCTAACTGCACTGTAGGGTATGACACCTCGTGCTTCAGAATGGATTATGGACAGCGGATGCACTAACCACATGACTGGTGATCGAAGTATTCTCATGGACTCAACCTTATGTCCATGTGATAAAAGTCACATCACATTCGCTGACACTGGTAAAAGCAAGGTATTGGGCCTAGGTAGAGTTGCAATCTCAAGGGATCAGCACATGGACAAAGTGATGCTTGTTGAATCCCTTGGTTTCAACTTAACGTCTGTCTCAATGCTTCGTGACTTAAACATGATTGTGCTATTTGGAAAATATCGTTGCCTTGTACTAATGGAATCTGACAAGTCTCTAGTCTTCGAAGGGTACAGGAAAGATGACCTGTACATGGTAGACTTCTCAGCAGGACCACAGATGGCCGTATGTCTTCTAGCCAAGTCTTCAGAGTGCTGGCTCTGGCATCGGAGGCTAGGGCATGCTAGCATAAGGAACCCACACACCTCAGCAGAATGGCATCGTGGAGCGCAAGAACAGAACCCTTATTGAGATGGCTCGGATGATGCTTGACGAATACAAGACTCCAAGAAAATTCTGGCCTGAAGCCATTGATACTGCATGCCATGTCATCAACCGTGTTTATCTTCACAAGCTTCTGAAGAAAACATCCTATGAGCTTCTAATTGGTAAGAAGCCAAACGTAAGCTACTTCAGAGTATTTGGTGCTAGGTGCTGGATCAAGGATCCACATCACACTTCAAAATTTGCACCGAAAGCACATGAAGGTTTTTTGCTTGGTTATGGAAAGGACTCGCACTCCTACAGAGTCTTCAACCTCTTTCACTATAAAGTGGTTGAAACTGTGGATGTGCGGTTCGATGAAACTAACGGCTCACAAAGAGAGCACCTGCCTACCTGCCAGTGAATCAATCAAGCTAATGGGAACAGGAGAGATCATACCATCTAATGGCCAACCTGAAGAGGAGCTTATTATTTCTGCACCTGATCAACCTAAAGACATTGCTTAGCCTGAAGACAATCCTCCAAATGATGACAATGATCAGCAGGAGCAAAATCTTCGTCCAGTTCATCCTCGTGTTGCAAATGAAGTACAAATAGAGAAAATAATCGATAGCATCAATGCACCTGGTCCACTCACTCGTTCAAGAGCAACACATCTAGCAAATTTCTGTGGGCACTTTGCATTTGTCTCAATCTCTGAACCCAAGAAAGTTGCTGAAGCCTTCATGGAACCTGAATGGATTCAAGCTATACAAGATGAGCTTCAACAGTTTGAGCTGAACAATGTATGGGAACTTGTCAAGCGTCCTGATCCCCGCAAGCACAACATAATAGGCACAAAATGGATATATTGCAACAAACAAGACGAGCATGGTCAAGTAGTCAGAAACAAAGCTCGGCTCATTGCTCAAGGATACACACAAGTTGAAGGAATTGACTTCGATGAAACATTTGCTCCAGTGGCTAGGCTTGAAGCCATTCGCATACTGCTAGCTTATGCAAATCATCATAACATCCTTCTGTATCAAATGGATGTGAAGAGTGCCTTTCTCAATGGAAAGATTGAAGAAGAAGTGTATGTTGCACAACCACTTGGCTTTGAAGACCCAAAACATCCTGATATGGTATACAAGCTCAACAAGGCACTGTATGGCCTCAAACAAGCCCCTCGTGCTTGGTATGACACACTCAAAGACTTCCTGAAGAGCAAAGGCTTCAAACCTGGTTCTCTAGATCCCACTCTCTTCACGAAGACATATGCCGGTGAACTGTTTGTGTGCCAAATCTATGTGGATGACATTATCTTCGGTTGCACCAACAATAAATACAGTGATGAATTTGGTTACATGATGCAAGAACAGTATCAAATGTCCATGATGGGAGAGCTGAAGTTCTTTCTCGGTCTTCAAATCCGTCAGCAATGCAACGACATCTTCATATTGAAAGTGCTAGTATCAACTAGAGGGGGGGGGGTGAATAGGCAATTTTTATGGAAGTCTTCAAAACCTTGAAGTTTCAAAGACAAACAACAGAAACAACCTAATTGATATGCAGCGGAAGATAAACTACCCTAAACAAGGCATAGTCAAGTATGTAATGATGCGATAGTAAAGGACTAATAGCAGTAAGGTAGTAAGGATCAAGATGGAAGATAGTGTGAAGCCAATCAACAATAGTAGTCAAGCTATGAAGTCAAATAGATAAACTGATAAGCAATGACTTCATGAAGACAAACTTAAGTAAGGTTGGAAGAGATAGAACCAGTTGCTTGTTGAAGACACAGGATTTGTTGGACCAGTTCCAGTTGCTGTGACAACTGTACGTCTGGTTAGGGAGACTGAGATTTAACTCAGAAGACCGTGTCTTCACCTTATTCCCCTTGAGCTAAGGACACCCAGTCCTCGCCCAATCACTCTGGTAAGTCTTCAAGGGAGACTTCCAAACCTTCACAGACTTCGTTCACCGGCAATCCACAATGACTCTTGGATGCTCAGAACGCGACGCCTAACCGGCTGGAGGATTCACAGTCCTCAAGTGTAATAAGTCTTCAGGTCACACAGACAGAAAGACTTCAGTGATGCCTAACACTCTTTGGCTCTGGGTGTTTGGGCTTTGTCCTCGCAAGGATTTCTCTCTCTCAAATGCTTCGAGGTGGGTTGCTCTCAAACGACAAAATCCGTGCACAAACTCTGAGCAGCCACCAATTTATGGCATAGGGGGTGGGCTATTTATAGCCACTAGGCAACCCGACCTGATTTGTCCAAAATGACCCTGGGTCACTAAGGAACTGACACGTGTTCCAACGGTCAGATTTCAAACACACGCGGCAACTTTACTTGGGCTACAAGAAAAGCTGACTCATCCAGCTCTGGATAAGATTTGCTCTCATTGTCTTCGCTCGAAGACATAGGATTTGGGTTGAGCATCACTTCAGTCACTCTGACTTAGTTCACTTGGACCCCACTTAACAATACGGTGGTTCCTATGACTCAACAAAGAAGAAAAAGGAAACAACGAAAACACACAGTCTTCGCGCTCCAAAGTCTTCACGCAATGTCTTCTCATGTCATAGTCTTCAATAAGAATGTCTTCTATTACCACCATTGTCTTCAATGTCTTCATACATTTTCAGGGGTCATCTCCGGTAGGTAAACCGAATCAATGAGGGACACTACCTGCGTTATCCTGCAATTCTCACAAACGCATTAGTCCCTCAACCAACTTTGTCGTCAATACTCCAAAACCAACTAGGGGTGGCACTAGATGCACTTACAATCTCCCCCTTTTTGGTGATTGATGACAAACTGGTTGAAGTTTTCAACGGGGATAAAATATGTGAAATTGTAAGGATAGGAATTTGTCTTCATAAGTTGCAAGGGCCCCCCATGAAGATGTGCATATAAGTAATTTGCTTTTGGAATGCAAATGCACATGGCAGGTTGTACTTGTGGAGATCCACTTCAACTTATGAAGATAATTCATCATGCATGAAATGATATAGCAATAAGAATGACATGCATAATGAAAAATGGACGTCTGCAGAATGATTTAAGTGCGGAAGTTATCATCGCACATGCAGAATTTATCATCACAAAGCAAATAAGTAGCAGACGACCATCAAGTTTAGGTGTTACAACTCAAAGAACCAAATGTTTCAAAATGCAAGAGTTGTAAGCATGCAGCAAAATATAATGCAACCGCCCATATGAACCCGCTTGAAGACTATCAACTCATACGCTTCTCCCCCTTTTGTCAGTAATGACCAAAAAGGTTTGAAGACATAGAGCATCTACTCGTCATCATGAGTAGGTGAAGCAGCAGGGTTGTCGTTGTTGGTTGGCGGTGCAGACGAGCTTGGTGCAGTGTCGATGCGCACAGTAGTAGTTGGAGGTGGTGAAGTAGTGTCATCTTCATCATCGATCACTCTGGCATTAACTGTTGCCGCGGAAGAGGAATATTCAGAGTCTTCAAGAGATGGAGTTCGACGCAGGGTTGCAGTCCTTGGAGGAGTGGAGTCGAACTGGAATCTTTCATTGAAGCCATCATCTTAAAGATCAGCTTCAGCACTGAGCAGGGTCAAACTCTTCCATGATCTTCGGCAGGTTTCATGAGCAACAAAGGAATTCTTGGTGGCAAGGTTGCGAATACGATAGCATCCACCAAGAGGCTTTGCATTTGGCGCTTGAGCCAGAAATGATGCTTATCCTGCTTCTGATGAAGAGCCACAAGAAGCTCTCAGTCATTAAGAACACGAGAACGCTTCCGAGGCCTTTGCACAATGGTGCTTTCAGTGGCTTCAGTTGGCGCTCTGTGAGGCAGACGGGTGTTACCATATAGTGGGTAGAATCTTGTTGCTGCTTGAACACCTTCAATAGGCTGAGTGAAGCTGTGGTGCTCAATGTTCTGAAGACAAAGTGGCGTCTTGGCAGGGTCAGAGTATACAACATCAACTGACATATCAACCTTGGGCAGAAATATGATGTGATTGCGAGCAGAGGGCTGATAATTGACAGATGAGTGTCGCTTGATGAGGTGCATGACCCAGGGAGCATAAAACTTCAGACCAAACAGGTCAGACCCGGAAGCAGCAAGTTGCCTGATGAAGAATTCCTGAGTGTTGAAGCTGATTCCAATGAGAATATAGAAGACCAGAGTCTTCATGGCTCCTTCAAGCTTGGCCGATGATGAGTGTCCCTTGACTGGCCATAGAGTTCGCCTGATGATATGGTATATGGTGCGAGGCAGATACTCAAGGTCTTCAACAAAGAAATGTGTGGGATACTCAGCGTCAGATGGCAAAGGCTTCATCATGCTCAGCATCTGGCTCATATTGGGTTCTGGCTTGTGAAAGATGCTCTCCACAGCATTGCGGTGTAGCTGACAGTTAGGCTCATACAGTTCTCCAGAAGTGGCTAGCCCAGTAAGCTCTATGATATCCATAGCTTTGGCTTCATGATGGACATTTCCAGTCATCCACTCGAGAACCCATGTCTTGATGTCTCTGTTGTACCCGCGAATGTGCAGAGTGGCATAGAATTGAAGCAATAGCTCTTCATTCCAATGTTCCTTGTCTGTCACAAAATGGAGCAGACCAGCATCGCGAAAGCAGTCAAGTGCTTCTTCCAAGCACGGCAGTCCAGCAATAGCTTCAGTGTTAAGGCGCATATGGGGGAAAATGCGCCCTTGATCATATAACACGCATGAGTAATAGCTTCTCTGCTGATAGCTCCAGAACCGATCTGATGAAATCCTTGGCTTGGAGTAGGGGTTCTTGGCGCTGTCAAAGAAGGTATTGTGGCTCTTGAAGCCATTTGCATTGAAGGACCTGGGGGAGTTGGCAGTACCTGGAAACCTTGGCAATCTCGGCTTTGGCTTCTGGACCTGAGGCCGATGCTCAACATGATAGTCAAATTGGGGTCCTGAGGCAGCAGGCGGAGGCACCAAAACGGGCCATCGGACAGTGACAAGCTAACCGTGATCGTATGCTTGCTCAATAGTGTGAGGCCTTGGTGGCGGAACAGGAGCAGGGGCAACATCAGAGGGTTCAGGCTGCACAACAGGTGCTTTAGGAGCAGTTGTCATATTTGCTCCAGGTGCAGCCTCCTCATTGGCGTTAGGTGCAGCATTCTCATGAGCTTCAGGTGCTTCAGGATCAGTGGCCACATTTGCTTCAGGCACAGTGGCCTCATTGGTTTCAGGCACACTGGTTGGTGGAGGCTCCACATTGGCATCAGCCATGACTACGTCACTGGCTTCATGGGCGTTGGTTGTGGTAGCCTCAACATTTTCAACCTCCTCTTGACGAACAGGAGGGTCGGGCACAGGCACGTTCAAATCATGAACTGCTTCTTCTTCAATCGCTGGGGGTGTTGGTACATGAACTTCTTCTTCTTTTTCTTTGGCTGATGCAGCCGGAGTGTCTTCAGCAGCATGTGCTTCAGACACGGAGATGTTCACTGTTGGAGCTGGTTCAGAAAATACTTGCCGTGCAACAGGTGAACGTTGCACTTCTCCTTCAGGAACGCTCGACAGAGGGACTTCAGGCCTTTGTCCTCTGTGAAGCCTGCGAAGCGCTGGCTTCAAGTTAGGAGATGGACTTGGCTGAGCCTGAAAGTCTTCATCCTCTTCTTGCACTGGGGGTGTAGCTTGTTGTTGTTGGGGAGTACTGGGGGAGTCTTGTTGTTGTTGTGGGTGATCAGCCCACGAAGCATCCTGAGCAATTGGCGTCAATGGATGACCAATGCTGATGAGTTCGCTGTTCGTACAAACAGGCGATGATACCACTTGATGTTCGATCTGAGGAAGAACTTAATCATCATTTACATTGTCATCTTGACCAATGTCTTCAGCAGCGTTGGGTTTAGCTGCTGGAATATCTTCAGTCTCATGAGCCTCTTTGGTAGCAGGCTCATGGACAACCATCCTTCTTTCTTGATGAACAGACACAGGGCGAACCATGGAAATGGGTTCAACTACTAAGGGCTCTGTGGAAGCAGCCCCAGTCTTCTTGGTCTTTCGCTTCTTCTTGGAGGGACGGCATCAGAGGCTTCAGTATGCTTTCTCTTTCTGGCGTTAGCCTCGGTAGACTTTGTCTTCTTCCGTTCTGAAGCGGTTGTGGTGACCTTTGGCTTCGAGCCAGTCATGCTGCTCGGGAAGATAATGCGAGGGGCTTCTTGGCTTGAAGGCTCAGGCTGTTCAGCAGGGTGCTTCTTCTTCCTCTTTGCAGCCATCCTGGGGTCAATGCCTGGACGTCCAAGGGACTTGCGCTTCTCAGCCTCATTGTAGGCAAGCACACACTTATCAGCCAAAAGCTTCATGCGTTCTCGAGAGCCCTGAGCTTCTTGGCGTTTCATCAGAAAAGCTTCTTTAAGCTCATGGAGCATGACCTTGAAGTTGTGGACGTCTTGAACACTCAGATTGGCCACATGCTTCTTGAATTGAGCCTTCTCAAAATCAATCTTGTTTTTGAGCTCAACGATGCGCTGAGCGAGAGTTAGCTCAGAAGCAATGGTGCCATTGAAGGCGACAGGGAGGCCAATTGGGAGCTGTAAATCTTCAAAGCTGACGTTGGGGGTGTCGAACCACTCATCAATGAAATTGTGAATGATGGCCACATCAAACAGAGGCAGGTTGCTGAAGATTTCTGCTTCTTCTTTGCTCTTGATCAGCTGCTCAAGGGAATCATCAGCAAGATCTTCATCACTTGATAGATCAATGGGTTCTTCACGCAGAATAGCAGCAGGAGTCAAAGCTCGTTGATCAGATGGTCTCACAAGCTGCTTTTTCTTGTCCGTTCTCTTGGAGACACGGGACAGATCTTCAGATTGCACACTGGCTTCAGGAGGTGCAGTGGCCAGTGGCTTCGCATGCAAAGTCTTCGGAGGTGGCTTTGCAGCTGAGGTTGAAGCCTTTGACTTCTTTTGCTTCTGCGGCTTTGGAGGTGGAGGAGCAGGGGCTTCATCAGAGTCAGCACCATTGTCAGAATGATCTACTCTAGCACCTTGGACCATGATGTAAGTGATGAGGCCATCAAGGTTGGCATAGGGGCCAATGACATTGGGATTAGCTTCATGTGAGCCATCAGCACGGGGAGCAGAGGGACCTAGATTGAAGTCCAAACCCAAGGACTTCTTGTTCTCCTTGGCCGAAGCCACAGCAAACTGATAGTTGCGCTTGAAGAGCGAATCTTCACGACACCATAGAAGTGAAGTGGGATATGCGTTTGCTGGCTGTGGCCCACAGACCATGCATGAATAGAAGCCTTGTTCAATGGCTTCAGCTCAGCTCTTGGGTTGAAGCCCTCGATAGAGGATATCACCCCATGGGCTCTTGATGGCATGCTTCTCTGCATATTCCTTTGTCACGAATCTGTACTTGAACCACTCCTCAGCCCAATAGCGTCGAATCCATTGGATTCGCGTCTTCCTCTGATGATAATTCTCTTCAGGATCTGTCTTGTACAGTTCTGCTAAGTCATCAGGCAGATCTTTAGATGTGCCTCCTCTGCGCTGTCTGCCACCCTTCCTTGCTGATTTCTCTGTTGCCATGAACTTCAAGCTGAAAGGATTCAGTACGTTCAGAGGCTTCAGAGATTTGCGCTTGCTGGTCAAGCAGGAACTGGCTTTAGGAGTATTTATATGATGCTGTAAGTATTCTGCAAACGAATGCAGACTATGAGAACCAAGGGATTCCCCCACAGACATGTACCTGTGACAGCATTAGAGATGCGAGGGAAGGGGAAGAGGTCATATGCATTCTCAGAAGATTTTGAAGATAAATCAGTTTGAAGACATTGACCTCATGTTGCGAAGACATTCTCTTATATAGGTGAGCTGGTTCCAGATTTGTACGAATCCGTGAATAAGTACAAGTGAGGAATCAAACTAGAAGAAATCTAAGTGAATGGACTAAGCAGTATGAGATGCAGACGGAATAGATCTAGCTTTGAATAGACAGAAACTTCTTTCGGTAAACAGGATGAATCTTGAAGATCAAAAAGGTGGTAAAAAATAGAGTTATAATTACCGCACGAAGAACTGCTAGATGGAGAAGAATAGGAGACCGAGTAGTTCAGCCCACCGTGCCCTAACTTGGTGACGGAGGACACCTACGGCAACGGCGGAGAGGACGATGTCCGCGGCCAGCGTGAGGACGGCGTCGGAGAAGTCGCGGCAGCTAAGCGCTTCGTTGCCGGCGTCATCACGAGCTAGCGGTGGCGCTAGGGTTTTGACGAAGGTGGAGAGGTGGGAGAAGGATTTCTTTACCGCAGGGGGACAGGTATTTATAAGTAGGTGAGAGACACAGCGCAATTACGCTGGTGCCCCTGCCGGTTCATATCTGAGGGGTACGTGGCAAGCATGCAACACACTCAGGGTTGTCCCACGTTCCCACGCCCGCCAGGCATGTCGGAGAGTTGTTCCGGCTTCTCCGGATTTTAACAGTAAAGATAAGCCATTTAAAACAGATTTAATGTTTGTCTCTTTGCCTTCTACTGACTAGGACGCAGAGAAGACATTCGACAGTTTCAACAGAATGCATATGATTTGGATAGATAGATTTTGAGATAGAAAGCATAGAGAGGTTACGGTCCGATCACATTCACTTAGTTCAAAAGATTCAATCTTGAAGACATAGCTATAAGTGAATGCTGTAGAGGACAGAACACTAGTATGTATATATATATATCAGAAAGCAATCAAATCATCATAGTGCAGAAAGTCATGAAGACAAATTGAAACTGAAGACAAACCAAATGCAAAGTCATTGCAATATAACGCCTTGAATGAAACACTTCAAACAAGAAAGGTTGGTGGTGGCGTTACCCACCGTATAGGAAGTATTAGACCCAGACACGGCGCACAATTATCATGGCACTCCGAGTCAACTTCCATGTTAATGTATTCACACTCAGAGTGTAAATCTTCATTGATTGAATATATACCTTACTTTGTGTGTTGCACATCTAAGTCATCAACATGCACAAGTGTTAGGATGTGTGCCTGATCACAGGACATTAGAGGATTCCAAGATATTTAGCTCACATCGTAACTTGCAAAACCTTTTCTCATCCAAGGGCTTTGTGAAGATATCTGCCAGTTGCTCATCAGTGTTGACGTGAATGATATCGATATCTTTCTTCATAACATGATCTCTGAGAAAGTGATGACGAATTTCAATGTGCTTTGTCTTCGAGTGTTGGACTGGATTGTTGTCTATCTTGATGGCACTCTCGTTGTCGTAGTAGAGAGGTACTTGTTTCAGGTTGATGCCATAGTCCTTGAGAGTTTGCTTCATCCATAGAAGCTGAGCACAACAGGATCCAGCAGCAATGTATTCAGATTCAGCAGTTGAGAGTGATACACAGTTCTGCTTCTTCGAAGACCAACAGACAAGTGATCGACCAAGAAAATGGCATGTGCCAGAAGTAGACTTGCGATCCACCTTGTCACCAGCATAATCAGCATCCGAGAATCCAACCAAATCGAATCTTGAGCCCTTGGGATACCATAATCCGAGTGTTGGGGTGTAAGCCAAATATCGAAGAATTCGCTTCACAGCTAAGTGATGTGATTCCTTTGGTGCCGCTTGGTACCGAGCACACATGCAAACACTAAGCATAATATCTAGCCTAGATGCACATAAATAAAGCAAAGAACCAATCATGGAGCAGTATACCTTTTGATCGAACTCTTTACCATTGTCGTCGGGACCAAGATGGTGTTTGGCTGGCATTGGCGTCGTGTAGCCTTTGCAGTCTTCCATTCCAAACTTCTTCAGACAATCTTTGAGGTATTTCTCTTGAGATATGAAGATGCCATTTCTCTGCTAACGAATTTGAAGACCAAGGAAGAACTTCAGCTCACCCATCATGGACATTTGATATTGCTCTTGCATCATATACCCAAACTCATCACTGTACTTCTAGTTGGTGCACCCGAAGATAATGTCATCCGCATATATTTGGCACACAAACAGTTCACCATCATATGTCTTCGTGAAGAGAGTGGGATCGAGAGATCCAGGTTTGAAGCCTTTGCTCTTCAGGAAGTCTTTGATTGTATCATACCAGGCACGAGGGGCTTGTTTGAGGCCATACAGTGCCTTGTTTAGCTTGTACACCATATCAGGATGTTTTGGATCTTCAAAGCTAGGTGGTTGTGCGACATATACTTCTTCTTCAATCTTGCCATTGAGAAACGCACTCTTTACATCCATTTGATATAGCAAGATATTGTGATGATTAGCATAGGCTAGCAGTATGCGAATAGCTTCAAGCCTAGCAACATGAGCAAATGTTTCATCGAAGTCAATTCCTTCCACTTGGGTGTATCCTTGAGCCACAAGACGTGCTTTGTTTCTGACGACTTGACCATGCTCATCTTGCTTGTTTCGATATATCCATTTTGTTCCAATAATGTTATGCTTGCGAGGATCAGGTCGCTTGACAAGTTCCCAGACATTATTCAGTTTGAACTGTTGAAGTTCTTCTTGCATGGCTTGAATCCATTCAGGTTCCATAAAAGCTTCAGCAACTTTCATGGGTTCTGATATTGACACAAATGAAAAGTGCCCACAGAAGTTTGCTAGCTGTGTTGCTCTTGATCGAGTGAGCGGACCAGGTGCATTGATGCTGTCAATTATCCTCTCTATTTGAACTTCATTTGCAACACGGGGATGAACAGGACGAAGATTTTGCTCTGGCTGATCATTGTCATCATCGGGAGGATTGTCTTCGGTCTGAGCATTGTCTTCAGGTTGATTTGGTGCAGAGATGATAAGTTCCTCTTCAGGTTGTGCTTGAGAGGGCATGATTTCACCAGTTCCCATCAGCTTGATTGCCTCGTTTGAAGGAGCTTCATCCAGTGTACTTGGCAGGATCTCTCTCTGTGAACCATTGGTTTCATCAAATCTCACATCCACAGTTTCAACGATTTTGTAGAGATAAAGGTTGAAGACTCTATAGGAGTGTGAGTCCTTTCCATAGCCAAGCATGAAGCCTTCATGAGCCTTAGGTGCAAATTTTGACTTGTGATGGGGATCCTTGATCCAGCATCTTGCTCCAAATACTCTGAAGTAACTGACGTTTGGCTTCTTGCCAGTGAGTAGCTCATATGATGTTTTGTTCAGAAGCTTATGGATGTATACACGGTTGATGATGTGACATGCTGTATCAATAGCTTCAGGCCAGAACTTTCTTGGTGTCTTGTACTCATCTAGCATTGTTCGAGCCATCTCAATGAGGGTTCTGTTTTTGCGCTCAACAATGCCATTTTGCTGAGGTGTGTATGGAGCAAAGAACTCATGAGTGATTCCCATTGTATCCAGATACAGATCAAGTCCATTGTTCTTGAATTCAGTGCCATTGTCACTTCTGATGTTCTTGATCTTCACACCATAGTTGTTCGTAGCTCTATTTGCAAAGCGTCTGAAGACATCTTGCACTTCAGTCTTGTACAGAATTATGTGAACCCATGTGTATCTTGAGTAATCATCAACAATGACGAAGCCATAGAGACAGGCAGTTGTTGTGAGGGTGGAGTAGTGAGTAGGTCCAAATAAGTCCATGTGTAACAGCACGAAGGGTTGAGATGTTGTCATGATTGTCTTCGATGGGTGCTTTGCCCTTGTCATCTTTCCAGCTTCACAGGCACCACACAGATGATCCTTCTTGAACTTGACATCTTCGATGCCTATGACATGCTTCTTCTTGACGAGTGAGTGTAAGTTCCTCATGCCAGCATGTCCCAGCCTTCGATGCCAGAGCCAGCATTCTGAAGCTTTTGTGAGAAGACATACAACAAGCTATGGACCTGCTGAGAAATCTACCATGTACAGATCATCTTTTCGATACCCTTCAAAGACTAGAGATTTGTCAGATTCCATTAGTACAAGGCATCGATATTTGCCAAATATCACAATCATGTTCAAGTCACAAAGCATTGAGACAGACATTAAGTTGAAACCAAGGGATTCAACAAGCATCACTTTATCCATGTGTTGATCCTTTGAGATTGCAACTCTACCTAGACCCAATACTTTGCTTTTACCAGTGTCAGCAAATGTGATGTGACTTTTGTCGGATGGTCGTAAGGTTGAGTCCATGAGAAGACTTCGATCACCAGTCATATGATTTGTGCATCCACTGTCCATAATCCATTCTGAAGCTTTTGGTGATGAACCCTACAGTGCAGTTAGGAGGATAGGCTTCACACAAGTGTTGTGAAGCATATGCATTTGATACATATAGGGACAGTCACAGCTTATATCAAAGTTAGGACATTGACTGATGAGAAATTCAGATGTGAAGCATATAGAATTATATTTTAACGTGCGTCCTCAGTGAGTTTTAGGTCCCCAGCAATAGTATCGGACGCCATCGATTGCTGACTGGAGACCATATTTTGCAAAAGAGAGTTAGTTCTTCTTTGCCACCCACATTTTCAGTGGGGGCTTAGAAGCAATGAGTCTAAGTGCAGCATCTGAGAATTTTGGCTTTGAAGCCCTAGCAAATAGCCTCGCAGGAGATGAATGATACTCATATGAATAAGCAGAAAAGTTCTTAGTCCTATGAACATAGCGGTTCGAAGATACATGCTCATATTCATAAGTCTGAGCATGATTTCCCTGCAAAACATTGGCGTTAGGGTGACTCATGTGAGTCCTGTATCTGTATGAAGCCTTTGGGCCATATGAAGCCATAGGTCTTGGGTTTGTCTTCTTCCTTGGTGGTGTCATGACGACATTCACAGGAAGACTCTCAATGTACCGCTTAGGTACCCAGATCTTCTTCATAGGTGGTCCATTCCTGCAGTTAGTACCAATATACCTGGCAAACACTTCACCATTTTGATTCTTAAACAGTTTATAGTTTGCATCAAAGGATTCATCAATGATAATAGGGTTATTGCAAGTGAAACCAGATAAGGTAGATGGATCTACTGAAGGTTCCTTTGCAGCAACCCATGTTGTTTTGGGGTATTGCTCAGGCTTCCAGTACGAACCATCAACATTCATTTTCCTCTCAAACCCAACACCCTCTTTCCTAGGGTTTTGGTTCAAGATCTGCTTTTTGAGGACATCACACAGTGTCTGATGCCCCTTGAGGCTTTTGTACATTCCTGTATCATGTAACCAAATTCATCACTGTATTTATTGTTGGTGCAACCGAAGATAATGTCATCCACATAGATTTGGCACACAAACAGTTCACCGGCATATGTCTTCGTGAAGAGAGTGGGATCTAGAGAACCAGGTTTGAAGCCTTTGCTCTTCAGGAAGTCTTTGAGTGTGTCATACCAAGCACGAGGGGCTTGTTTGAGGCCATACAGTGCCTTGTTGAGCTTGTATACCATATCAGGATGTTTTGGGTCTTCAAAGCCAAGTGGTTGTGCAACATACACTTCTTCTTCAATCTTTCCATTGAGAAAGGCACTCTTCACATCCATTTGATACAGAAGGATGTTATGATGATTTGCATAAGCTAGCAGTATGCGAATGGCTTCAAGCCTAGCCACTGGAGCAAATGTTTCATCGAAGTCAATTCCTTCAACTTGTGTGTATCCTTGAGCAATGAGCCAAGCTTTGTTTCTGACTACTTGACCATGCTCGTCTTGTTTGTTGCAATATATCCATTTTGTGCCTATTATGTTGTGCTTGCGGGGATCAGGACGCTTGACAAGTTCCCATACATTGTTCAGCTCAAACTGTTGAAGCTCATCTTGTATAGCTTGAATCCATTCAGGTTCGATGAAGGCTTCAGCAACTTTCTTGGGTTCAGAGATTGAGACAAATGCAAAGTGCCCACAGAAATTTGCTAGCTGTGTTGCTCTTGAACGAGTGACTGGACCAGGTGCATTGATGCTATCGATTATTTTCTCTATTTGTACTTCATTTGCAACACGAGGATGAACTAGACGAAGATTTTGCTCCTGCTGATCATTGTCATCATTTGGAGGATTGTCTTCAGGCTAAGCAATGTCTTTAGGTTGATCAGGTGCAGAAATAATAAGCTCCTCTTCAGGTTGGCCATTAGATGGTATGATCTCTCCTGTTCCCATTAGCTTGATTGATTCACTGGCAGGTAGGCAGGTGCTCTCTTTGTGAGCCGTTAGTTTCATCGAACCGCACATCCACAGTTTCAACCACTTTATAGTGAAAGAGGTTGAAGACTCTGTAGGAGTGCGAGTCCTTTCCATAACCAAGCAAAAACCCTTCATGTGCTTTCAGTGCAAATTTTGAAGTGTGATGTGGATCCTTGATCCAGCACCTAGCACCAAATACTCTGAAGTAGCTTACGTTTGGCTTCTTACCAATTAGAAGCTCATAGGATGTTTTCTTCAGAAGCTTGTGAAGATAAACACGGTTGATGACATGGCATGCAGTATCAATGGCTTCAGGCCAGAATTTTCTTGGAGTCTTGTATTCGTCAAGCATCATCCGAGCCATCTCAATAAGGGTTCTGTTCTTGCGCTCCACGATGCCATTCTGCTGAGGTGTGTGGGTTCCTTATGCTAGCATGCCCTAGCCTCCGATGCCAGAGCCAGCACTCTGAAGACTTGGCTAGAAGACATACGGCCATCTGTGGTCCTGCTGAGAAGTCTACCATGTACAGGTCATCTTTCCTGTACCCTTCGAAGACTAGAGACTTGTCAGATTCCATTAGTACAAGGCAACGATATTTTCCAAATAGCACAATCATGTTTAAGTCACGAAGCATTGAGACAGACGTTAAGTTGAAACCAAGGGATTCAACAAGCATCACTTTGTCCATGTGCTGATCCCTTGAGATTGCAACTCTACCTAGGCCCAATACCTTGCTTTTACCAGTGTCAGCGAATGTGATGTGACTTTTATCACATGGACATAAGGTTGAGTCCATGAGAATACTTCGATCACCAGTCATGTGGTTAGTGCATCCGCTGTCCATAATCCATTCTGAAGCACGAGGTGTCATACCCTACAATGCAGTTAGGAGGATAGGCTTCACAAAGAGTATTGTGAAGCATAAACATTTGACGTACAAGAGGATTATCAAGGCTTAGATCAAGATTAGGACTGATAGTATGACTGGCAAGCGATTCAGATATGAAATACACAGTAAGTCCATTTGGGCATTTTATCTTGTGTCCCATAATGTGTTTTAGGTCCCCATCAATAGCATCGGATGCCTTTGATTTCCGGCTGGAGACCTTTCTCTGCAAAAGAAAGTTAATTCTTCTTCACCACCCACATCTTCAGGGGTGGTTTAGAAGCAATGAGTCTAAGTGCAGCATCTGATAATTTCGGCTTTGGAGCGCTAGCAAATAGCCTTGCAGGAGAAGAACAATACTCATATGAATAAGCATAAAAGTTCTTAGTTTTATGAACATAGCGGTTTGAAGACACACGCTCATATTCATAAGTCTGAGTATGGTTTCCCTACAAAACATTGGTGTTAGGGTGACTCAGGTGAGTCCTGTATCTGTATGAAGCCTTTGGGCCATATGAAGCCATAGGTCTGGGGTTTGTCTTCTTCCTTGGTGGTGTCATGATGACATTCACAGGAAGATTCTCAATACGCTGCTTAGGTACCCAGATCTTCTTCACAGGTGGTCCATTCCTGCTGTTAGTACTGATGTACCTGGCAAACACTTCACCATTCTGATTTTTGAACAACTTATAGTTTGCATCAAAGGATTCATCAATGATAATAGGATTAGCACAGGTAAAGCCAGATAAGGTAGATGGATCTACTGAAGGTTCCTTTGCAGCAACCCATGTGGTTTTGGGGTACTGCTCAGGCTTCCAGTACGAGCCATCAACATTAATTTTCCTTTCGAACCCAACACCCTCTTTCCTAGGGTTTCGGTTCAGAATCTGCTTTTTGAGGACATCGCAGAGAGTCTGATGTCCCTTCAAACTTTTGTACATCCCTGTTTCAAGCAATGTCTTCAACATAGCATTTTCATCAGCAACAGCAGTGGTATCCTCCGCAGAGGGGTTAGTGACCACATCAGTAGGTGAAGACAATGAAACAGTAGCAGCAGTGGAACATTCAGCAACAGATGTAGTGTTATCACGCTCAATGCATTTTCGACATGGTGGTTCAAATCCTTGCTGAGCGGAACTGATCTGTTGGGCGCGAAGTGACTCATTCACCTTTTGAAGATCTTCATGAGCCGCTCTCAATTTCTCAAGCTCTTGTTTCCTTTGAAGATAATCATAGGAGAGCCTTTCATAAGTTGTTGAGAGCGATTCATGACGACCTTCAAGTTCTTGGTACTTAGCATGAAGATTTTTTATGTCATCAACTAAGGACTGTGAACGTGTCATTTCAGCGTCCAACAGGTCATCGCTTTTGTCTAACAATTTTTGAGTATGTTCCATAGACTTTTGTTGTTCAGTTGCAATTTTAGCAAGTATTTTGTAGCTGGGTTTGGATTCACAATCAGAGTCATCTTCACTTGAAGTTTGAAAGTATGCATCGCGTGATTTTACCTTGGCACCGCGTGCCATGAAGCAGTAGGTGGGAGTGGGATCGTCTTCGTCATTAGCTTCAGCGTTGGTGTGGAAGTCATTGTCTTCAGTGTTGAAGATGGACTTGGCAACATAGGCAGTGGCTAGAGCCAGACTTGCAACGCTAGGGTCAGATTCCTCTCCAGACTCCACCTCCGCCTCCTCAGAAGCAGACTCCTCCTCTGAATCCATTTCCTTGCCAACAAAAGCACGAGCCTTGCCAGATGAGTTCTTCTTGTATGATGAAGACTTGGAAGAAGACTTAGAAGACTTTGAGGATTTCTTCTTCTTCTTGTCATCGGAATCATATTCCTTGCTTTTCTTCTTCTTCTTCTCATTGTCCCACTATGGACACTCAGATATGTAGTGACCAGGTTTCTTGCACTTGTGGCAGGTTCTCTTCTTGTGATCATGTGTGGAAGCTTCATCATTCCTTGAGCTAGACCGTGAAGACTTTCTGAAGCCTTTCTTCTTTGTGAATTTCTGGAACTTCTTCACAAGCATAGCACGTTCCCTTCCAATGTCTTCAGGATCTTCAAAACTGCAGTCAGATTCTTATTCAGATGAGGAAACAACTTTTGCCTTCAAAGCACGAGTTCGGCCATAGCTTGGACCATAGATATCTCTTTTCTCAGATAGCTGGAACTCATGTGTGTTGAGCCTCTCAAGTATATCAGACGGATCGAGTGTCTTGAAGTCAAGACGTTCTTGTATCATGAGGGCAAGGGTGTCAAAGGAGCTGTCAAGTGATCTCAGCAATGTCTTGACGATTTCATGCTTGGTAATCTCAATTGCGCCAAGAGCTTGAAGTTCATTTGTGATATCAGTGAGGCGATCAAACGTGAGCTGGACATTCTCATTGTCGTTTCTCTTGAAGCGGTTGAAGAGGTTGCGGAGAACACTGATTCTTTGATCTCTCTGGGTTGAAACGCCTTCATTGACCTTGGATAGCCAGTCCCAGACTAGCTTCGACGTTTCCAGAGCACTCACACGACGATACTGTCCTTTGGTCAGATGACCACAGATGATGTTCTTCGCAGTAGAGTCCAGTTGAATGAACTTCTTGACATTAGTGGGGGTGACACCTTCACCAGTTTTGGGAACGCCATTCTTGACGACATACCAGAGGTCGACATCAATGGCTTCAAGATGCATGCGCATCTTATTCTTCCAGTAGGGATATTCAGTTCCATCGAACATGGGGCAAGCAGCGGAGACCTTGATTATCCCTGCAGTCGACATAGCTGAAACTCCAGGTGGTTAAACCGAATCACACAGAACAAGGGAGTACCTAGCTCTGATACCAATTGAAAGTGCTAGTATCGACTAGAGGGGGGGGGTGAATAGGCGATTTTTATGAAAGTCTTCAAAACCTTGAAGTTTCGAAGACAAACAACAGAAACAACCTAAATTGATATGCAACGGAAGATAAACTACCTGAGGGAGTCCTGGACTAGGGGGTGTCCGGACAGCCGGACTATCATCGTCCGCCGGACTCCACGACTACGAAGATACAAGATTGAAGACTCCGTCCCGTGTCCGGATGGGACTTTCCTTGGTGTGGAAGGCAAGCTTGGCGATACGGATATGTAGATCTCCTACCATTGTAACCGACTCTGTGTAACCCTAGCCTTCTCCGGTGTCTATATAAACTGGAGGGCTTTAGTCCGTAGGACACAACATACATTGCAACAATCATACCATAGGCTAGCTTTAGGGTTTAGCCTCCTTGATCTCGTGGTAGATCCACTCTTGTACTACCTATATCATCAATATTAATCAAGCAGGACGTAGGGTTTTACCTCCATCAAGAGGGCCCGAACCTGGGTAAAACTTCGTGTCCCTTGTCTCCTGTTACCATCCGCCTAGACGCACTGTTCGGGACCCCCTACCCGAGATCCGCCGGTTTTGACACCGACATTGGTGCTTTCGTTGAGAGTTCCTCTGTGTCGTCACCGATAGGCTCGATGGCTTCTTCAATCAACAACGCTGTCCAGGGTGAGACTTTTCTCCCCGGACAGATCTTCGTATTCGGCGGCTTCGCACTGCGGGCTAATTCACTTGGCCATCTGGAGCAGATCGAAAGCTACGCCCCTGGCCGTCAGGTCAGGTTCGGAAGCCTAAACTTCACGGCCGACATCTGCGGGGACTTGATCTTCGACGGGCTCGAGCCACAGCCAAGCGTGCCGCACTGTTACGATGGGTATGATCTAGCTCTGCCGCCAAACAGTGCCTTGGTGGCCGCACAAGAATCCGCTCCGGCCCTTAGTCCGGAGCCGATCGCCCAGATCGAGGACCGGTGGTTGGTAACTGCCTCGGGGGCTTCAACTTCCACGGCGATGGAGCCGAACACTAACCTTATCCCTTGCGAAGCTCGTGACTCCGAGGTGCCAGACTCCCCGTCGGACTCCGGGCCGCCCGCGCCCCTGCCAATCAAATCTGATCGGGTGCCGGTTATGGAATTCACCGCCGCGGACATCTTCCAACACTCTCCCTTTGGCGACATCCTAAATTCGTTAAAACACCTCTCGCTATCCGGAGAGACCTGGCCGGACTACGGCCAGGACGGTTGGGATTCGGACGACGAAGAAATTCAAAGCCCACCCACCACCCACTTTGTAGCCACTATCGATGATCTAACCGACATGCTAAACTATGACTCCGAAGACATCGACGGTATGGACGACGATGCCAGAGATGAACAAGAACCAGCGCCTACAGGGCACGGGAAGACCACCTCGTCATACGACGTATACATGGTGGATACCCCAAAAGGAAGCGATAACGAGGACCAACGGGGCGCGGCAGAAGATAATCCCGCCGACAAACAACCAAAACGGCGACGCAGATGCCGCCCTAAGTCCCACCTCGACGACAACATCGCTCCTAATGACCCAGCAATACAGCAGGGCAAACCAGTGGACGACGAACACGCAGACAAGCAACCGTCCGAACAGGACAAGTCAGATAATCAGTCCAGGCCCGGCGAAAACAACAGTCCAGACGACCTCACGCCGGACACACCGCCGGAGAATAAAAACCTTCGGAAAAGACTCGTCGCCACCGCAAGAAGTTTGAAAAAGGAAAAACGGAAGCTCAAAACAGCGGAAGATACACTCAGAATGAGGTGGAGCAAAGTGCTCAAAACCGCAGACAAATACGGCAATGGCCATCAATCAAAGAGCTACCCGAAGCGCAAGCTGCTGCCAGAATTTGACGAGGAGGCCATAGAGCCCCCACAGTCAAAAAACAAAGAGGCTGCCTGGTTGGATAGACGGCCAGATGATAGGCCAAAATCTAAAAGCGGCGCTGCACATAAACCGACTAATGACCCTGGAAAGATAGATGGCCCAGCCAGGTCCATTTACGGGCCAAAGAAGAGGGCCCCAGGAAGCAATGCAACATGCCAAGTGTCCGAAGACAGCGGTACACCCAAATACAGGGGCGCCGCACACCCACTATGTTTCACCAACGAGGTGCTGGATCATGAATTCCCAGCAGGATTTAAACCCATAAACATAGAGGCCTACGACGGAACAACAGACCCTGGAGTCTGGATAGAAGATTATATACTACACATACACATGGCTAGAGGAGATGATCTCCACGCGATAAAATACCTACCCCTCAAGCTCAAAGGGCCAGCCCGTCATTGGCTCAAAAGCCTCCCAAAAAACACTGTTGGAAGTTGGGAAGAGCTCGAGGACGCGTTTAGAGCAAACTTTCAAGGAACTTATGTCCACCCTCCAGATGCAGATGATCTAAGTCATATAACTCAACAGCCCGGAGAGTCAGCGTGCAAATTCTGGAACAGGTTCCTCACCAAAAAGAACCAAATAGTCGACTATCCGGACGCCGAAGCCTTAGCAGCTTTTAAACACAACGTCCGAGACGAATGGCTCGTCAGACACCTCGGCCAAGAGAAGCCGAGGACAATGTCCGCGCTAACAAGCCTCATGACCCGCTTTTGTGCGGGAGAGGATAGCTGGCTAGCAAGATGCAGCACCAGCAACCCAAGTACATCCGAGATCAGAGATGGAAACGGAAAATCACGGTGCAGAAAAAACCAGCGCCGGAATAAAGAGAAAAGCCCAAAGAGCACGACGGTCAACGCCGGATTCAAAAGCTCGCGGCCAAACAACAAAACACCGCCTCTTAAGGATAACAACGATGAGCTATCCAACTTAAACAAGATTTTGGGTCGGATATGTCAAATCCACAGTACCCCCGGAAGGCCTGCAAACCACACCCACCGAGATTGTTGGGTTTTCAAACAGTCCGGCCGATTAAACGCCGAACACAAGGGGCTCGACGCATCAAGTGAAGATGATGATAAACCCCACCAGCAGAGCGCCGGAAAACAAAAGACTTTCCCACAAGAGGTCAAAGCAGTAAATTCACTTCATGTGATAATACGGAAAAACAGTGCGGCACCCGTTAAAATGGGTCTCGCACGGTCCAACCCAGCAGAACATAGAGATTGGACATCAAAACCAATCACTTTCGACCACCTGGATTATTCCAGAAGCGTTCGAAATGCAGGATGGACTGCCCTGCTTTCGGATCCTATAATCGACGGACTGCAATTCACACAAGTCCTGATGGACGGAGGCAGTGACTTAAACCTGCTGTATCCAAACACAATCTGCAAGTTGGGGATAGACCTTACTAAAATTCGACACAGCCGCACTTCCTTTAAAGGAGTGACGCCAGGCCCTTACGCCAAGTGCACAGGCTCCTTATTACTAGAAGTTGTGTTCGGATCACCGAACAACTTTCGACGCGAAAAACTAATATTTCATATCGTCCCATTTAAAAGTAGCTATCAAGCACTCTTGGGACGAGAAGCTTTTGTCCGCTTCAACGCCATACCACATTACGCGTCTCTTACACTTAAGATGCCCGGTCCACGTGGCATCATTTCAGTGCGAGGGTCATTTAAAGACGCCGGACACGGTCAGACGAGTCCGGCATAAATAAGTTAGGGGCTCCCTAGCCGCACATCCCTTCACAAGGGGCTGCGCCCACAAGCAACCGCGAGCTCATACAGACTCCGCTTTACTTATTTATATTTCTTCCTTCGTATATATTTTTCGCACGATTTCCTTCCAAACTAAGTTCCTCTCTTTTTACAGATGAACAACGTGCACACCCATCCAGGATAACAGCACAACGGAGACACAGGCACAGACGTGCAGTAGGGACCCGTCGCAAGGATTCTTTTCAGATTAAGACCCTGCGTAAACCTTTTTTACTGTCTCTTGTTGTTATAATCCCTTGGTTTCTCATTATAACCAAAGTGGAGCCTGGCGTTTTGGCATCGGCCGCATCAGAGGACCATGCCCGTACCTGGACACTAGGGGCTTAGGGCATTGTTCTGCCCATTATTATAAAGACCGAACACCTTAGGGAGTGTTCGGCGTCTCGAGTTAGGCCTTATATGCATCAGCTCCGAATCATGTCTTTGGTCAAATGTTGGGTTTGCCCGGCTCATGTGTTTTGCTGCCTTACGTTCCGTATCATCGGCTAACGCGGCACCAGGAGAACTACTGCGATTGTGCCCCAGTTCGGCTGGGCGAGCACCTCAGTAGAGAAAGCCGAAAACTGACTGTCATGATACAGCAACAGACTGGTCAACCACTCGATCGACTACCGGAATGTTTAGAATTCCCCGCTTTGACGAAGGACCGTTTCCCGGTCAGGCACACACGCGCCCCGAATCCGGAGAAGCGCGGTGCCCCCAGGGGCTATATCGTAGCCCCACCCTCGAACTCCAATGGCTAAGTGAAAGTGATAAAGCATCATAGTCTGGATTGCCTCGTTTGCTACGCTACCACCTCCTTAACAGGACCGCGACGTCGGATTAAGTGTGAAAACGCGCTATTTTTTGCGAACACCCCCGCACCTTGTGCGTGGGGGCTGAAGCCGAAGACTGCCATCTTTCAGGTTATACAAACGTATACATAAACGGCCGCATAGGAGATATTTTAATACTTGGAATGCACAAGTATAAAAAGCGGTTACATCATAATCATTGTTTTACAAGATAAAACGTTCATTTGAACGTGACATTTTTCGAGCACTGCGACTCTATTACACGAGCGCCACGCATAACTTCCCCAAAATAGTGCTCGGCGGGTAACCGGCTTTCGTCCGAACCCTGGGCTGCAATAGCGGTGGCATCCATCTCTGTCCAATGTGTCTTCACACGGGCAAGGGCCATCCGTGCACCTTCTATGCAGGCCGACCACTTCATCTCCTTGATATGCGGCACCGCTCCAAGAAATTGCTGCAATAAGCCAAAATAGCTCGTCGCCTTGGGCCTCTCTGGCCAGACATGAGCCACGATATCAGTCATGGCAAGTCCGGACAACCTGTTCAGCTCAGCCCATTCGGCCAACCGATCGGTCAACGGAAGTGAACGATCCGGACTATGGAATTGAGACCAAAATAGCTCTTCCGTCTTGTGATCCTTCTAACTCCGGAAGTGCACAACGGCATCCGCCGCACTTGCCGCTAAGTCCATATATGGATCCTCCGGACCCCACAGCTGGCCAAGTTGGGCATACTTTGGATCCGTAAACCGGCGACGCAACAGAAAAGACCTGCCAGCCACAATATCTCCGGCCTGGCGCTGCTCCTCCTTCAGAGCCCGCATTGTAGAACGGGCATCCTTGGCCTCGGCGGTGACCTTCCCCAGGTCTTCTCGCTCCGATAGACACTCCTTTTCAAGAGCCTCATTGCGGTCGGTAGCATTCTTCAATTTCACGGCCAATTCGGCCATCTTTTCCCTGCTTAGGCAGTGTGCAGCCTTTTCGGCTTTCGACTCCTCGGCCGCCCTCAAGGCAGCCGCATCACTCCTTCGGGCTTGCTCCTTGGCTTGAGCAAGCTCGGCCCGGAGGCTCTCCACAGCAGCAACACCGTCTGTATCACAGCATATATATTGTCAGAGGCGGGCTTTGGCTCCCTTAAATAAGTGATTGCGGAGAATACATTTACCTTGCGACTCGTCAAGTCGCCGGTTGACAAGCGCGATGTCCGCATCCGCCACATCAAGTTGCCGCATTAACTCGACAACTCCACTAGTCCGGCTAGCCCCCGGACTATCTGCCACCTGCATAGGAAGGACGACATTCAATACCTGCGATTTTGATCCTCGGCACGCTGTCGCTTTCGACAACCTACCGAGTCTCAGGGGCTACTATCTATACAGGGCGCACTTCTATGTGCAAAACTGTCAAAAAGGTGCGTCATTCTTGCGTACCTCAAATCCCGCCAGCAAACTCCTGACGGCATTATGCAATCCGCTTTCGGCGGTCGAAATCCTTCCAATCACCATACTCATCAAAGCACGGTGATCTTCTGAGATGGACGCCCTCTCAAGCAGATCCTTCAGCTCCCCCGGCCGGACACTAGTCGGCGCCGAACTCTCCGGCTCCACCGGGCTCTGGGATACCCTCCATGACGATACTTCAGGCTTGTCTGCCCTGTCCGACAGCGTAGCAGACGGAGGCGTTTCGCTCTCCATCATCTCCGGACGAAGATCCCCCAAAGACGAACTCATCTGAGAAGGCCGCAGATCCGAACTGTAAGGTAAAAATTTTGGTTACCCACAGAAGCACAAATAGGGGTATTTTCTTATTAATGAACTCCCCTTTTCCTACTCACGGCTCGCTGGAGGGCTGATCCTCTAGAGACGATTGTACGTCCAGGTTCTCCCCGGACGCAGGACCCTCCGGTGAAGATTTCTTCCCCCGCTTAGGGGCTTTGGCCTCCGGGTCTTCGGAGGCGGTCCTCTTCTCCCCCTGGAAGGAGGGATTTTCGATCCCCCCTCTTCAGGCACCCCCTTGGGCGAGGTGATAGCTCTTCTATTTTCCCCATCGCCTCCTTCTACGGGCGCGACCTCCAACATTCTGACTAGCACGGGCTCCGGTGCGGTCTCTGGGAGGGGGGCCGGACACCTTATCAGCTTCGATCGCGCTACCCACTCCTGATGAAGAATAATGGGTTAGGAGGCGAATTTTAGAAAAGCAAATAAACAGAACATCCGGATTCTAAGCTACTTACCCAAGTATCCGGGCGATTGCAGCTTAGGCCTGCGTCCTCGGTCAATTCCGGACACGCCACTTGCGGTCCAAAGAACAACTTGTACATCTCCACGGGTGTCATACCCATGAAGTGTTGGAGAATTCGTGGTTCCTCCGGATTGAACTCCCATAACCGGAGAGGACGGCGTTTGCAGGGTAGAAGACGCCTGATTAGCATGACCTGCATCACCACAACCAGATTGATCTCCCTCGCTTGGAGGTCTCGAATCCGGCCCTGCAATAAGGGCACGTCTTCGGACGGCCCCCAATTGAGCCCTTGGTTGACCCACGACATCAACCGGCGTGGAGGTCCCGGGCGGAATGAAGGCGGCGGCTTTTGCTTGCTGCCCTTCGGAGCGGTGATATAGAACCACTCCTGCTGCCACAAGTCGAGCTCCTCTTGGAAGGAGCCCTCGGGCCATGGGGCATCGGCCCTCCTGCTTATGGCCGCCCCGCCGCACTCCGCTTGACGCCCCCCGATCATCTTCGGCTCCACATTGAAGTTCTTCAGCCATAGGCCGAAGTGGGGGGTGACGCGGAGGAAGGCTTCGCAGACGATAATGAATGCAGAAATATGGAGGATGAACTCCAGAGCCAAGTCGTGAAAATCCAGCCCGTAGTAGAACATAAGCCCTCTCACGAAGGGGTCCGTCGAGAAGCCTAAGCCCCGACGGAGGTGGGATACGAAGACGACATACTCACTGGGCTCGGGAGTGGGTACGGCCTGCCCTTGGGCGGGCAACCTGTGCGAAATCTCGTAAGACAGGTACTTGGCCTCACGCAGCTTTAGCACGTCCTCCTCCGTGACGGAGGAGGGCATCCACCGACCCTGAAGGTCGGAGCCGGACATTGTTGAAGGTCCGAAGCGCTCGAATCTGGGGCTCTGGGTGTTGGAACTTGGAGCAAGGAGAGGATTCGATGGAAGATTGAAGAAAAGAAACGAGCCTTGGTCCTCTTATAAAGGGGGAAAATACCAAGAGCCGTCTCAGTGACCGTTCGGGATTCACCTTCGATAGAGGAGGCGTGGCGACGGGCACGGTTGGGTTACCGACGCTCGTATTGATGAGAATCCCGGAATAAGGGGAACACGATCTCTGCTTCGACAAGACATGCCAAGGAAACCGCTTCGCTAAGCGTGCTGAGGTGGTATAATAAAAAACGATTCAAGTAAAGGCTTGGTAGTGGCGTGACGACATGCCGCAAAATACATCAGCAGATTGGACTTGTGTACAATTTATTCTCTCTACGGTGGAATGTGGAATTTATTTTGCAGAGCCGGACACTATCCTGGTGTTCATGATCTTCTCTGGATTATTCAAAGGAGGAACCCGCCTTGCAATGCTGAACATTATGCGCGCCGAACTTATCGTCATTGAAGCCTGGTTCAGGGGCTACTGAGGGAGTCCTGGACTAGGGGGTGTCCGGACAGCCGGACTATCATCGTCCGCCGGACTCCACGACTACGAAGATACAAGATTGAAGACTCCGTCCCGTGTCCGGATGGGACTTTCCTTGGCGTGGAAGGCAGGCTTGGCGATACGGATATGTAGATCTCCTACCATTGTAACCGACTCTGTGTAACCCTAGCCTTCTCCGGTGTCTATATAAACCGGAGGGCTTTAGTCCGTAGGACACAACATACATTACAACAATCATACCATAGGCTAGCTTTAGGGTTTAGCCTCCTTGATCTCGTGGTAGATCCACTCTTGTACTACCTATATCATCAATATTAATCAAGCAGGACGTAGGGTTTTACCTCCATCAAGAGGGCCCGAACCTGGGTAAAACTTCGTGTCCCTTGTCTCCTGTTTCCATCCGCCTAGATGCACAGTTCGGGACCCCCTACCCGAGATCCGCCGGTTTTGACACCGACACTACCCTAAACAAGCCATAGTCAAGTATGTAATTATGTGAAAGTACAGGACTAATAGCAGTAAGGTAGTAAGGATCAAGATGGAAGCTAGTGTGAAGCCAATCAACAATAGTAGTCAAGCTATGAAGTCAAACAGATAAACTGATAAGCAATGACTTCATGAAGACAAACTTAAGTAAGGTTGGAAGAGATAGAACCAGTTGCTTGTTGAAGACAAAGGATTTGTTGGACCAGTTCCAGTTGCTGTGACAACTGTACGTCTGGTTAGGGAGGCTGAGATTTAACTCAGAAGACCGTGTCTTCACCTTATTCCCCTTGAGCTAAGGATACCCAGTCCTCGCCCAATCACTCTGGTAAGTCTTCAAGGGAGACTTCCAAACCTTCACAGACTTCGTTCACCGGCAATCCACAATGACTCTTGGATGCTCAGAACGCGACGCCTAACCGGCTGGAGGATTCACAGTCCTCAAGTGTAATAAGTCTTCAGGTCACACAGACAGAAAGACTTCAGTGATGCCTAACACTCTTTGGCTCTGGGTGTTTGGGCTTTGTCCTCGCAAGGATTTCTCTCTCTCAAATGCTTCGAGGTGGGTTGCTCTCAAACGACAAAAGCCGTGCACAAACTCTGAGCAGCCACCAATTTATGGCTAGGGGGTGGGCTATTTATAGCCACTAGGCAACCCGACTTGATTTGTCCAAAATGACCCTGGGTCACTAAGGAACTGACACGTGTTCCAACGGTCAGATTTCAAACACACGCGGCAACTTTACTTGGGCTACAAGCAAAGCTGACTCATCCAGCTATGGATAAGATTTGCTCTCATTGTCTTTGCTCGAAGACATAGGATTTGGGTTGAGCATCACTTCAGTCACTCTGACTTAGTTCACTTGGACCCCACTTAACAGTACGGTGGTTCCTATGACTCAACAAAGAATAAAAACGAAACAACGAAAACACACAGTCTTCACGCTCCAAAGTCTTCACGCAATGTCTTCTCATGTCATAGTCTTCAATAAGAATGTCTTCTGTTACCACCATTGTCTTCAATGTCTTCATACATTTTTAGGGGTCATCTCCGGTAGGTAAACCGAATCAATGAGGGACACTACCTGCGTTATCCTGCAATTCTCACAAACACATTAGTCCCTCAACCAACTTTGTCGTCAATACTCCAAAACCAACTAGGGGTGGCACTAGATGCACTTACACATATCACAAGAAAAATATCTCAAAGATTGCTTGAAGAAGTTCGGAATGCAAGACTGCAAAGGATATATGACACCAATGCCATCTGAGGGAGTCCTGGACTAGGGGGTGTCCGGACAGCCGGACTATCATCGTCCGCCGGACTCCAAGACTACGAAGATACAAGATTGAAGACTCCATCCCGTGTCCGGATGGGACTTTCCTTGGCGTGGAAGGCAAGCTTGGCAATACGGATATGTAGATCTCCTACCATTGTAACCGACTCTATGTAACCCTAGCCTCCTCCGGTGTCTATATAAACCGGAGGGCTTTAGTCCATAGGACACAACATACATCGCAACAATCATACCATAGGCTAGCTTTAGGGTTTAGCCTCCTTGATCACGTGGTAGATCCACTCTTGTACTACCCATATCATAAATATTAATCAAGCAGGACGTAGGGTTTTACCTCCATCAAGAGGGCCCGAACCTGGGTAAAACATCGTGTCCCTTGTCTCCTGTTACCATCCGCCTAGACACACAGTTCAGGACCCCCTACCCGAGATCCGCCGGTTTTGACACCGACATTGGTGCTTTCATTGAGAGTTCCTCTGTGTCGTCGCCGATAGGCTCGATGGCATCTTCAATCAACAACGCTGTCCAGGGTGAGACTTTCTCCCCGGACAGATCTTCGTATTCGACGGCTTCGCACTGCGGGCTAATTCACTTGGCCATCTGGAGCAGATCGAAAGCTACGCCCCTGGCCATCAGGTCAGATTCAGAAGCCTAAACTTCACAGCCGACATCCGCGGGGACTTGATCTTCGACGGGCTCGAGCCAAAGCCAAGCGCGCCGCACTGTTGCGATGGGCATGATCTAGCTCTGCCGCCGAACAGTGTCTTGGTGGCCACACACGAATCCGCTTCGGCCCTTAGTCCGGAGTCGATCGCCCAGATTGAGGACCGGTGGATGGACACCACCTCGGGGGCTTCAACTTCCACGGTGATGGAGCCGAACACTAACCTTGTCCCTCGCGAAACTCGTGATTCCGAGGTTCCAGACTCCTTGCCGGACTTCGGACCTCCCATGCCCCTACCAATCGAATCTGATTGGACGCCGGTTATGGAATTCACCGCCGCGGACATTTTCCAACACTCACCCTTTGGCGACATCCTAAATTCGCTAAAGCATCTCTCGCTATCCGGAGAGTCCTGGCCGGATTATGGCCAGGATGGTTGGGATACGGACGACGAAGAAATTCAGAGCCCACCCACCACCCACTTTGTAGACACTATCGACGATCTAACCGACATGCTAGACTACGACTCCGAAGACATCGACACTATGGACGACGATGCCGGAGACGAACAGGAACCAGCGCCTACAGGGCACTAGAAGACCACCTCGTCATACGACATATACATGGTGGACACCCCAAAAGACGGGGACGGCGAAGAAGCAGCGGAGGCAGATTCCTTAAAGAAACAGCCCAAGCGCCGGCGTCAGCGGCGCCGCTCTAAATCCCGCCACAGCAAGAATGGAGATTCCGGCACAGGAGATAATAATACCCCAGAGAGTGTCGAAGACAATCCCCTCCAGCAAGACTCAGCGCAGGAGGATGCAGAAGCAAGCCCCCACGAGAGGGCGGCAGACGAAGAGGTCGAGGAATATAACTACACACCTCCCTCCAAAGACGAGGCAAGCCTCAACGACGACGAATTCGTCGTGCCTGAGGATCCCGTCGAACAAGAGCGTTTTAAACGCAGGCTTATCGCCACAGCAAATAGCCTAAAGAAAAAGCAGCAGTAGCTTCAAGCTGATCAGGACCTGTTGGCCGATCGATGGATTGAGGTCCTCGCAGCCGAAGAGTATAAACTCGAACGACCCTCCAAAAGCTACCCAAGACGCAAGTTGCTCCCCCGATTAGAGGAAGAAGCATACATACCTTCATCACCAGCGCATGATACGGTCGACCGACCACCCCGTGGTCGCGACAGAGAGGCATCCAGGCCCTCCACCAAGACCGTACCCCGGCATCGCTCCAAAAGTACGAAGCCAAGAGGGAACGCGCCGGACTTGCGAGACGTATTGGAGGACAAAGCAAGGCAATCCAGATCCATCTACGGATCACGTGGGCGCCCCGCGACCCATGACGAATACCGTCGCGCCGGATACAATAACCCCGGCCGGGCCGAACACAGTAGACAATGCTCTCTCGAGCTACGTCGTGATATCGCTCAATATAGAGGCGCCGCACACCCGCTATGCTTCACTGACGAAGTAATGGATCATTAAATCCCTGAAGGGTTTAAACCCGTAAACATAGAATCCTACGATGGAACAACAGACCCCGTGGTTTGGATCGAAGATTATCTCCTTCACATCCATATGGCCCACGGCAACGATCTCCATGCCATCAAATATCTCCCACTCAAGCTTAAAGGACCAGCTCAACATTGGCTTAATAGCCTGCCCGCAGAGTCAATTGGGTGTTGGGAAGACCTGGAAGCCGCATTCCTCGACAACTTCCAGGGCACGTATGTGCGGCCACCAGACGCCAATGACCTAAGCCACATAATTCAGCAGCCAGACGAATTGGCCAGACAATTCTGGACACGGTTCTTGACAAAGAAAAATCAAATCGTCGACTGTCCGGATGCAGAGGCCCTCGCAGCCTTCAAACATAACATCCGCGACGAGTGGCTAGCCCGGCACCTGGGACAGGAAAAGCCGAAATCAATGGCAGCCCTCACATCATTAATGACCCGCTTTTGCGCGGGAGAGGATAGCTGGCTAGCTCGCAGCAACAACCTCAGTAAAAATTCTGGCAGTCCGGATACTAAGGACCACAATGGCAGGTCGCGTCGAAGCAAAAATAAACGCCGCATTAACGGCGACGACAAGGAGGATACGGCAGTCAACGCTGGATTCCGAGGCTCTAAACCCGGTCAGCAGAAGAAGCCATTCAAAAGAACCACTCCGGGTCCGTCCAATTTGGACCGAATACTCGACCGCTTATGCCAGATACATGGCACCCCCGAAAAGCTAGCTAATCACACCAACAGAGATTGCTGGGTCTTCAAGCAGGCAGGCAAGTTAATTGCCGAAAATAACGACAAGGGGTTAAACAGCGACGACGAGGAGGAGACCCGACCGCCGAACAATAGAGGACAGAAGGGTTTCCCCCCACAAGTGCGGACGGTGAACATGATCTACGCAACCCATATACCCAGGAGGGAGCGGAAGCGTGCACTACGGGACGTATACGCGATGGAGCCAGTCGCCCCGAAGTTCAATCCATGGTCCTCTTGTTCGATCACTTTCGATCGAAGAGACCATCCGACCAGCATCCGCCATGGCGGATTCGCTGCATTGGTTTTAGACCCAATCGTCGATGGATTTCACCTCACAAGAGTCCTGATGGACGGCGGCAGTAGCCTGAACCTGCTTTATTAGGATACAGTGCGCAAGATGGGCATAGACCCCTCACGGATTAAACCTACAAAGACAACCTTTAAAGGCGTCATACCAGGCGTGGAGGCCAATTGTACAGGCTCAGTCACACTGGAAGTGGTCTTCGGATCCCCGGATAATTTCCGGAGCGAGGAATTAATCTTCGACATAGTCCCATTCCGCAGCGGCTATCACGCTCTGCTCGGACGAACCATGTTTGCAAAGTTCAACGCGGTGCCGCATTATGCATACCTCAAGCTAAAGATGCCAGGCCCTCGTGGAGTCATCACGGTCAACGAAAATACGGAACGCTCCCTCCGAACGGAGGAACATACAGCGGCTCTCGCGGCAGAAGTACAGAGCAGCCTTTTAAGGCAATTTTCGAGTCCGGCCGTTAAACGGCCGGATACAGCCAAACGCGCCCGAAGCAACACCAACCAAGACCACCTGGCATGATCAGAGCACGCATAGCAATGCGGCCCTAACCCCCGCCCTCGCATGATTGCAAGAACAACCCTCCGCGCACATTATTACGCTTTGGAGATACCATGGGCGCAGGGGAAGGGGCACGACCACAACAGACCCAGAGTGCGGCTTGACCACACCGGGGGCTCGCAAGTGTGCCACTCTTTCTTATTATTATTTTCCTTCTTTATGTACACAGGACTCCGTTAGCCAGAGGCCCTGTCCGGCGGTGAACCTGCCGAACTCATGATGCAACAGCCAGGGAGTAAGGAATGCAGCGACGAACACGCAGGTGGTCTCAATTACGAGCATTAAATTTGATTATATACACCAAGTCTGCAGCCCATCCCTGGAGGGGGACATGTTTAATTAGTCCAACACCCTTGCTTACCGCACTATCTGTATCAGTCCGCACTCATAGCAGACTTCCTTTAATAAATGATGCAGCAACTTTTTTCGCCTGTTATTGCATATATATGTTCATTACATGACATCTTGCACCCGTATATCTTGATACGGCCTAATACACCAGGGGCTTATGTTCCCCACATTATGGTGTGATAAGTCCGAACACTTTCACAACTGCGGCACCCCGAACTTATAGCATTATATGAATCGGCTCCGAATCATGTCTTGGGTCAATAGTTGGGTTTGCCCGGCTCCCACGTTTTGGCGCCTTACGTTCCGTTCCGTCGGCTAAGGTGGCACTGGGAGAACCACTGCGATTGCGCCCCGGTTGAGCCGGGCGAGCGCCTCAGTGGAGAAAGCTAAAACTGACCGGCATGATAAGGCGAGAGACTGGTCGCTGTTCGAGAGGTTTTTTCGGGTCCTTAAAGACTCACGCCGCTTCGAGCGAAGTTCCGGATAATGTCCGACGAAGGCGTGGATAGCGCCCCGAATTCGGTCTTCCAAATACTAGGGGCTTCACCGAAATTTAAAATTATAGAATTCTATGGCTAAGTGAGAGTGTTCAAGCATTATAAGTCCGGTTGCCTTGTTCGTTGTGTTGAGCGCCTCCCTAGATGGACCCAAAAGTGGGAACAAGAGTGCTCAAGTTATCCCGAACACCCCAGCACTTGCGGCTTGGGGGCTGAAGCCAACGACTTGCCATCTCTCAGATTTTATAAACGGCCGCACAGAAGGTAATATTTTAAATTAAACAAGCGTTGCTTAAAGCGCACATGAACAAAGCATTCAGCGCACATGATAACACATAGCGAGTTTACTCAAAAATTACATCTTTAGGGCATTCATCCGCAATATCGCGGGCTCCCTTCGGGACAGTTTTATAATACATTTCGGGCGTCCGATGCTCCTTGCCCGGTGGCGGCGGGTCAGTAAGAAGCTTCTCCGCATCCAGCCTGCCCCAGTGCACCTTTGTGCGGGCAAGGGCCCGACGAGCACCTTCAATACAGGCGGAGCGCTTGATGACCTCCACCCAGGGGCACACATCCACCAGCCGCCGCACGAGGCCGAAGTAGCTCCTGGGCATGGCCTGTCCAGGCCACAGCCGGACTATAAGGCCCTTCATGGCCTCCTCAGCTACCTTGTGGAGTTCGACCAGCTGCTTCAGCTGGTCGCTTGGGGGCACCGGATGACCGGCCTCAGCGTACTGAGACCAGAAGACCTTCTCCGTCGAGCTCCCCTCCTCGCCACGGTAGAATGCGGCGGCATCGGACACACTACGCGGCAGATCGGCAAACGCCCCTGGAGAGCTCCGAATGCGGGTAAGTGTCAGGTAGTTTACATTAACATGCTTGCTTTGCATGAAAAATGCCTTACCCGCCGCTATCTTCTTTACATCTTCAACCTCCTGAAGGGCCTTACGGGCCTCGGCCTTGGCGGACTTGGCACTTTCGAGAGCCGAGGCAAGCTCGGACTCTTGAGTCTTGGAGTCGCGCTCCAAGCTCTCATACTTCTCCATGAGAGCCTGGAGCTCTTGCCGCACTTCCGCCACCTGTGCCTCCTTCTCTCGCTCTGCCCGTTCCGCGGCCGCACTGCGTTCGGCCGCGGACACAGCCTCCTTCAGGACTCCCACGTCGTTCGTGGCCCCTGCAATACCCATATTATCCTGGTTAATTTTATTGTGACCAAAAACCTTTTCTGTAAGGTAAAAATTCAAAGTGGTGCTACTCACCTTCTTTGTCCTCGAGCTGCCTCTTGGCATGGCTGAGCTCTCGCTCGGACCGCTCGAGATCCTGCTTTAATGTACCAACCTCCGCAGTCAGTGCGGCAGAGGTCAGCAGCACAGCCTGCAAACCCATATTGACATCATTTATTAGCAACCTGCGAATATCTTTTTAGATCCTCAGTCCGGCTTTTCTTTCCGAACACAGAACCGAGCATCTGGGGCTACTGTCTATGCGGTATTATATTACACAATTTTAACTTCTTACGTCAAAGCCTGATAAAAGGCTACTGCAGGCTTCGGTCAGCCCGCTCTTGGCGAGCTGGACCTTCTGAATCACCACACTCATAACAGTGCGGTGTTCTTCCTCGATGGAAGCGCCTTGGAGCGCCTCCAGCAAGTTGTCTGGCGCCTCCGGTTGGACGGAGGCCGCCGGAGTCACGGTCTTGCCCTTCTTTCGAAGGGGTCGCCCGCCGGACTCTGGAACCACTACAGGTTCCGACGAAGAGTCCGGCGCAAAGTCCGGGAGGCTGCCTTGCTGCGCCTCCGGAGCCTCCTCCTGATGGGTCCCCTTCCGAGATCCCACCTCGGCGTCCTCATCGGCGCGGGGGGTAGAGGCCGTCGGAAGTGAATCCACATCCGACGGGGCCAACGACCCGCTCGATGAAGCGGGGAGATCATCATCGGCCGGACTGCAGACAGTATGCGGCATTAGTAGGACACTATGTGACACGAAAGAAATTGCATATCAGGGATCCGGATACTTACGATCTCGCCGGAGGCCTGGCCCTTGAAGGCCACTCCTCCTCGCCAACATTAGTGTTGGCGGAGCTGTTCGGGGGGATAGTTCTCCCCCTCTTGGACCCTTCGGCCTCCCCTATTGGGGAAGCCTTCCTCTTCCTCTCTCCCTCCTCCGGGAGAGAGTCTTCTTCCTCCTCCTCATCTTCTGGGGAGGAGTCCGCCTCGTCGTCGGACGCCTGATTACGGGAACTCTTTCGAGTCCCCGCGGCCGCCTTCTTGGCCTTCTTCTCCGGCACCACGTGCGGTGCCGGAACCAGCAGCCCCGCTAGACGGGCGTCCACTGGGTCTTCTGGCCTGGGAGCCGGGCAGATGAGCTGCTCGGCCTTCTGCATCCATTCCTGTCAAAGGAAAAGGGAGATTGAAACCCTCCTAGAACCAATCTATTTACAACAAGCGTCCCGTAAAGGGGTAGAATCACTTACCTCGTCAGCCGGATGCTGCGAGTGAAATCCGCGATCTTCCGTCGCGGATGCGGGGGCTTCGGCACCCTTAAACAGCACCCTCCAGGCGCCTTCGTACGTCGTGTCGAAGAGCCCGCTTAGCGCCTGGTGCCGTTCCAGATCGAACTCCCACAGATTAAATGCCCGTTCTTGGCATGGGAGGATCCGGCGGACGAGCATGACTTGGACCACATCGACGAGCCTGAGCTTCTTGTTCACCAGCTTCTGGATTCAGGCTCGGAGTCCCGTCAGCTCCTTCGGATTACCCCACGGCAAGCCCTTCTCTTTCCAGGAGGTGACCTGCATGGGGATACCAGATCTAAACTCGGGGGCCGCCGCCCACGTAGGGTCGCACGGCTCGGTGATATAGAACCACCCCGATTGCCACCCCTTGACGGAGTCCACAAAGGCCCCTTCGAACCAGAGGACGTTGGGCATCTTGCCCAACATGGCACCTCCGCACTCCGCCTGCGTGCCCTTCACTACCTTCGGCTTGACGTTGAAGGTCTTGAGCCACAAGCCGAAGTGGGGCCGGATGCAGAGGAGGGCCTCACACACGACGATGAACGCCGAGATGTTGAGAATGAAGTTCGGCGCCAGATCGTGGAAATCCAGGCCGTAATAGAACATGAGCCCCCGAACGAAACGGTGCAGTGGAAAGCCCAGTCCGCGGAGGAAGTGGGGAAGGAAGATGACCCTCTCATGAGGCCCAGGGGTAGGGATGAGCTGCCCCTCATCGGGCAGCCGGTGCGCAATATCGCTGGAAAGGTATCCGGCGTTGCGCAGCTTGGTGATGTGCTCCTCCTTGACGGTGGAAGCCAACCACTTGCCTCCCCCTCCGGACATGGTCGGGGAAGGTTAATACGAGATGCGCAAGCTTGGGCGTTGGAGCTTGAGTGCGCGGAGGTGGATAAGCAAAGGAGGAAGAAGGCGTGGGTGAAAAGGTGAATCCTTATCCCTTATATAGGCGGGGTGAAGACTATGCGCCCCCACCAGCCTGGTAAAACTCGCTTATCTCCCAAGTGCCACCATCAATGGCGCGGTTGGGTTACCCACGTCCGCATTGATGAGAATCCCGGAATAAGGGGAACACGATCTGTGCTTCGACAAGACGTGCCAAGGAAACCGCTTCGCTAAACGTGCTGAGGTGGTATAATAAAAAAATGATTCAAGTAAAAGCCTGGTAGCGGTGTGATGTCATGCCGCATAATACGTCAGCAGATTGAACTTGTGTACATTTTATTCTCTCTACGGTGGAATGTGGAATTTATTTTGCAGAGCCGGACACTATCCTGGTGTTCATGATCTTCTCTGGATTATTCAAGGGAGGAACCCGCCTTGCAATGCCGAACATTATGCGCGCCGGACTTATCGTCATTGAAGCCTGGTTCAGGGGCTACTGAGGAAGTCCTGGACTAGGGGGTGTCCGGACAGCCGGACTATCATCGTCCGTCGGACTCCAAGACTACGAAGATACAAGATTGAAGACTCCGTCCCGTGTCCGGATGGGACTTTCCTTGGCGTGGAAGGCAAGCTTGGCAATATGGATATGTAGATCTCCTACCATTGTAACCGACTCTATGTAACCCTAGCCTCCTCCGGTGTCTATATAAACCGGAGGGCTTTAGTCCGTAGGACACAACATACATCGCAACAATCATACCATCGGCTAGCTTTAGGGTTTAGCCTCCTTGATCTCGTGGTAGATCCACTCTTGTACTACCCATATCATCAATATTAATCAAGCAGGACGTAGGGTTTTACCTCCATCAAGAGGGCCCGAACCTGGGTAAAACATCGTGTCCCTTGTCTCCTGTTACCATCCGCCTAGACGCACAGTTCGGGACCCCCTACCCGAGATCCGCCGGTTTTGACACCGACACCATCCAAAAGTCATCTAAGCCCCAACGCCAATGGTAAAGATTTCGATCAAAAGGTATACCACTCCATGATTGGCTCTTTACTTTACTTATGTGCATCTAGGCCAGATATCATGCTTAGTGTTTGCATGTGTTCCCGATTCCAAGCGGCACCAAAGGAGTCGCATCACTTAGCTGTGAAGCGAATTCTTCGATATTTGGCTTACACCCCAACACTAGGATTATGGTATCCAAAGGGCTCAGAGTTTGATCTGGTTGGATTTTCGGATGCTGATTATGCTGATGACAAGGTGGATCGCAAGTCTACATCAGGCACATGTCACTTTTTGGGTCGGTCTCTTGTCTGTTGGTCTTCAAAGAAGCAGAACTATGTATCACTCTCAACTGCTGAATCTGAATACATTGCTGCTAGATCTTGCTGCGCTCAGCTTCTGTGGATGAAGCAAACTCTTAAGGACTATGGCATCCATCTGAAGCATGTGCCACTCTACTGCGATAATGAAAGCACTATCAAGATTGCCAATAACCCAGTTCAGCACTCGAAGACAAAGCACATTGAAATTCGTCATCACTTTCTCAGAGATCATGTTATGAAAGAAGATATTGATGTCATTCACGTCAAGGCAGAAGAGCAGTTGGCTGATATCTTCACTAAGCCCTTGGATGAGAAGAGGTTTTGCAAGTCGCGGTGTGAGCTAAATATCTTGGAATCCTTGAATGTCCTGTGATTAGGCACACATCCTAACACTTATGGAGTCTGATGACTTAGATGTGCAACACACGAAGTAATGTATATCTTCAATCAATGAAGACATACACTCTAAGTGTGAATACATTAATGTGGAAATTGACTTCAGAGCGCCACGATAATTGTGCGTCGTGTCTGGGCCTAATACTTCCTATACAGTGGGTAACGCCACCACCAAACTCTTATGAAGTGTTTCGTCATGGCATCATATTTGCAAAGTCTTCACAATTGATTTAAATTCAACATTAATTTGATTTCGTGATTACTGATTTGGCTTTACTCTGTTATATATATACTGTATTCTGTCTTCTACAGCATTCACTTATGGCTATGTCTTCTTGTTTGAATCTTTTGAACTAAGTGAATGTGATCGGACCCTAACCTCTCTATGCTTTCTACCTGAAGCTCTATCTATCCAAATCATATGCATTCTGTTGAAACTGTCAAATGTCTTCTCTGCGTCCTTGTCAGCAGAAGATACAGAGACAAACATTTATATCTAGCTTTTAATGACATATCCTTTTGCCTGAAACCCGGAGAATTCGGAATGACCACCCCGACAATCCAGGCATGCGTGGGAATGTGGAACAACTCTCAATGAGTTGCATGTTCGCCATGTGTCCATCAGATGTGAACTGCCCAGGGCACCTGCGTAATTGCGCTATGCTGTCTCTGTCCTCATAAATACCTGTCTCGTCTCGGTCAAAATCCTTCTTCCTCCTTCACCATCTCTCGCAAACCCTAGCGCCTACGCTAGCTCTCGACGACGCCGACGATGAAGCGCTTAGCTGCCGCGACCTCCTCGACGCCGTCCTCACGCCGGCCGCGGACCTCGTCTTCTACGCCGTCGCCGTAGGTGTCTTCCGTCACCAAGTTAGGGCACGGGAGATTGAACTGCTCGGCATCCATCTTCGCTCCGTCCAGCAGTTCTTCGTGTGGTCATAAAAGTTTACTTTTTACCGTCTTTTTGATCTGATAGATTCATTCCTTCCTACCAAAAGTGGTTTCTAGATCTTCGAATATGAATCTATCTCTTTCTGCATCTCATATAAGTGAATGTCTTCACGTTATGAGGTCAATGTCTTCAAACTGATTTATCTTCAAAATCTTCTGAGAATGCATATGACCTCTTCCCCTTCCCTCGCACCTTTAATGCTATCACAGGTACATGTCCGTGGGAGAATCCCTTGGTTCTCATAGTCTGCATTTGTTTGCAGAATTCTTGCAAAGTCACATCAACTCACCTGAAGCGAGTTCCGGTCAGTCAAGCCGTTTGAAGCCATTGCAAGTACTGAAGCCTTTCAGTTTACACTTCATGGCAACTGAAAAGTCAGCAAGAAAGGGAGGCAGACAGCGTCGTGGTGACACTCCCAAGGACTTACCTCCAGATTTGCACGAGATGTACAAAACTGATCTAGAAGAAACCTATACTGAATGCAAGAACCGAATCCAATGGATTCGAAGATATTGGGCAGAAGAGTGGTTCAGATATCGCTTCATCACCAAGGAATATGCAGAGAAAAATGCCATCAAGGCACCCTGGGGTGATATTTTGTACAAAAATCTTCCACCCAGGACTCAGGATGAAGCTATTGAGCAAGGCTTCTATCCTTGCATGGTGCGCGGACCACAACCTGAGAATGCTGCCCCGTCTTCACTACTCTGGTGTCGTGAAGACAATCTGTTCAAGCGCAACTACCAGTTCACCAAAGATTCATCTGCAAAGAACAAGAAGGATCTGGGGCTTGACTTCAACCCTGGTCCCTCCTCACCTCGGGACGATGGCACCTGTGAAGCCAACAAAAACAGGATTGGCCCCTTCTACAATCTTGCTGGCCTCATCACTCACATTACTGTTCAAGGTGCCAAAGTGGATCATTCTGATGATGATGATGCTGACACCGACGAAGCTCCACCTCCTGCTCCAAAGCCTAAGAAGCAGAAGAAGACTAAAGCTTCAAAATCATCTGCTGCCCAAAAAGCTTCAAGAGCGAAGCCATTGGCAACCGCCCCTTCTGCTCCTAGCAATAACTCTGAAGATCACTCTCGCATCTCCATGAGGCGTGACAAGCCAAAGAAGACACCAGTTCAGCAACTAAGTCAAGCACTGACGCCTGCAGCCATTCTGAGGAATGAATCTGAACCCATTGACTTGTCTTCAGATGAAGAATTTGGTGAAGATGCTCTGGAGCAGCTGATCAAGAGCAAACAAGAGGCGGAGATCTTCAACGATCTGCCCCTCTTTGATGTAAACATTCTGAAGAACTTCATTGATGAGTGGTTTGATAATCAAGATCTCAGCTTTGATGACCTTTAGCTTCCCATTGGCGTCAGCGTTGCTTTCCAAGGCGCCATTGCTCCTGAGCTTGCTCTAGCTCAGCGCATAGTTGAAGTGAAGCGAAATATAGACTTCGAGAAGGAACAGTTCAAGAAGCATGTAGCCAGGCTGAATGTGGCTGACGTGCAAAAGTTCAAGGTGATGCTTAATGACCTCAAGGAGTCGTTTCAGAAGAAACGCGAGGAAGCCAAAGGCTCAAGAGAGCGCATGAAAGCACTCGCAGACAAATGCCTTCAAGCCTACAATGAAGCTGAAAAGCGCAAGGCACTTGGCCGCCCTGGCATTGACCCCTCAATGGCTACCAAGAAAAAGAAGTCCTATGAAGCCAACACTGAAGCACCACGGCAGGAAGAACCACACATTGTCTTCCCTGCCAGCATGCGCGGCTCAAAGCCCAAGGCTCCTTCAGTGGCTTCTGAACAGAAGAAAACCAAGGCAGCTGAAGCCGAAGCCAGGAAGCGGAAAACCAAGCGCACCACTGATGAAGCACCACCCCCTAAGAAGAGGAAAATCAAGAAGAGAGATCGGGCTGCTCCTACAGAGCCCCTTGTTGTTGAACCCCTTGCCTTTGTTCCCCCACCGTCTGCAAACCAAGAGCGTCGGATGATTGTTCATGAGCCTGCTTCCACAGAGGCTCCTAAAGCTCAAGAAGTTCCAGTCATCGACCCCATCGCGACTGAAGACATTGTTCAAGATGATGTAGTTCTTCCTCAGATCGAGCGCCCAACAGTATCATCGCCTGTTCAAACAAACAGTGAGCTTATCAGTATTGGTCGTCAAAGAGTATTGGTCGTCCTTTGACGCCAATCTCACAAGATGCATCATGGGCTGATCGCCCCCAGCAAGCTACCCCACATCAAGACTCACCAAGTACACCCCAACCGTCAGCTGTGCCCGTCATCAGCCCCATGTCCAATGATGACAACTACATGGAGACATCACCATCACCAAAGGCGTCGCCCGTATTCCAACGGCTTTGCAAAGGCCTGAGGCCACCCGCCTCCATGATCACCATCACAGAAGAGGGCTCAAACTTGTCAAGTTCAGTGGCACGTCAGGTGTTCTCTGAAGACAATCCTTCTTTGACGGTCCCTGTGTCTGAAGCCAATGCTGTTGAAGACCCTCCGGCTGCATCAGTCGGAGCAACATAAGAAGAAGAGCATGTCGCTACTCCCCCAACAACTCAAGAAGAAGTTCATGAAGAAAACCAGTTTATGCCAGAACCTCCAGCTACTCAAGTGGAGGGTGAGAATCCTGAGGCTGCCACAAATGACATTCCTGAAGCAAATGACGCTGTCATGGACGAAGACAATGTGGAGCCTACAGTGGCCAATGCACCAGTATCCAATGAAGCCCATGAAGCAGATGAAGTCAATGCCGCTCCTGACACAAATCTGCAGCCTGAAGTCAATGCCACTGCTCCTGTTCCGCCTCCAAGGCCACATACTATCGAGCAAGCATACAACTATGGCCAGCTTGTCACTGTTAGATGGCCTATTCTGATTCCTCCACCTGCTGCTGGTCCTCAATTTGATTACCATGTCGAGCACAGGCCTCGGGTTCAGAAGCCAAAGCCAAGACTGCCCAGATTTCCAGGTACTGCAACTTCGCCAGGATCTTTCAATATCAACGACTTCATTGTACACAACAGCTTCTTTGATAGCGAAAAGAGCCCCTACACCAAGCCCAAGATTTCATCTGATCAGTTTTGGAGTTATCAGCAGCGCAACTATTATTCATTCATTCTGTACAACCAAGGCCGCATATTTCCACATATGCGCCTTGATACTGAAGCCACAGCTGGCCTGCCCTGCTTAGAAGAAGCTCTCGATTGTTTCAGAGAGGCTGGCTTACTGCATTTTGTCATTGACAAGGAGCACTGGAATGAAGGGTTGCTGCTCCAGTTCTACGCCTCTCTTCATATCAGAGGCTACAACAGGGATCCTAAGACTTGGGTCCTTGAGTGGATGACTGGAAATGTTCATCATGAAGCCAAAGCATTTGATGTCATTGAGCTTATTGGTCTTCCCACTCCAGGTGGTCTCTATGAACCTGGTTGTCAGCTTCACACTGCAGCGTTGGAAAGCATCTTTCACAAGCCAGAACCCAACATGAGCCAGATGCTGAGTATGATGAAGCCATTGCCTCCAGATGCAGAATATCCTAAGGAGTTCTTTGTTGAAGACCTTGAGTATCTTCCACGCATGATTTATCACATCATAAGGCGAACTCTCTGGCCTATCAAAGGACATTCTCCAAAGGCTAAGCTAGAAGGTGCAATGAAGACATTGGTCTTCCATATTCTTCATGGCAAATGCTTCAATGCACAAGATTTCTTTATCTGCCAGCTTGCTGCATCAGGATCTGACATTTTTGGCTTGAAGTTCTATGCTCCATGGATCATGCGTCTGATCAAGCTTCACACTGCTTTCAACTATCAGCCATCTGCACGCAACCACATTGTCTTCCTGCCCGATGTTGATATGTCTGTTGAATCCATCTATCCAGAGCCTGACAAGGAGCCACTTTATCTTCATAATGTTGATCGTCAGAGCTTCTCTCAGCCCATTGAAGGTGTGCTGGCTGCCACTCGAGTCTATCCGTTGGCTGGTACTACACGTGCACCTCATCGTGCCCCAACCGAAGCCACTAACATCACAATTGCTCAAGGCCTCGAAAGCGATCTCGTGTTCTCAATGACCGAGAGCTTCTCATTGTCCTGCATCAGAAATAGGATAGGCATCATGATTGGCTCAAGCGCCAGATGTAGAGCATCATGACTGACGTCAATCGCATTCGCAACCTTGCAACTAAGAATGCTTTTATCGCGCATGAAACCTGTCGACGCACATGGAAAGGGCTAACGCTTATGTGTGCTGAGGAAGATGTTCAGGACGATGGCTTCTCAGAACGATTCAAGTTTGATTCCACTCCGCCCAGAAATGCTGTTCTGTGACGCACTCCATCTCTTGAAGACTCAGAGTACCCCTCTTCTGCTGCAACCGTGAATGCTCGTGTGATCAATGATCAAGATGATGCTACTTCGCCACCTCCAAACTTCGACACTGCTCCAAGTTCGTCTGCACCGCCAAACCTCGACACCAACCCTGCATCTTCTCCTACTCCTTCTGGGAACGAGTAGAGGCTCAATGTCTTCAACCCTTTTTGGTCCTTACTGACAAAAGGGGGAGAAGCTATGAGTTGATAGTCTTCAATCGGGTTCATATGGGCGGTTGCATTATATTTTGCCTAGTGTTTACAACTCTTGCTCTTGCTAAATTTGGTTCTCTAAGTTGTAACACTTAAACTCGATGGTCGTCTGCTACTTATTTGCTATTTTGTGATGCGATGATAAATTCCGCATGTGCGATGATAACTTCCGCACTTAAATCATTTTGCAGACGTCCATTTTTCATTATGCATGTCATTATCTTCACTACATCGGATCATGCATGATGAATTGTCTTCATAAGTTGAAGAGGATCTCCACAAGTAGAACCTGCCATGTGCATTTGCATTCCAAAAGCAAATTATTTATATGCACATCTTCAGCGGGAGCCTTTTGCTGCTTACGAAGACAATACCTCATCCTTTACAATTTCACATATTTATATCCCTGTTGAAAAATTCAACCAGTTTGTCATCAATCACCAAAAAGGGGGAGATTGTAAGTGCATCTAGTGCCACCCCTAGTTTGGTTTTGGAGTATTGACGACAAACGTGGTTGAGGGACTAATGTGTTTGTGAGAATTGCAGGATAACACAGGTAGTAGTCCCTCCTTGATTCAGTTTACCTACCGGAGATGACCCCTAAAAATGTATGAAGACATTGAAGATAATGGTGGTACGTGAAGATATTCACATTGAAGACTATGACAGAAGAAGACATTGAGTGAAGACTATGGAGCGCGAAGACTTAGTAGTTTTGTTGTTTCTTTTCTTCTTTGTTGAGTGATAGGAACCACCGCACTATTAAGTGGGGTCCAAGTGAACAAAGTCAGAGTGACTGAAGTGATGCTCAACCAAAATCCTATGTCTTCAAGCGAAGACAATATGAGCAAATCTTATCCAGAGTCGGATGAGTCAGATTTACTTGTAGCCCAAGTCAAGATGTCGCGTGTGTTTGAAATCTGATCGTTGTGACATGTGTCAGTTCCTTAGTGACCCAGGGTCATTTCGGACAAATCAGGTCGGGTTGCCCAGTGGCTATAAATAGCCCACCCCCTACATCATAAATTCATGGCTGCTCAGAGTTAGTACACGGCTTTTGTCGTTGAGAGCAACCCACCTCCGAAGAGTTTGAGAGAGAAATCCTTGTGAGGACAAAGCCCAAAACACCCAGAGCCCAAAGAGTGTTTGGCATCAATGAAGTCTTTCTGTCTGCATGATCTGAAGACTTGTTACACTTGAGGACTTTGAATCCTCCACCGGTTAGGCGTCGCGTTCTGAGCATCCAAGAGTAATTATGGATCGCCGGTGAACGAAGTCTGTGAAGGTTTGGAAGTCTACCTTGAAGACTTACCAAAGTGATTGGGCGAGGACTGTGTGTCCTTAGCTCAAGGGGAATAAGGTGAAGACACGGTCTTCTGAGTTCAATCTCAGCCTCCCTAACCAGACTATAGTTGTCACAGCAACTAGAACTGGTCGAACAAATCCTTGTCTTCACAAGACACTGGTTCTATCTCTTACTCTCCTTACTTACATTTTGTCTTTGTGAAGTCATTGCCTGATTGCTCTGCCTGTGTGACTTCACTGTGTGACTACTTGTTCTGATTGGCTTCATACTATCTTCCATCCTGATCCTACTACCTAGCTGCTATTAGTCATCATGCTTTAGCTTCATACTTGTTTGACTATGGCTTGTCTAGTGTAGTTCATCTTCCGCTGCATGTTTATAGGTCCAGTTTTCGTGTTCGTCTTCGAAACTCTCATGTTTTGAAGACTTTCTTAAAAATCTCCTATTCACCCCCCTCTAGTCAGTAACTAGCACTTTCACTTATAGCTATGTCGTCATACTTGAATCTTTATTGATCTAAGTGAATGTGACAGGACCCTAACCTTTTCTGTGCTTCTTCCTCAAATTCTATCTGTCCAAATCATATGCATTCTATTGAAACCCGTCAATTGTCTCCTTTGAGTCCTTGTAAGCAGAAGACAAAGAGATAACCATTTAAATCTGTTTTTAATGCTGTATCCTTATTGCCTGAAAATTGAAGAAGCCGGAACGACCACCCGACAATCCAGGCATGCGTGGGAACACAGATCAACTCCTGACAAGTTGCATGCATGCCACGTGTTCCTCAGATGTGAACCGCCAGGGGCACCTGCGTAATTGCATTGCGCCGCCCTCTTCCTTCCTATAAATACTCACTCGTCGCGGTCAATATTTGTTCTTCACCTCGCCACCTTGCTCAAACCTCCGCTAGCTCGCATCGACGCCGAAGACGAAGCGCTTAGCTGTCGTGACTTCTCCGACGCTGTCCTCACGCCGGCCGCGGACCTCTCCCTCTCCGCTGCCGCTGTAGGTGTGTTCCGCCGTCAAGTTAGGGCGCGGGAGGTTGAACTGCTCGGCCTCTCTCTATACCTCATCTAGCAGTTCATCAGTGGTAATTAAAACTCACTTTTTACTGCTTTTTTGATCCGTCAAATCCATCCACTTCAACCAAAAGTGGTTTCTTCACTTCCAAATCTGGATCTGTCTTCATCTGCATCTCATATCATGCCAAGTATATTCACTTATGCTTCATAACTACTTAGATTCCTCACTTGTACTTATTCATGGATTCGTACAATTCTCGAACCAACTCTCTTCAAATAAGTGAATGTCTTCGCACTATGAGGTCAATGTCTTCTAAACTGATTTATCTTCAAAATCTTCTGAGAATGCATATGACCTCTTCCCCTTCCCTCGCATCTCTAATGCTGTCACAGGTTCATGTCCATGGGAGAATCCCTTGGTTCTCATAGTCTGCATTCTTTTGCAGAATACTTACCGTGTCACATCGAATCTCCTGAAGCCAGTTCTTGTCTGACCAGCAGACGGAAGCCTTTCATTGTTTTGAAGCCAATCAATCTGAATGTTATGGCTTCAGAGAAGTCTGCACGGAAAGGTGGCAGGCAACATCATGGCAACACTGCACTTGATTTTCCAAATGATCTTTATGATCTATACAAGTCTGACCCAGAGGAGAGTTACACCCAACACAAGAACAATATTCAATGGATCAGAAGATATTGGGCTAAGCAATGGTTCAAATAAAGGTTTATAACACCTGAATATGCTGAAAAGAATGCCATCAAGCGCCCGTGGGGTGACTGTCTGTACCGTGGCTTGGTGCCAAAGAACAAGGCTGAAGCTATTGAACAAGGGTTCTATCCCTGTATGGCCAGAGGACCACAGCCTGAGAATGCCGACCCATCCTCTCTCTTATGCTGTCGTGAAGACAATCTTTTCAAGCGCAACTTCTAGTTTGCAAAAGATTCTGCTGTTAAGAACCAAAAGGAGTTTGGCCTCAACTTCAACCCTGGCCCCTCCGCTCCAAGACCAGATGGGACTCGTGAAGAAAATGAGAACAGAATTGGCCCCTTCACCAATTTTGACAGGCTTCTATCTCATATTGCTACCCAGAGAGCTGTTGTGGAGCAATCTGCTAAAGAAGCTGATTCTGATGATGCTCCATCACCACCAAAGCAGAATAAGAAAAAGGCAAAAGCTTCAAAACCTTTTGCCTCTACTGCACCAAAAGCTTCAACCAGGAAGCCACTGAATACTGCACCGCCTGAATCCAGTGTGCAGTCTGAAGATTTATCTCGCGTGTCCAAGAGGACCAAGAAGCCATTGCCCAAGAAGGCCACTGGGACACCTCTCACTCCTTTTGCTATTCTGTGCAATGAGGATGACTGAGGTAGTCCTGGACTAGGGGGTGTCCGGACAGCCGGACTATCATCGTTCGCCGGACTCCAAGACTACGAAGATACAAGATTGAAGACTCTGTCTCGTGTCCGGATGGGACTTTCCTTGGCGTGGAAGGCAATCTTGGCGATACGGATATGTAGATCTCCTACCATTGTAACAGACTCTGTGTAACCCTAGCCTTCTCCGGTGTCTATATAAACCGGAGGGCTTTAGTCCATAGGACACAACATACATTACAACAATCATACCATAGGCTAGCTTTAGGGTTTAGCCTCCTTGATCTCGTGGTAGATCCACTCTTGTACTACCCATATCATCAATATTAATCAAGCAGGACGTAGGGTTTTACCTCCATCAAGAGGGCCTGAACCTGGGTAAAACATCGTGTCCCTTGTCTCCTGTTACCATCCGCCTAGATGCACAGTTCGGGACCCCCTACCCGAGATCCGCTGGTTTTGACACCGACATTGGTGCTTTCATTGAGAGTTCCTCTGTGTCGTCACCGATAGGAAGGATGCCTCCACCCGTCTTCAAGGACGGTATTTTCGCCAAAGGGGCCTTGGCCGCCGGCCAAACTATCCGGCTAGGTGGTTTTCTTATGACCTCCTGTCCGGTCACTACTTCGACAATGACTTCTCAAGTCGTCAAAAGCAATCTCCACGTCAGCTCGGAATTCGCCGAGCGGCTGGATCCGATAGAGCTCTCGTCTGTCAACGAACTCTTGGATCGCATCGCCGCCCTGGGAGTCGCTACGGACTACAATCAGTTTGGGCTTAAAACCGATCTGAGAGAGATTAACTCTCCCCAGGTCACCCACCATGTCGCAGTGGTAGAGGAACAATGCGGCGACTTTCCTCCTGTATTAAAAACTAGACATGTCCGGGCTCCTGAACCCTCCACGCCAGATTTCCGCGGAGGAACGGACTTCGATCGAGCACTGAACTTAAAGTCAGGCATCGGACCGGACTCGTTGGACAATGTCCAGCAATCCAAGCTTCCAAAATTGGAAACTTCACGGCCTTTAAGCCCCGAGATGGGTAGGGATCCGGATTTTATTCCACCCACCCGTCCAGACATATGCGATCTATCTCTAATACGACAAGAGCCCACAGAAACAGTACATCACTACTGGGCCAGATTCCTCCTGGTTATGGACAGGATAAAGGACTGCCGAGAGGAAAACGCAATTTCAATATTTTGCAATAATTGCACGGACAAGGGAATATTGAACGCCATCGGCCGTCGTAAAATCACACGATTCACCGATCTGGCGTCCATAGTACGAAAGTACTGTGCGATGGAGAGTTTCCGGAAAACCGAAAACCAGTTTTGGGACAATCCGGCCCCGAATACAACCCTAGTCGGCAACAAAAGGGTGCATCGTACTCAGGCCCCAGATACAAAAACCAAAAAGCAAAAACCCCATAGAGGGCACGGAACCGTACTGGAGGGATGGCTCAACGGACCCTGTAAGCTTCATAGTACAGAGGGCGCCGTCCCAACACATAGCCTTCGAGTAGGTGGCCAAAAGTGGCGAGGAGCTTCTAGCCCCGGACAACCACTCCAACAATACTGGTATGGTATGAACAGTCTTCGAGACCTTCGCATCAAATAATACGCGAAAACGAACAATCCGCGGCCTCGCCGAAGTCTACCAAGTAGCAACAGCAAATCCATGGAGCGACACAACCATCACCTTCAATGCCAGCGACGAACCTAAATTCCGAACAGCCCGAGCATCAGCCGCACTGGTACTTAGTCCCATAGTGGACGGCTTTCGACTTACAAAGGTCCTCATGGATGGCGGCAGCGGACTAAAACTTATCTACGAGGAAACTCTTCAAAAAATGGAAATAGACTGGAGCCGTATTGAGCGAAGCAGCACAACCTTCAGAGGAATAATCCCTAGCCGGGAAGCGCGCTGCATCGGAAAAATCACACTCGATGTGGTGTTCGGCTCGCCGGACAATTACAGATCCGAAGAAGTCACGTTCCAAGTGGCCCCGTTCAACAGCAGATATCACGCTATATTAGGACGAGAGGCATTCACAATTTTTCAAGCCATACCCCATTACGGGTACATGAAGCTCAAAATGCCTGGGCCCTGCGGAATAATCACTCTCGTTAGTGATCCGGACATAGCACTCCGCGCCGAAAACAAGACAGCCGCACTAGCCCTGGAGGCACTATCCGAAGCCCTAGCGGCAGAAGAACTCACCGCGCTGTGCTCTACGGTGAACAGGGACGATGTGATACTCGATAAAAGATCCAAGTCCAGCTCCTTCAAACCAGCAGATGAAATAGTAAAATTCCAGGTCCATCCAACGGACCCAACAAAGACGGCCTCCATTGGGGCACAATTGAACCCCGAGGTAGATGCCGCACTGCGAGAATTCCTTCGGGAAAATTGGGACATTTTCGCCTGGCATCCTTCGGATATGCCCGGAATCCCACGCAGATTGGCAGAACACAGCCTAAAGATCCTAAAAGGATTCAAGCCGGTCAAACAGGCTCTTCGACGATTTTCCGAACCCAAAAGACAGGCAATGGGAGAAGAGCTAGCCAAACTATTGGAAGCCGGATTCATCAGAGATATCAAACATCCGGATTGGCTAGCAAATCTGGTAATGGTACCAAAGAAGGACAAATCCTGGCGCCTATGCGTCGACTTTAAAGACCTCAACAAGGCTTGCCCAAAGGATCCCTTCCCCCTCCCCCGCATCGACCAAATTATCGATGCTACCGCAGGGCACGATTCGTTGTGCTTCCTCGACGCATACTCTGGCTACCATCAAATTAAGATGGCAGAAGCAGACCAAGCCGCAATGGCATTCATCACTCCATATGGACCATTCTGCTTCAACACGATGCCCTTCGGACTTAAAAACGCCAGCGCAACATATCAGCGCATGATTCAAACATGTCTGGCCACCCAGATCGGCAAAACAGTTGAGGCATATGTAGACGACGTAGTCGTCAAAACCAAACACGTCGAAACTCTAGTCGATGATTTGAGGCTCACATTCGACAACCTCAGAGCATATGACATCAAGCTGAATCCGGAAAAATGCGTTTTTGGCGTACCAGCCGGAAAGCTGCTGGGCTTCATTGTATCCGGTGGAGGAATTGAAGCAAACCCAGACAAAATCCGAGCTTTGTCACAGTTGGATATTCCAAAAGACCTCAAACAGATACAAAAATTGATCGGATGCATGGCAGCTCTAAGCCGTTTTATCTCCCGCTTGGGAGAAAAGGCACTGCCCCTTTATCGCCTCCTTAGGCGCACCGAACACTTCGAGTGGACGGATGCTGCCACTGCCGGACTCGAAGAAATAAAGGCCATATTAGCAACAAATCCGGTCCTAGCTGCGCCAAACCTAGGCGAACCTATGTTGTTATACATCGCAGCAACACATCAAGTTGTAAGTGCGGTACTCGTCGTTGAACGAGAAACAGAAGGGCATAAATTCCCTCTTCAAAAACCAGTGTACTATGTATGCACTGTGTTAACCCCCTGCAAGTCCCGTTACCCACACTATCAAAAGATAGCGTACGCGGTGTTCATGGCATCCCGGAAGCTCCGGCACTACTTTCAAGAGTGTTCGATAACTGTGGCCTCCGAAGTACCACTCAATGACATTATAAACAACCGCGACGCAATGGGCAGGATTGCAAAATGGGCCATTGAGCTCCTACCATTCGATATAACCTACAAACCTCGGCGAGCTATAAAGTCACAAGTTTTGGCTGACTTCGTCGCTGAATGGACAGAAGCCGAACTCCCTAAAGAGTACGGCGCATACTCCAATTGGACTATGCACTTCGACGGCTCCAAAATGTTGGCCGGACTGGGGGCTGGCGTCGTCTTGACGTCCCCAACCGGGGACACAGTCCAATACGTACTTCAAATAATGTACACGGACTCCAACAGCGCAGCCGAATATGAGGCCCTTCTACATGGTCTCCGGATGGCAATCTCCATGGGCATTCAACGCCTAGAGGTGCGCGGGGATTCAAACCTTGCAATATCCCAAATAAACGGAGACTTTGACGCCAAGGATCCGAAAATGGCAGCATATCGCAACGCTGTCCTAAAAATGTCAGCTCGGTTTGAAGGACTTGAATTCCATCACGTAGCCCGAGAAAATAACCAAGCAACCGACGTACTAGCACGCATCGGCGCAAAACATGACGCTGTCCCTCCAAATATCTTCCTGGAACGGCTCTTCAAGCCGTCCATACTATGGGAAGGGGAGTCCGGAAATGACACACCGGAAACAACCGCGCCAACCGGCGATTCAGCCGATGACATAACACCTTCATCCCAGGACATAATGGCAGTAATCACCCCGTGGACAGAACCATTCCTAGCCTACTTGCTTAGGCAGGAACTTCCCGAAGACCAAAATGAGGCCCGCTGCATAGTCCGGCGATCGAAAGCCTACAAGGTCCATGAGGGAGAACTTTATAAGAAAAGTACAACCGGAGTCCTCCAAAGGTGTATCTCCGAAGAGGAAGGGCGAAACCTCCTGGCTGAAATTCATGCCGGACTAGGCGGACACCACGCAGCAGCCCGGGCCCTTGTAGGAAAGGCATTCCATACAGGATTTTATTGGCCGACGGCCCGGGCAGATGCCCAGGACTTAGTCCAGAGATGCGTCGGTTATCAGCCCTTTGCTAATCAGAGCCATATGCCACCCACCGCCCTCAAAACTATACCCATTACCTGGCCGTTCGCGGTCTGGGGGCTTGATATGGTTGGACCCCTTAAAGGGGGAACCCACAAGCAAAGGTACCTATTGGTCATGGTGGATAAATTCACCAAATGGATAGAGGCCAAACCGGTCAAAACGGCAGAGTCCGGACCAGTGATAGACTTTATATCCGGGGTCGTACACCGTTACGGTGTCCCCCACAGCATCATCGCCGACAATGGCACGAACTTCACGGCCGACGAGGTTAAGTCATGGTGCAAAAACATGGGCATTAAGCTCGACTATGCTTCAGTCTATCACCCTCAAACCAACGGTCAGGTGGAACGAGCAAATGATCTAATAATGAGCAGCATTAAACCCAGACTAGTGCGGTCACTTACAAAATCCGACACACACTGGGTAGAGGAGCTCGACTCCGTACTCTGGGGGCTGCGGACAACGCCCAACCGTACTACCGGATTCACACCATTTTTTATGGTATACGGCGCAGAGGCAGTTTTGCCCTGCGACATCATTCATGACTCACCTCGAGTGCGCATGTATGAAGAACGAGAAGCCGAGATGGATCGGCAGGACAGCTTGGACGCATTGGAGGAGGAATGCGACGTCGCCAAGGCTCGTTCCGCATTTTATCAGCAGCAGGCTCGAAGATATCAAAGCAGAGAAGTACGGGCCAAGACTTACAATATTGGCGAACTAGTTCTACGCCTGCCGGACAAGAAAAAGGACAAGCTCAAGCCCAAATGGGAGGGCCCCTTCATCATCGACCAAGTCCTGACCGGCGGGGCGTACCATCTACGAAATGCGTCGGACAACCGACTCGAGCCGAACCCATGGAACGCAGCCCGCCTCCGAAGATTCTACGCCTAGTGCCGGACTAAGGGTTCGTCCCCTTCCCCCGTTCAAATTTTTATACTTCAGCTGTCCTTTGTTTCCCTTTCTTCTCTTAACCCTTCTACTAAAAGGTCCTCAAGGGCCTACTCGCATACACTTGATGTGCTATCCGCACTCATTATACCTGGGGGCTTCTTTTCCAGAAGCTCAACTATAAGGGCTTTATGCCCAACACATGTGTCATGCTTCCACATGTACCTTTTACTCACCATTATATGCATCGATATGACTTAAGTTTTGGCCAAGCTGGGTTGCCTGGCTCCTGTGCTTACCCCTACATTCCCGATTGTTCGGCTAGGAGGTAAAGGGAGCACCTCTGCGATTGTTACTGCCGGGTCAGCCGGATGTGTACCTCAGACTAGGTGAAGCCGAAAGCTAGCGTTCTTAAGGGAATATTCGGTCGGTGACTTGAAAGATGATTTTTTACCTACCTGTTTATCTGCCCCCAGATGTTTTTTCTGCTTTTCTCGCAGTACGGACATGCACTTTAGGGCATGCCTCCCAGGGAAAGGAACCCTTAACGGAACTATTCTCCCTGGAAGATGTTTCTTACTAACCATGTAATATAACATAACTAGTTGGGCACTTGTCTGATAAAGTACTAATGACCCCTACGCCTAGTCTCCATGCATATCCCGGTTGTTTCTTAACCAAAAAGGTATTCGGACACACTCCGGACTCTAGGGTCCGGAGGTCGAAGCGAAAAGGTCGGCAAAGACAAACGATCTACAATTCGGCTAGAAGGCATTTCACATGTCATTTTAAGATACATTGTCAAATTTACTGATTGTATTCCTCCTCAATCCCGTCTAACAGGCTGTCTAACTTACAGTCCCGTTGGGAAAATTTAGTAGCCAACTCTACTTGGCTGTATACTAAACTCACAGGGATCTCCTTCCCATCGGGCCCCACCGGTCCAACTTTGGCCATGTGGTTGGGATCCGCCTTCTTGTACCGCGTCTTCACCATGGCCCAACCCTCCCTGGCACCCTGGCGGCAGGCCGAAATCTTCCATAAACGGAAGCGCTGCCGCACTCCCTGGAGTTTCTCCACAAGCTCCCCAAGGCCCTCGGGTAGGGAGACGACTGGCCATAATGCCTGGACGACGCCGCTCATCGCCTGCCGAACTCGTTTGAGCAGTTGCAACAGCTCGGGAAGCTGATCACCCGTCGATATGGGCATCTCCTCCGCAGGGCGACCTGTGAGTATACCTACAAGACATATTTTGTCAATTGACTTCCTCGCCGAACTCTTCTTTTCAAAGGAGTTCGCTCAAGCACTTACTATAGATGCCGCGACGAAGCCGCTGATTCTCCTTAACGGAGTCGGACAGCTCGACCCGAACGCCTTTCAGCTCTTCTCCAAGCTGGGCGTGGGCGTCTTGGAGCTTGTTCCTTTCCTGCTGTACTCTATTCAGCACCCTCTCGCCAGCCTTCAGCTGGCGCAGCAGTTCCTGTCTGTCCGGATCTTGTCCGGCAGCACCTGCAATGGCATTATTAGACTTGCGCGCACGCCGCACAGCGCTTATATTTACCAAACAAATGTGTTACCAGGAGGGGCCTCTGTGTTTCCTCCCGCAGCAGCAAGTGCGGCCTCAAGTTGGGCCTTGCATTCTTGCAGCTCCTGAGACAGCTGGGCATTCTTCTCGGTAAGAGCTTGTGTTTCAAATGATTCTTAAATCAGTTAACATAACTACTTTAAGTCTCGGGGGCTACTGGCATATATAACCATTAAATTCCCTTACCCGTATGTCTTTTACATACTGCTCCGTGGCTCTGGTAAAACCATCTTGAGCAGCACGGAGGTGCGCGTCCCCCGCATTAAAAGCATCCAATGCCTCAGGGGAGAAGCACGCTTCACGAAATACTGGCCGGCGGCGCCTGTGGTTCATGGCGCTCTCCACCTCAGACTTGGTGGCGGATAGTCTGTCGGCGTCCTCCGTTGGAGGAGTATCCGGCCCGCGCCTTGCGCTTGCCTCCCCCTCCAGGCCGGGCGCTGGAGCCTGACTGGTATAGGTCGGATCGGCAACCTCTACGCCCGCAGCCCGGCGGGCGCTTTTTCTCCTATAAGGATCATGAGCACTCAGACGCTTCCTAGGAACGTTGCTTTGAATATTTAAATACGAGCTATACCTTTGCGGCGACATTTCAGTCCGTGCCGCGCTCCTTTTCCGCCTGCTGGTCCGGACTGGCCTTTGTTGGTCAGCCGCAGCAGGCTCGGCTTCCCGCCTTGAAGGCGCTTCCTGCAAAACACCATCGTTCGCGAAGGTCAGAAATGGGCAAGGAAGAGATAATGGTGTTCGGACCTCGGTCACAATCACCTGGAAAGCCGGATATAATCCGGGGTAGTCCGCCGTAATTGCGACTAAAGCGTTATCCATGCTGAGCTGGTGGAACACCCCGTCGATCAGCTCCACCTTGATTTCCGGATCCTCTTCGGAGGCCGGATCTTGGGATCTCTCTGGATCCTTAGGTTGCGGAGCCGGACTTACCATGTCCTCCACAATCCGGCGCAGTTCCTGCGCCGAAGACATAATGTAAGAAGCTTAAACTTTGAAAGCATGGGTTGAGCCCTTAAAAGTGTTCGCTTACCCAGCCCCGAGGGTTATTCATGGAAAACCCATTCAAGGGGTTCGTTCGGAGGAAGTCCTCCTTCTCCCCCTTGTACAGGCCGGACAGGATCTGCACCAGGTCCTCGGTCGAATCCGGCCCTTTGCGGCCATGGCGGGTGGCATCGTCCTCCCCGTTGAAATCCCACATGGGATGGCCCCTGTATTGCAATGGCTGTACCCCCCGCATGATGCATGTTGCCATGATTCCAATCATGGTCAACCCGGAATGGGCTAGTAATTTTATTCGGCCCATCAGGTAATGGACGCTCTTGTCTTCCTCCAATTGGGGACTCCGCGGGCGCCAACTAAGGCATTTCTTCAGAGGAGCAGCACTGAACTCTGGGAGGCCGACCCGGACTGGGTCCGGCAGCGGAGCGTCCTCTATGTAAAACCATTCCGAAGGCCAATCTTCGGACGCCTTCTTAGGGGTTCCGGATGGATATCCGGTCCCCGCAATGCGTCATACTTCGGCGCCGCCCACTTGATATATAGATCCCTCATGAGAACGGGGTACGAGGCAGAACAACCTCTTCCACAGTGCAAAATGGGGCTCGATGCCCAGGAACAGCTCGCAAAGAGTTACGTAACCCGCGATATGCAGGACAGAGGCGGGTGTGAGGTGATGGAGCTGGAGTCTGTAGAACTCCAGGAGCCCGCGGAGGAACGGATGTATAGGAAATCCGAGTCCCCTTATCAGATAGGGGACGAAGCATACCCGCTCCCCTTTGTTGGGACTTGGGGTAGCCTCCGCTTGCTTCCCACCTTGGTAGGTGGCCATCCCGGCTCGAACCGGGACCATGAAGGCCGGAGGGAGATATCCCCCCGCTTGGAGCTTCACTAGCTCGTGGTGTGGAACAGAGCATCTCCTCCAATCTCCTGGCAGTGGGCTGGGAGCGCGAGAAGAGGAGCCGCGCGCGACGGTCCATGATGGAATGGATTTTTGGGTCAAGGCGCTCCGATGAATATCCGCGGAAGGAAGATGGTGTGATTTGGATCTGGATTTTTGCCTCTTTTGTAGGCGGATGGCTTGCACGACTAGGGGGTGAAACATAAAAGATACCCTGGCTTTTCGCATTCATGCGACGCGTAGAAGAAGGCCATTATTGGGCATAGAAGCCAAGAAGCACAACATTTATGAGGAAGCCGGACACTGTTCGGCAGGTACATGGAACTTGAAAGGAGAACCCGCCTTGCAACGCCGAAGACTATGTACGCGCTGGACTTATCGTCATTGAAGCCTGGTTCGGGGGCTACTGAGGGAGTCCTGGACTAGGGGGTGTCCGGACAGCCGAACTATCATCGTCCTCCGGACTCCAAGACTACGAAGATACAAGATTGAAGACTCTGTCCCGTGTCCGGATGGGACTTTCCTTGGCGTGGAAGGCAAGCTTGGCGATACGGATATGTAGATCTCCTACCATTGTAACCGACTCTGTGTAACCCTAGCCTTCTCCGGTGTCTATATAAACCGGAGGGCTTTAGTCCATAGGACACAACATACATTACAACAATCATACCATAGGCTAGCTTTAGGGTTTAGCCTCCTTGATCTCGTGGTAGATCCACTCTTGTACTACCCATATCATCAATATTAATCAAGCAAGACGTAGGGTTTTACCTCCATCAAGAGGGCCCAAACCTGGGTAAAACATCATGTCCCTTGTCTCCTGTTACCATCCGCCTAGACGCACAGTTCGGGACCCCCTACCCGAGATCCGCCGGTTTTGACACCGACAATGACACCATTGATCTGTCCAGCAATGAAGATCTTGGTGATGATGCCCTTGAGAGGCTAATCAAGAGCAAGCAAGAGGCAGAAATCTTCAACGATATGCCCCTCTTTGATGTTGACATTCTTAACAACTTCATTGATGAGTGGTTCAACGACTAGAGCATTAGCATTGATGATCTTCAGCTTCTGGTGGACATCAGCGTCACATTCCATGGAGCCATTGCTAATGAGTTGGCCTTGGCTCAGAAGATTGTTGAGCTCAAGAACAAAATTGATTATGAGAAGGCTCACTTCAAGAAGAACATGGCCAAGCTCAGCGTGGCAGATGTTTAAATCTTCAAGAAGATGTTGCATGACCTCAAGGAAAAGTTTCACAAGAAGCGCAATGAGGCTAAAGGCTCACGAGAGCGCATGAAGTACTTCACACAAAAATGTGTTCAAGCACACAATGAAGCTGAGAATTGCAAAGCTCTTGGGCGCCCTGGCATCGATCCCAGGATGGCTACCAAACAAAAGAAGTCTACTGTGACACAAACTGAAGCACCAAGGCAGGAAGCACATCGCATTGTCTTCCCTGCCAGCATGACATGCTCGAAGCCTAAGGTCACCTCAGCAGCTTCAGAGTTGAAGAAGATAAGGGCAGATGAAGCCGAAGCCAAGAAGCGCAAGCACAAGGATGCATCTGATGATGCCCCTTCCAAGAAAAAGCTAAAGACTAAGGGCTCTAAGTCTTCAAAGACAAATCGTGCTGCTACCCCTGAGCCCCTTGTTGTTGATCCCATTTCTGTTGCATATCCTGCCTCTGGAAATCACGAGCGCCATCTCGTTGTCCATGAGCCTGCTTCCACAGAGGCACCAGGATCTGAAGAAGTTCCAGCTGATGACCCCAACGCAGCTGAAGACATTGGTCATGAAGACAATGTGGTTGATGATGAAGTCCTTCCTCAGCTCGAGCACCAGTTGGTATCATCGCCTGCTCCAACAAGCAGTGAATACTTTAGCATTGGTCGTCCATTGACGCCAATTGCTCAAGATGACTCCTGGGCTGAGCGCCAACCAGAAGACACCCCTGTTCAAGATGAGACACCCCATACTCCACCAGCACAAGTTACCAATCCGGTACTTGATGACGACAACTACATGGAGACCACTCCATCTCCAAAGGTGTCGCCAGTGTTTCACAGGCTTCGCAAAGGTCTCAAGCCATCTGTCTCCATGTACACCGGCCCAGAAGAAGATTCACAACAATCCAGCTCAGTGGCACGTCAAGTGTTCCCTGAAAAGAATCCTTCTGCGAATGTTCAAGCATCTGAAGCTAAAGTTGCTGAAGACATCCTGGTTGCATAAGCCGAAGAAGAAAGAAGAGAAGAAAGAGAAAGAGAAGCCACACCCCCTGTTGTTGATAAAGTCATTCTTGAAGAGAATGTGATCGTGCCTGACCCTCCGGTCATTGACCAAATGGAGGCTGAAAACAATGAGGCTGCCACCAACACTGCTACTGAAGCCAATGACCCTATCTTGGCTAAAGACAATGTGGAGACTGAAGCCAATGTGAATCCTGAAGCTTCTATGACGCCGGTCCTCACTGACGGCACTGTTCCTTCACCACAGACTCACACCATGGAAACATCCTTCAATCTTGAAGGGCAGTTGGTCATAGTTCGCTGGCCAATTATGATTCCCCATACCGCTCCAGGACCACAATATGACTATCATGTGGAGCATAGGCCTCAAGTTCAGAAGCCAAAGCCGCGTCTTCCAAGGCTTCCAAATGCCGTAACTACACATGGCTCTTTCAGCGTGCTCAGTTTCAGAGAAGACAATACATTCTTTGACAGTGCCAAGAACCCCTACAAGAAGCCAAGAATCTCATCTGACAGATTTTGGAGCCACCAACAGCGAAGCTATTACTCTTGCATTCTATACAATCAAGACAGAATATTTCCTCACATGCGTATGGGATTGTGATGCTATGGCTGGGCTTCCATGTCTGGAAGAAGCCCTTGACTGCTTCAAGGATGTTGGTCTTTTGGCATTTATCACTGATAAGGAGCACTGGAATGAAGAGCTCCTACTACTGTTCTATGCCACCTTACATATTCGAGGCTACAACAGGGATCCGAAGACATCGATTCTTGAGTGGATGACAGGTGATGTGCATCATGAAACCAAAGCTCAGGATATCATCGAGCTGACTTCCCTTCCCACTCCAGGTGAGATGTATGAACCTGGTTGTTCGCTTTATCAGAATGAACTGTAGAGCATATTTCAGAAGCCTGAGCCAAACATGAGCCAAATGCTTAGCATGATGAAGCCTTTGCCCCAAGACGCTGAATATCCAAGGGAATTCTTTGTTGAGGACCTTGAGTATCTGCCATGCACAGTATATCACATTCTGAGGCATACTCTAGGGCCCATCAAAGGCTATTCATCTGAAGACAAACTTGAAGGATCCATGAAGACTTTGGTGTTCTACATCGTCAATGGCATCAAATTCAACACTCAGGATTTCTTCATCAGACAACTTGCTGCTTCCAGGATTGACTTGCTTGGTTTGAAGTTCTATGCTCCATGGGTGATGTGGTTGATTAAGCTTCATTCAACTATCGACTATCGGCCCTCAGCATGCAATCACATTGTCTTCTTGCCTGAGGTTGATATGTTTGTTGAAGCCATCTACCCTGAGCGTGCAAGGAAGCCCCTCCATCTTCAGAATGCTGAGTTCCAGAGCTTCGCATAGCCCATTGAAGGTGTTCATGTGCCAAATGCTGCAACTCATACCTATCCCTTGGCTGGAAACCTGCGCCTACTGCATCGTGCAAACACTAAAGCCACTGCAAGCACCATTGCCCAATGGCCTCAGAAGCGTCCACGTGTTCTCAATGATCGTGAGCTTCTAGTGGCCTTACATCAAAAGCCGGACAAGCATCATGATTGGCTAAAGCGTCAGATGAAGAGTATCATGGTGGATGTCAATCGAGTTTGCAACTTAGCCACCAAGAACTCGTTTGTTGCTCATGAAGCTTGTCGCCGTTCCTGGAAGAGTCTCACTTTGCTCTGCGCTGAAGATGAACTTCGCGCAGATGGCTTCACTGAACACTTCAAGTTTGATTCTAGGCCTCCTCAAAATGCAAGTTGGCGTAGCACACCCTCCATTGAAGATTCTGAGCACTCATCCTCGGCTGCAACTGTTGTTGCAAGAGTCGTCGATGAAGAAGATGACGCCACTTCGCCTGCTCTCACCGCTCAACATAATGATGCCGCATCATGCCCTTCTGCACCACCAAACTCCAACATCGACCCTGCTGCTCCAACTGCATCTCCACCTGGGAACAAGTAGATACTCTATGTCTTCAAACCTTTTTGGTCCTTACTGACAAAAGGGGGAGAAGCATATGAGTTGATAGTCTTCAAGCGGGTCCATATGGGTGGTTGCTTATTTTTTGCTAAGTTCTTACAACTCTCATTCTGAAACTTTTGGCTTTTGAGTTGTAACACTTAAACTTGATGGTCGTCTGCTATTTTTACTGCCACTTTGTGATGCGATGATAAATTCCGCATGAAGTCATTCTGCAGATGCCCATTTTCCATTATGCATATCATTATCTTCATTATCTTCTTATATACATGATGCATTGTCTTCACATTTTGAAGATGGCCTCCACAAAGCAAAACCTGCCATGTGCATTTGCATTCAAAAGCAAATCATTTACATGCACATCTTCAGGGGGGGCTCGTCATATGTATGAAGACAATACTCACAACACTGAACTTTCACATACTTCTATCCCCATTGAAAACTACAACCAGTTTGTCTTCAATCACCAAAAAGGGGGAGATTGTAAGTGCATCTAGTGCCACCCCTAGTTGGTTTTGGAGTATTGATGGCAAACATGGTTGAGGGACTAATGTGTTTGTGAGAATTGCAGGATAAGACGGGAAGTGTCCCTCATTGATTCAATTTACCTACCAGAGATGACCCCTAAAAATGTGTGAAGACATTGAAGACAATGGTGGTTTGTGAAGACATTCACGACGAAGATTATGACGCGTGAAGCTATTCTCTTGAAGACTATGGATTGCGAAGACATAGTTGTTTTGTAGTTTCCTTTTCTTCTTATTGAGTCATAGGAACCACCGTACTGTTAAGCGGGGTCCAAGTGAACAAAGTCAGAGTGACTGAAGTGATGCTCAACCAAATCCTATGCCTTCGAGTGAAGACAATGAGAGCAAATCTTATCCAGAGCTGGATGAGTCAGCTTTGCTTGTAGCCCAAGCTAAGCCGCAACATGTGTTTGAAATCTGATCGTTGGACACGTGTCAGTTCCTTAGTGACCCAGGGTCATTTTGGACAAATCAGGTCGGGTTGCCTCCTGGCTATAAATAGCCCACCCCTTACACCATAAATTGGTGGCTTCTCAGAGTCAGTGCACAACTTTTGTCATTTGAGAGCAACCCACCTCCGAAGCATTTGAGAGAGAGATCATTGCGAGGACAAAGACCAGAACACCCAGTGCTAAAGAGTGTTAGGCATCACTGAAGTCTTTTTGTCCGCGTGATCTAAAGACTTGTTACACTTGAGGACTGTGAATCCTCCAGCCAGTTAGGCGTCGTGTTTTGTGCATCCAAGAGTCCTTGTGGATTGTCGGTGAACAAAGTCTGTGAAGGTTTGGAAGTCTACCTTGAAGACTTACCAGAGTGATTGGGCAAGGACTAAGTGTCCTTAGCTCAAGGGGAATAAGGTGAAGACGCGGTCTTCTGAGTTGAATCTGAGCCTCCCTAACTAGACGTATAGTTGTCACAGCAACTGGAATTGGTCCCACAAATCTTGTCCACTCCAAGCAACTGGTTCTATCCTCTACCTCTATTTACTTATAGTTTGTCTTCGTGAAGTCATTGCCTCCTTGCATGATCTGATTGTCTTCACAGTGTGAACACTGTTGTTGTTTGGCTTCATAGTATCTTCCATCCTTGTCAGATTTCGGGTTCAGACAGACCCTCAAGGTTCGAACTCTGGGGTGCACGCGGAGATCACACCTCCTGCCTACCCACGTCTCGTCGCCTCGCAAGGATCTAAACTACTCGAAGGACAACACAAGGTACACGAGATTTATACTGGTTCAGGCCACCATTGTGGTGTAATACCCTACTCCAGTTTGTGGTGTGGTGGATTGCCTCAGGGGCTGATGATGAATAGTACAAGGAAGAACAGCCTCGCGAGGAGCTGTTCTTGGCTGGTGCTATGAACTGCTTGGGTGAGTTTAGTCGCCTCTCTCTCTCTCTAGTCTACCCAAAAATCTCTCTCTCTACTCTGCGGTGGCTAGCTCTATTTATAGAGGGAGGCCCTAGGCCTCTTCCCAAATATTGAGCGGGAAGGGTGCCAACAACTGGCCATTTTGAAGGGGAACATCTAGTACACTTATCCTGACTAAAGTCGGTCCTTGCCTGCCAAAGACCCTGACGGTGACGCCGGTTTGGGCTCCACGATGACCTCCATCCTGCCGTCCTGCTGGTCTTGGTCTTGTTGCACCGAAATGGTTGCCTTTGCTTGATACTCCTGCCTGTGCTTGCCTCCTTTGCACCAAAGAGGAAACAAGGACTCTGTGCAGGCCGGCGCCCGCTTGGCGCCCGCCTGGCCTCGGTCGTCATGGCTTGCGTCATGGGCACCTCGTGAGGTACCCCACCTTGATCTCTCCACCTCCTCGCGAGCCAGACTGACGAGGCTGTGCCCGAGGAAGCCTCCTGTCGTCCACCCCGTGAGGCTTGGCCCCTCGCGAGGGTCTTGAGTATGTGTTGATGAAGATGGGCCGTACTGGGCCACTCCCTAAGGCACGCCGCAGGCTGCAGGTAGGCAAGTCTGGGTACCCCCGTTCCCAGAACGCCGACAGTAGCCCCCGGGCCCAAGGTGCGCCTGGACTTGGCTTAGCGGAGAAGTGAAGGGGCAAGTGCGAAGCGCCGCGGGCCCCAATAGCCTGCGGCCTTGGGCGCCGCATGGCGGTTGATTGGACGTGGGTGTCCCTGTTTCCCCACGCCTCCTTATTTTGTGCTCAGCTAGGCGGACCCGCGGTTGCACACAGTCATCCCTCTTTCTCGCTGCCCGTGCGTCTCCTGCCCATCCTCCTCTCGAGCTCCAGCCTCCGCTTCCAACCCAATCTCGAATCCTCCCCCTTCCTGTCGCCATGGCACCGACGAAGAAGGGGAAAGGGCAGAAGCATGTGCCCTCGCCCCGCTCACCGCCGTCGACGGCTCCTCCCGTCGATCAGTCGATCATACTCAACCTGGAAGCCTTGGATAAGGTCAGTTCCGCCCTTGCCACCATCTTCAACAAGTGTGGGAGGACGACGGTCTGGCCCGCGTCTCACTTCTTCATTGACAGAATAGTCACCGAGGTCCGGTACTTTACTGATGCCCTGTGGGCGGGACTGGTTCCCCCCTTTTCCGATTTTTTCAATGCCGTACTTTCCCATTACCAGATCCACATGATGCATTTGGGTCCCGAATCCATTGCTCTTCTTGCCGTTTTCACTTTTGTTTGCGAGGCGATGGTGGGCATTCCTCCTTCGGTTGCCTTGTTGTGCCACTTCTTCTCTTTGCGCGTTAGTGACCCCACCCAATGCTCGGGGTGCGTGAGCTACCTCGCTGCACCAGAAACGGTGGCCTTGGGAATTGATTTCAGACTTCCTCCGCCTGCGACTGGGTTCCAAGAGCGGTGGCTGTACGTGGATGTCGGAGTGCCTAGCCCCCTGCTCTTGGAGCCAACCTTGCCCGCTATCCCCAATTCGGGCTGGGGCCAGGAGACGCTCACGAGCCCCCGGTTCGTCTTCGTCTGGCATCGCTTTGAGAACTTGAGGGCGCTCGGTGTGACGGCACCCAAGGTGGTGAAGGAGTTCCTCCTGTGCCGCATTGCCCTACTCCAGCACCATTCCCGCCGGATGTGGGCCTTCGAGGGGCGTGAAGACTGCATGAGGCTCCAGAAGGAAGATCTGGCGCCTGAAGTGCTGAGGAAGGTTCTCATGATTCTGACTGGGGATCCTTCCCCTGGCAGCCTCCGGCAAGGGGGTGCCCTGCTGTACCTTTGCTCAAGCAGGGCTGATTTTGTGAAGCAGATGCCCAGCTTTGACGAATGGGGGTTGCGCCCCGCTGGCCTCATGGGACCTCGTGAGAACCCAGTTGTGGTGGTTGGCCTCCCGGTTGCCCGCGGCGGTCCTTTCTCGAGTGGTGGAGCTGGGGGCTGAGGGGGCTGCCGTCGGGATGATGACGCCATGCAGAACTCCTGAGGCCTGCCCTGTGGCGGCTGAAGGTGTTGAGCCGCGGCCCGCGGCTCCCGTAGCAGAGGCTCCTGAAGCCCCGGACACCCTTCGCGGGGCGGTGTCTGGCGGCGTGCGCTAGGGCGATGCCCCCGACGCCGGTCACATTGGCGCTTCTTCCTCGTCGTAGGCTGACCCTTGCGCCGAGCTCCTAGGCCACTTCCGGGTGGACTTCGAGGCTCTCCGAAAGAGAAAGGAGGCCTTGGGTGATGATTACCCTTGCCGCCTATTGAAGCGCAGGAAGTACTTCGCCATTGATGAGTAAGCCTTTCCCTTTCTTAGTCCCTTACTTTCCCATTGCTTCAGCTGATCATTACCCTCCAGGGCCCTTCCTGCCGAGTTCATGGAGACGGCTGAGGAGCCATCCCTCCAGGCCTCGCCCTCTCCACCGTCCCCAAGCGCCCCGAGCTCAAGCACTGCCTTTATGGTGAGGCCGGTTGGAGAGGTGAGCCATCCTGTGATGCATCATGATTCTGCGCACCTCGCGACCCTCCTTCGCAAGCCCTCCCGGGGTATAGCCAGCCTGCCCTGGGCTCTTCGATTGGTCGTGGACGGCGATTGGCTGAGGTCGGTCTTGCGTTATTCCTTGGACGACGAACCGGCTCTGGGCCAGGCTTCTGGCGGGGCGCGCCCGGCCATCGCGAGGGCGCCAGCCCCCAGCCCCCTGCCCAAAGGGGGAGTGCTGGTTCGTGGCCCTCACCGCGCGCCTGGGGCGGAGGATGACGCGGAAGACGTGCTCGAGCGCGCTCGGGAGCACCGCGCCCTTCACCAATGGTTTCTCCGGAGGGCAGCTGACGCAGTGAGCCAGCTCGGTGTAGAGCTTGCTGGCGAGGACGCGCGCCTTAAGGCCGAGGGCCTGCGCCTAGCTGAGGAGAGGCGCAAGCTGAAGGTGGCCATTGCCCTTGCGCGCCACCAGCGTGACCTCGACAATGAGAAAGCCGAGGTGTCGCTGGCGGCTTCTCGGGAGGCCTGCTCCCGGGCCGTCGAGGAGGCCCAGGAGGCTGACCAGCGGCGCAGGGCTGCAGAGGAGCGGGCGTGGGAGCTCCGGTCCTGGAGTAGCTCCCTGGAGCAGCAGGTGGAGTTGCGTGAGGCGGCCCTTGCGTCGATTAAGGGGGCCTCGGTCGACCGGGCGGAGCTCCAGAGACGTGAGGAGGCACTGACGCTGGAGGCCACCAAGCGCACCCTGTACCTCGAGCGGTTGGAGACGAGGGAGCGCCTGGTGGTGCAGGCGGAGGATGACGTTGCCGCGAGGGAAGCCCGAGCCTTAGAAGAGGTTGATCACCGGGTGGCGGCGGCCCGCTCGAACCTCGAACGCGAGTTCGAGGAGAGGCTGGAGTTGATCAAGGTCGAAGCAGAGGGCAGGACCGCCGCCTTGAAGGCCAAGATGGATGAAGTGAAGCAGCGTGCGGACGCTGCCGGGGCCTCCCTTGGCGCGGCACAGGTGGAGCTGGCTTCCTCCCGCACCGAGGTGCTTCTTCTCCATCAAAGGGTGAATGCGGCTGAGGCCGTCGCACGGCTGAGTGAGGACGAGATACGCCAGCGGCAGACCTTGGAGCACATGCATGGCCCTATGCTCCGCACGCTCCGGGAAAGAGCTAACACGGCCTTGGGCAACATCTGCGAGGCAGCCGTTGGGGAGCCTCATGTGGTTAACTATGCTGGTAACCTTTAGTTCTTCACTGATGTGGTGACGCAGCTGGAGACTCGGTCGGGCAGAGCCAACAGGTTTGTGGAGGAGAGGAGCCGTGCCCTGCTTGGGCGTGCTTTTTCTCGCGTCTTCAGTCATCTCCAGAACATGGACCCCCATTTTGACTTCGATGCCGCCATCGCAACGGTACCCCTGACAATCCGGGGCGATCTAGCGCATTGGGTGGAAGACAATGTGGACGCCCTTGTTAGGGCCTTCACCACCGATGACGATGGTGTGGTCGTAGCTGCTGATGAGGGCGGAGTGGTGAATGGCCCAGGTGCTGATGACGGTGGCGTAGAAGGAGACGGCGAGGCCAGCGATGCCAGTAGCGACTCCGGAGGTGCCCCTGAGGATGCATTGGGGGATTTATCCGATTGATCGCGCGCTGTTCCTGCTTTTTACCCTACGCAGAGAGAGTTCGGGCTTGGCCCTAAGGGTTGTAAGAGCATTTTGGGAGGGGGAGCCCCTCGTGTAAAAACTTGCAGTTAGCGTATTTGTAGACATGATATCACCCGCATGCCTACGCCAAGCGGTTGGTCTTGTGACGAGTCGACTGGCTTGTTTACCTTCGACCCGCGTGGGCCCTGAGCGAGCCTGCGGAGGGTCGTGGTGTCCTGAGTGCCTCCTGAACGATCCCATTGAACCTGTAATGAGAACCTCCTGAGAGGGCGTGGTGATGGCAGTCCGGGCTGCGCGCATGCTGGGCCTGGCCCGGCTCGCGAGGGGCTCACGAGGGGAGGCAACTGAGGCTGGATGGATGCAAAGCGGTAACCAAAATGCGAGAGATTGCTCGAATGAGACTAAACACCCCTTCCCCGAACACACGCAAGTCTCAAGCTCAAATCCAACTTAAATCCAAACAGGGGGAAACGACAACCAAAGGAAAGGAAAAAAAAAGCAGAAAGGCCGCGTCTGGCACCTAGTCTAGTCTTCGACATCTTCTCACCAGCGCGGAGCTAAGTGCTGCCATTGGGCGTGGGCGAGAGCCCCGAGGCCCGAGGGCGGCTCTCCGGAGACTCCGGGGCGTGTACAACCCCACTCATTATTATGTGAGAGTGTCACGGGGCGGCGAGCTTCACAGGCACTGGGCCTTCTTCACAGGTACTGGCCTTGCTTCATATCGCCAGACGAGGGCCCCGCCTTGCGCCACACTCTACTGCCATCGGCGACGACCGGAGACCGAGGACGCCACCGATGCGATAGAGCGGTCGCTAGCGGGTCCCCCGACGACCACGGGTCCTCTGCCGGGGGTAGGCCCTGAGGCACCTCCCCGGCAGAGGGCCTACCTCCTGAGGACACCTTGCTCCGAGTGTCGTGTGGGCGAGGCCGGATCTCGGCCCCCCTCCTGCAGCCCCCAGTGCCCTCCTCCTGAGGGGTAGGAAGCTGTTGGATTGGGGCGGCCATCCGCCGCGACGACCTATACCTCCTGTGATCCATGGTTAGCGTATGCCTGTTCCCGAGGGATTAGCGGTACCCGATTGTCGCTGCCTCCAGTGCGGTCAACGAGGCCTTCCCTGGGCTCCTGAAAGAGCTCAGCTTCGGGTGTCTCTTCCCCCCAGTCTGGGCAGAGGAATGAGCTATGGTCTTCCTCTTGCGCGTGTCCTTGATCCACCATGTGGGGCACATACACTTCCGGGGCCGCTGCCCCGAATGCCTCGCTGTAGTGCCCCGTGTGCCACGCAGTCCTGCTCGAGGTGCCCACCTGGGAGTGGTAGCGTGGCGGCCCACCGGGGCCGTGGGCTGTAGTGGATCCCCCTTCGCTGGTCGGAGGCGGAGGCGGCACTATTGGCAGCCAGGCGCCGACGGCCACGTTGGCATTGGAGTGGCCCTGGAATCCGCTCGGAGCTGTGCGGGCGCGCGTGGGGCCTCCGTGCGGTCCGCCTTGGGCCCAAGGCGGTGGCTGGGCGCAAAAGGGGTGAGCCCCCGAGGCGGCGGAGCCCAGGAGCTCTGCCACCCGTTCCAGTAGCATGTTGCGGCCGCCCTCTAGCAGCCTGCATTGCAGTAGCTCTCGGGCTACCGTGAGCGCGGACCTTGAGTTTGCCTGCTCCCGCCGGGTGTACGGTGTCGTGGCTGCGGCGTGGCTTGAGGCCCTTGCTGCCGATCGCACCTGCCGCGGCGTGAGAGCTGGCGTCGCCTGACCGCGTCGCCCGTGGCTCGCAGCGCCCTGCGGACCGCGGGCTGCCTGGGGCACAGGGTTGAGGTCGCCCTGGGCAAGAGGCTCTGCACGGGCGGGTCAGGACGCCCAGGGATCGGGATTGCCCATTGGGTCGCCGGACATGATGACGATGATGCGACGGTACGCGAGACAGCGGGAGAAGGATTCCGGCGCACCCCTACCTGGCGCGCCAAATGTCAGATTTCGGGTTCCGACAGACCCTCAAGGTTCGAACTCTGGGGTGCACGCGGAGATAACACCTCCTGCCTACCCACGTCTCGTCACCTCGCAAGGATCTTGTCGGAGTAATGGGCCACGGGTAGGCTAACCCGAGCCCAGAACCTTTCAAGGCATCGGGGCAGACTGTGCCCCTCAAGTACCTGCGGCGACTCCAAGACGAGCCGAGTCCCAGAGGTGACTCCAAGATAAGCCGAGTCCCGGAGGTGACTCCCAGTTAAGCCGAGTCCCGGAGGCGACTCCAAGACGAGCCGAGTCCCAGAGGCGACTCCCAGTTAAGCCGAGTCTCAGAGGCGACTCCAGGGAAGCCGACTCTGGGGAGTCGTCCCGCGACTCCAACCACCCCGATAATTAAAGGCAGGCATGGCCACAGTGCGCCCTACCCACGGAGATCTCCGCCCGGCGCGGCACTGTCGCCATGCCAGTCCTGACATCAGCCCTGGGGGCGGAGCCCTGTACCCACGGCGGCCTGTCTGTACGGCCCGGAAACAGCGGGGCCTACCAGTCAGCGAGAGTACTGAAGATGGCGAGAGCGCCAACAGTCGGACCCGTTGGAAGTCGGCCCCCAGGAGTCGGCCGGCCCCTTCCACGGGCCCCACACGCCATTTAATCAGACGCGACGGGGGAATGGCAGCAGTGATCGCCCGTCAGGCGGCGGCACTGTTGCCATGACCCCATGACCAAGCCCGCGTCATTAGAAGCACGGCTACAGTAATCTGCAGCCGGCAAGACCCGCTCGCGGCGGACGTGGGCTGACGTCCCCGTACCGGGCCAGTCAGCGGGACCCACCAGTCGTCGGGCCCCAGGAGTCGGCGGAGAAGACGGCGCCTGAGAGACAGACAGCTGGGACCCGCACCCAGCCGGTTTTACCATTGTAACCCTGGGGGGTAGGCCTATATAAACCCCCCAGGACACCCATGCAAAGGGTTCGAATCCATTAGCACTAGACAGACCACACAGGGAGGAGAAAGCTAGCCTTGCATTCTCCTACCTCCAGAAACAGCTCTAGGAGCACCCTTGTATTCACTTTGCCTTAGTGACCATGCAGAGACCCCGCAGAGCAGCAGTAGGGGTGTTATCACCTCGGAGAGCCCTGAAGCTGGGTAAGATCCGCCGGCGTGCATGTCTTCGCCTCATCCCGTTTCCAGGCACCGGCGACGTTCTACTCGCCCCCACCATGATAAGCCATCCTTTGGCATATGTCGCACCCAACCCCCGATAGATCTAAACTACTCGAAGGACAACACAAGGGACACGAGATTTATACTGGTTCAGGCCACCATTGTGGTGTAATACCCTACTCCAGTTTGTGGTGTGGTGGATTGCCTCAGGGGCTGATGATGAATAGTACAAGGAAGACCAGCCTCACGAGGGGCTGTTCTTGGCTGGTGCGATGAACTACGTGGGTGAGTTCAGTCGCCTCTCTCTTTCTCTCTAGTCTACCCAAAGATCTCTCTCTCTACTCTGTGGTGGCTAGCTCTATTTATAGAGGGAGGCCCTGGGCGTCTTCCCAATTATTGAGCGGGAAGGGCGCCAACAATTGGCCATTTTGAAGGGGAATATCTAGTACACTTATCCTGACTAAAGTCGGTCCTTGCCTGCCAAAGACCCTGACGGTGACGCCGGCTTGGGCTCCACGATGACCTCCATCCTGCCGTCCTGCTGGTCTTGGTCTTGTTGCACCGAAATGGTTGCCTTTGCTTCATACTCCTGCCTGCGCTTGCCCCCTTTGCATCAAAGAGGAAACAAGGACTCTGTACAGGCCGGCGCCCGCCTGGCGCCCGCCAGGCCTCGGTCGTCATGGCTTGCGTCATTGGCACCTCATGAGGTACCCCGCCTTGATCTCTCCGCCTTCTCGCGAGCCAGCCTGACGAGGCTGTGCCCGAGGAAGCCTCCTGTCATCCGCCCCGCGAGGCTTGGCTCCTCGCGAGGGTCTTGAGTATGTGTTGATGAAGATGGGCCGTACTGGGCCACTCCCTGACCACGCCACAGGCCGCAGGCAGGCAAGTCTGGGTACCCCGGTTCCCAGAACGCCGACAATCCTGATCCTTACTACCTAGCTGCTGATAGTCTTTGTGCTTTCACTGCATTGCTTACTTGACTATGGCTTGCCTAGTGTAGTCTACCTTCCGCTGCATATCAATAGGTTCATTGCTACTGTTTGTCTTCAAAGCCCCCATGTTTTGAAGACTTACATAAAAATCGCCTATTCACCCCCCCTCTAGTCGATAACTAGCACTTTCAATAACATCATTTCGAGCTCGGGCGCGAGTGTAGTCTTTTTGCAGGAGACTAAGATTCAGGACATGAACCCGGCACTCGTGCGACACTGACTCGGGCCGGCATTTGACCAGTTCTTCTATGCGCCGGTAGCCGATACATGCGGTGGTATTCTGTTGGCATGCAAGTCTTCATGCGTGTAATTATTGAACTGCCACATCACGACCAATACGCTGACTACGTGGGTTTAGTTCCACGAGTCGGTGGGTGGTGGTTCACCAGGGTGTATGGGCCCCAGGGGGATATGGACATGGTGGCTTTCATGGAGGAGGTCAAGGTGATCCGAGATTTACATATAGGTCCCTGGATGCTCGCCCGGGATATCAACTTGATAGTGGATCCATCTGATGAAAGCAACGACCGGATCAACCGCCAGATGATGGGGCGTTTCAGAAGGTGCATCACAGATTTGGATATGCACGAGCTCTAACTCAATGGTAGGAGGTCCACGTGGTCGAATGGTGTGACACTCCAAAAATTTTACTTTGGTTTTCAGCAAAAACTTTGTGGTTTGAAAAGAGGCCATTTAAATTTTTTCCAGAAAACCTTCCTCTTAAAAAACTTTCTTTTCTTTGGCAAGGATTTTATTTTTTGTTTTATTCAGACTATGGTGTTTGATCTTTTGAAACTTCTTCTCTGTTGGTTCCCTCTCAAATTATTTTGGGAGTTTAATCTTTTTCTTTTAAAAAGAAACTCTATGAAAATTTGGGATTTTCATATCTTGAAAACCACCCATGGCTTTGTATTTTTGTCCATGTGGTAAAACCCCTCCAAAACCTCCCCTCCTCCTTGTAATCAACCTAAGCTCTCTGTTCCATCTAATCCAAGCAAGTTTTGGATTTTATTCTAATTATTTTTCCCCCTCAAATCATTTCTGCAAATTATTTGGAGCCTGAGAGATTTTCAAAGCAAGTACCCTTTTTCATTTGAGTTTTGACCTCAAACTAATTCTCCTGGATTGTCCTTAGCATCCACAACCCAGAACCATCTTGATCCACTCCTCCTCTTTTCAAATTTTTCAAAATTCAGTCTCTGCAAGTTTGGACCAGATTTGCCAAATTTGGTGAAATTCATATCTACACTTCTCAAAAAATTCCACCAAAATTCAGGTAGCCTTCTTGAGCAATGAGTAGCCACTCCACCAAAAATCAGCTCAAGGAAAAATCCCCAGAGGCCAAAAACATTCTGTCGAACACCTGAGCTGCACTGTTCCTTTGCAAATTCAGAAAATTCAGTTTTCAATGTCGTTTTCGTCCGTCAGTTTCAGTCACGCAGCCACAGTGCGCTTGGCGCGTTGCACGCGGCTTTTTCTCCCTGGCCAGCACCCCCGCACGCGCGCTTGGCGTCTTCCCGGTGTCGGTGGCGCCCTGGCCACCCGCGCCGGCGTGTCTTGCGGCGGCCGAAACCCCGTTGCAGCCGACAGGGAACAAGAACGGCGGCTCAACGCCGTTCCACGCCGCCCATCGCTCCCTGGCTCTCCGCGTGGCCTCATGCACGCCAGCGCACCCCCGCTGCACCGTCGCCGTGTCCCGACAGCACTGGACGCGCTCTCTGCCGCCAACGGACCCGCGCCGTCCCGTTCTGACCAAAGCCTGCCCTAAGCTTCTAATCCAAGTCCGGTTAGCATCTAAACGGACCCAGTAAACTCCCATGACGGCGCTCGACTCCCTAATCACCCCCGACCGAGCACTGCGCCACCGTAACCATCGCCGGAAATCCCCGTTCACAGCCACCGCCTCGGACCGCCTATAAAAAGGGCCCCCGAGCTCACCCTCGTGCACGCATCATCACTACACCTCACCAACGCCCCGCCAGGCCACTAGGGGGACCTCGAGGAGGTCTCCTCCCCCAGCTCTGGCCGCCCCGATCCGCCTCGGCCTCCACCTCGATTCGCTCCGGTGAGGCCGTCTCCGGCGCCCAAACCCCGTCAGTTACTCCCTCTAGCTACCAGAAGCCTAACCCCCTCCTCAATTTGATCACTGTAGCTCTCTCCGACGAAGTCCGCAACCACCCGAACCGCCGTCCGCCGGAGCAAAGCTCGCCGTCGACGTGGTGCTCGCCGACCGCCACCACCACCACCAACCGACGCGGAAGGGTGCCCTGAACACGGAGGTACCCTCCGATCTCTCTGCCTCGCCGTGGATCGCCGCCGGCGACCACCGCGGCTCTCGGGCACCGGCGAACTCTGCCGCCCCGTTTGAATATTTAAACCTGGCGGGCGGGACCCGCCTGTCAGCCTCTCTATCCTGTCTGAGCGAAGCGTTTTCTGAAAACGTCTTCTGCCGAATGCGCTTTCCCTCTGGGCTGGCGTAGTCGCTACCGAAGCGCTTTCTGTTTTTATAAACTAGCCCCTGGAAAACTTCTGTTTCATTACAGATGAGTCCCTGGACAAAAACCTTTATAACTTTTAAACAGAATAGTATTTTTGATTGATTCTTTTTCTGTCTTCTTTAAAATTTTGTCTAGTTTTTTATCAGATTTATTTGAAAAATATTTGGTATACTTTTTGTGCACCTCTTGGTATTTACGATAGCGCATATGTTTTCTTTATACCGTAGATACCGAAGGAGGTGACGGAGCCGCGAACTTCACCGAGCTCGGCTCCGACTACTCTGAACCAGGCAAGCATGTTTGAACTTTTGATATGATGAGTGTCTTGGCATGGTTTGCATTTAGTTAGTCTCATGGCATGTTGATGAGCATACCGATGAACGTTATTTCCATGCACTGTTGAGGTAAGTGAGTTCGATGATCCATGAGTGGATGGATGTGAATATGAATGGCCATGTGTTGGCATGAGAATGGGTAAGATGGCAGTGTTGTAGCATGCCAGTCTTATGCCAGACTATGTGACTGCAGTGTCAAACCGTATCGGTCTAGTTCCTTCCATTTCCTTCCTTGTACTACCACATGTTTTCCGCAAGGAATATGGCTTAGTAAGTTGTAAACCGCTTTCCTGGTACACACCAAAAAGGAGAGGCCGTGATGATGGTTCCATGGCCCTGGATTAAAGCCAGTCATCCGGTCAGGGGGCATGGGTGTTTCCGGTTGGGACCGAGAGGGGGGCACCCCTTAGAGCGCGCATATATAAATTTGATCCCATGCTATTCGAGATTGTGATCTCCCTGTCTCAAAAGTTTTTCTTGGACGATGTCTAGGGTGATTCCTAGCATCGAGAGGTAGGATGGGTGTGTACTGGTTAGCTGTGTTTTCTACCGAAAAACCGTAAACGGAACTAGTCCTTCGTGACTACGGAAATCCGTTGGCTGTGGGAAAATTTTTGTACAAACTCTGCAGAGTCATATATTCCTTCAAATCATCTATTCCATGTCCAAGTTCGATATTATCTTATCCTGACCAAATGTCAGTTTTGATGACAGAGGCTCCGGTGAATCGCATGAGTGCTAAGTCCGGTTAAATAATTATTCCTGTGGATGGACTAACCCATTTATTTTCATGAATTGAATGTTTATTATGAGTAATATTTACTTGTGGATAAAAGCCCTTTCTGTGATGTCGCTCAGACGTCCGACTGTGGCATTTCTTTTAAAGCCCTTTATGTGGCGTCGCTCAGACACCGGACTGTGGCATTTCTTTTAAAGCCCTTTATGTGGCGTCGCTCAGATGCCCGACTGTGGCATTTCTTTTAAAGCCCTTTATGTGGCGTCGCTAAGACGCCCGACTGTGGTATTTCTTTTAACGCCCTTTCTGTGATGTCGCCCCGACGTCTGACTGTGGTATTTCTTTTAAAGCCCTTTATGTGGTGTCGCTAAGACGCCCGACTGTGGCATCATTTCCTTATTTTTATTTGTTCACCTTTCGAGGCGTCGCCTCAGACACCCGATCGGTCTTCATTTGCGTTTTGTTGGGATTTCAGGCGGCCTACCGCCGTTTCCCTTTTACTTACCCCGTTATGCTAATTTTATTTTAATGTACATTGGTGAATTAATCATGACGCATCCATGCATGCATTTGTTATATCTTACGTCCGAACTGTCTTGCGAGTACTTTCAAAGTACTCACTGGCTTGTTGATTTGGCCAGATGCTGACGAAGGCGATCTCATGGATGAAGAATTTGATAGCGAGTCCGACGCCTAGAGGAGTCCCAGTCAGTCCTGTGCGACCCTGGATTTGGTCACTGTATTATATCCGCTTCCGCTACCAAATAAATTCATCGAGCCTCACCTCGACGCTCGATGAGATGACAGTTTTAGAGTCCTGTATCCCTCTCCCCGCTGTGTTTATCCACCACCACCCTATCCTCGAGTCAGTAGTATGCCTCCACACCACTGTGTCTTGTCCGCCATTGTGTATAATTATTGGCGTGCTTGTAATAATTTGGTTGAGCAACCGTAGTTCGACCCTGTAATATATTTTATGCTACTGGCTTATTGTATCAAGATTTTGTCTACCAGTGAGGAGGATTTCTCTCATACTGGACTCAATAGATTGGTTTCTCAATAAATATTTTTATTGGAAAACCGGTCGTGACAAGCTTGGTACCAGAGCCGGGCTGACTGTAGGAAGCCACTAGGTGCGATCGCTAATTGGTTATTAGCATAATAGAGCCATTTTATATTTTTCTGCAATTGTAGACATTTCTGATAGTCAGCATAAATTTATGATCTGACCATGCAGAATTTTTGCCTAGTTTTGTAGATGGCCGACAACAGCTGCGAGTCTCAGACCTTCGCCAACGTGCCCGATGGGTTCGTCAAGCTTCTTTCCTTCATCGTTCAGGTCGCGATGGGGCCATCTGTGCGCCCAGTCTTCACACTCTGCCAGCACCGAGTCAACGACAGTCTGACCATGCACCAGGCCGCGGTGCAGTTCAAGGGAGGGCGTGGTGAGTTACGCCGCTTCCGGTTCTTGGGAAGAGCCATGCCTACGGAGAGGCATGCTATGCAGATGGCAGCTCGCGAGGCGATAGCTCGTCTCAGGGACGTCCTCCCCGTGATGAAGACTCGTCGTTACCGTTATCTTCCATGCCATGTGCCTTACACCTGTCACTACGCATTCTCCTGCCCCAGAGGAGAACGAGACGAGGTTTTTGAGATGCTTATTGAGTATCTCCGGGCCCTGGAGGCAGCCTTCGACAACCTGGTGGACGACTTCGTGGCTGCCCGCATGGACTCAATTCATGGCTGTGCTGCCAACAGGAGGGAGCTCCTACCCACCGCACCGTCACTGACTTTTGTCTCATCCTCAGCATCTTATGCACCTACTCGTCGCCTGCCTTCTACCGAAGAATTCAACCAAGTTATAGCGCCCACTCCAGTGCGCACTGCACCAACCTTCGCGCCCACTCCTATTCGTGTTGTTCCGCCCCTGGCACCCGCTCCGTCCACTCTGCGCAACTCTACACATATGGAGCCTATTAGCGAGGAGGAAGTCGAGTCCCCAGCCTCGCTACGCCTCACCCTCGGCAGAGCAAAGGAGGTCGTCAACATCTCCGCCTGAGTACGCTTAGCCGCCATGCAATGTACCGCTTTGTATGATATGTTTATATGTACATAGGTTGTGAGAAGTAGCCTGTTTGCGCATCATGTAGGATCTAGAGAAGTGCACTAGCCTAAATAACATGTCAGGATTATGTACGCATAACCTGAGTGATGTATTGTATAATTACCGCCCGCGTGTAAGATATGTAATGAGCAGTCCTTCTCCGTGCGCAAGTCGATTTGTTTTTCTTAAGTAAGCTTGGTTATTTAATTTTATTTGCCAGCTTTATGCATTTATGAAATTGTTTTTGCGACTCTCTCCGCTTTTCTTATGGGTTTTACAAAATATTCCCAGAGTGAAAAATGTCTCGTCCTTGGACTCGCTCCATGCCAACTCCACCAGAGGAAAATTATGATACACAACCCAGCAACGAGTTCACTCAGGGACAGTCAAGCCAACAGGGCAGCGAGTCGGCACTTTCACAAATGTGCCGCCTTTATGAGCAGAGTCAGCAACAACGTCGGGAAATGATGAACCAAGTCATCAACATGGGAAATCATCATGGACAGTATCAGCAGCATTCCAAGTTATCTGAGCTACAGAAGACACGTCCCCAAACATTTTCTCATACTGACAAACCTCTTGAGGCCGAGGATTGGCTTCGAGATATGGAGAGAAAATTAATAATTGCAAAATGTTCATATCTTGAGAAAGTATTATATGCTCCGCACTATCTCACAGGAGCAGCTGCATCATGGTGGGAAAATTTTCTGCACATGCACCCCAACGAAAATGATATAACCTGGGATGATTTCAAGGAAGGTTTCCGTGGTGCACACATTCCCAAGAGTATTATGAAAATTAAGAAGAGAGAATTCGATGATCTCAAACAAAGGAACATGACAGTGTCAGAATACAACGGTCAATTTACCCTATTGTCTCGCTACGCCAATGAAGAACGTATGACTGAAAGCAAGAAGATGGAGAAATTCCTTGACGGTCTGGCGCCAGCGCTTAAATGCCAACTGGTCGTGCACACTTTTCTAGATTTTAAAACACTAGTGGACAAAGCTATTACTCTGGAAAATGAGAGACGTAGCTTGGAGGATTTACGCAAGCGAAAAAGAGACCAGACTACTCTTGCACGCAACCACCGAAGCAGGACAGATTTTCAGAAAGGTGGGACACACAAACCTACCACAAACACTTCTCGCCCAACCAAGAATTTCCATGCAAGGGACAAAGAGTTCACATATCGCCCAGGCGTTACTTGCTACGCTTGTGGAGAAGAAGGGCATTACGCCAAACAGTGCGCCAAGCCAAGGAACTCGACCCCGAAGCCAAACAACGGTGGCAATAATTTAGCGCCCAAGCGCAACAATTTCAACCCCAACAACAACCACAGGAAGGGTCATCTAAACCACGTGACCAAAGAAGAAGCACAAAATGCTCAGGATATCATACTCGGTACGTTTCCTGTCAACACAATACCTGCAACGGTTTTGTTTGATTCTGGAGCTTCTCACTCATTCATTTCGAAATTTTTTGCTTTGCAAAATAATTTTTCGATGTTTCCCTTGGAAAAATCCATGATCATCAAGTCCCCTGGGATTCAGCAAGTTACTCAGAGTTATTGTCAGAATGTGGCCATTGAGTTCGAAGGATTGAAATTTTACGCCAATCTTATTGTGTTGGAAAATAGAGGACTGGATGTCATCCTAGGGATGGACTGGTTAACCACCAACAAAGGTTTTATTGACTGTTTCAACCGGACCATAATTCTCACGCACCACCACGGGAAGACAATAAAAGTATCATCCAAGGAAAGAAAAATACCCCGGCAGCCGAGATTGAATAAGGTGGACATTTCTGAGTTAAGCAAGGTTCTAGTAGTATGTGAATTTCCAGACGTATTTCCCGAAGAACTACCAGGCCGTCCACCAGACCGAGAAATAGAATTCAGCATTGAGCTAGCACCAGGAACCACCCCCATATACAAGAAACCATACAGAATGGCACCATCCGAGTTGATCGAGTTGAAGAAACAAATAAAGGAATTACTGGACAACGGATACATTCGAGCCAGCTCCTCACCTTGGGGATCACCAATTTTATTTGCCAAAAAGAAGGATGGAACACTGAGATTGTGCATAGACTACCGAGCACTTAACATGGTCACAGTCAAGAACAAATACCCGATGCCGAGGATAAATGATTTATTTGATCAGCTCGCTCAGGCCAAGGTATTCTCAAAGATTGACTTAAGGTCAGGATACCATCAATTAAAAGTGCGAACAGAAGATATCCCCAAAACAGCCTTCACCTCCATATATGGACTATATGAGTTCACAGTTATGCCTTTTGGATTAACAAACACCCCCGCATATTTTGTTCACCTCATGAACAAAGTATTTATGAAGTTTATGGACAAGTTCGTTGTGGTATTTATCGATGATATTCTGATATACTCCAAAACACCAGAAGAGCACGCGGAACATCTCAGGACTGTGCTAGGAGAACTCAGGAAGCATCAATTGTATGCCAAGTTCAGCAAGTGCGAATTTTGGCTAAGGCAAGTAGGCTTTCTAGGTCACGTACTGACCCAAGACGGTATCGCAGTAGACCCAGAGAAAGTTAGGGCCATACTTGACTGGAAGGCACCAGCCAGCGTAACGGACATAAGTTTCTTGGGAATGGCAGGATATTACCGCAGATTTATTGAAGGATTCTCCACTCTAGCCAAGCCGATGACGCAGTTGCTCAAGAAAGACAAGAAGTTTGAATGGATAGAAGCCTGCGAAAAAAGTTTCAAAGAGTTAAAACGAAAATTAACCACAGCACCGGTATTAATTGTGCCAGACATACACAAAAACTTTGTGGTGTATTGTGACGCATCCCGAAAAGGTCTCGGGTGCGTGTTGATGCAGGAAGGCAAGGTTGTCGCATACGCTTCACGACAACTCCGCAAGCATGAGGAAAATTATCCCACTCATGACTTAGAAATGGTAGCAGTCATTCATGCACTTAAGGAATGGAGGCATTTCTTACTTGGGAATCGATGTGAAATATACACGGACCATAAAAGTCTCAAATATATTTTCACACAGCCAGAACTAAACTTACGGTAACGACGCTGGTTGGAATTGGTAAAGGATTATGACGTTGGTATCCACTATCATCCAGGGAAAGCAAATGTAGTGGCCGATGCTCTTAGTCGAAACCCCAGCTCCGACGAAAACAGACTGCAAAGTTTGAGACCTGAATTCCAACAAGAATTTGCAAAACTCAACTTGTTAATGATCGCGAAAGGCACCATATCAAACTTGGAAATAAAGCCCGACCTTGTGGAGAGAATTAAAGAAGCTCAGCCTGGTCACCCCAGCATTGAAGGAATTAAAAGAAAGGTGAGTATGGGCAAGGCCTCGGAATTTGTCATAGGCAATGATGGAATATTACGGTACAGGGACAGACTCTGTGTGCCAAACATAGAGGACCTCAAATAGCAAATCCTAGCTGAAGCACACTCCACTCCATATTCAATCCACCCTGGAGGAACCAAAATGTATAAGGATATTCAGGAAAGATTTTGGTGGCACGGTATGAAGAGGGACATAGCCACATTAGTTGCATGTTGCGATTCTTGTCAACGCATAAAAGTTGAGCATCAAAAACCAGCCGGACTACTGCAACCAAACAAAATACCTGAGTGGAAATGGGATGAAATAGGGATGGATTTTATTGTCGGACTACCTCGGTCACGACACGGGTATGATGCAATATGGGTCATCACCGATAGATTAACCAAGGTGGCACATTTCATTCCAGTGAAGACAACCTACAACACTCAGAAGCTTGCCAAGATTTATCCCTCCCGTATAGTTTGTCAGCATGGAGTCCCGAAGACTATAATATCCGACAGAGGCACTCAGTTTGTCTCGAGATTTTGGGATCATTTACAACAGGCTCTCGGAACTCATTTGGCCTTTAGCACAGCCTACCATCCCCAGACTGATGGACAGACTGAACGCGTAAACCAAATTTTAGAAGACATGCTGAGAGCATGTGTCCTCACCTATGGAACCAGTTGGGAAGAAAGCCTGCCATATACCGAGTTCGCATACAACAACAGTTACCAGGCCAGCCTGCAAATGGCACCTTTTGAAGCCCTATACGGACGGAGATGTCGTACCCCGCTAAATTGGTCAGAGACCGGAGACAGCCGTATCTTCGGCCCAGACATGCTCAAAGAAGCCGAGGAAAAAGTCAAGCTAATCAGGGACCGACTCAAGACCGCTCAAAGCCGACAGAAGAGTTATTACGATCAGAAACATCGTAGGGTCAATTTTGAACCCGGTGAACTTGTGTACCTACGAGTATCACCTATGAAGGGACTGCAACGGTTTAAGATTAGAGGAAAGTTAGCACCAAGATTCATTGGACCATTCTGCATAGTGGCACGAAGAGGCACTATAGCCTACCAGCTAGACTTACCCGAAGACTTGTCCAACATTCACGACGTGTTCCACGTCTCTCAATTAAGGAAGTGCGTAAGCAAACCAGAGAAACAAGTATCCCATGAGAACATTGACGTACAACCAGATCTCACCTATCGAGAACGCCCAGTAAAAATATTAGAGGAGTCTGAAAGGAGAACCCGACAGAAGACCATCAAGTTTTTCAGAGTTCAGTGGAGCAACCACACCGAAAGTGAAGCAACCTGGGAAAGAGAGGATTTTCTTCGGACAGAGCATCCACACTTATTTGAGGAACAGCTGAAATCTCGGGGACGAGATTTTTCCTAAGGGGGTAGGTGCTGTGACACTCCAAAATTTTTACTTTGGTTTTCAGCAAAAACTTTGTGGTTTGAAAATAGGCCATTTAAAATTTTTCCAGAAAACCTTCCTCTTAAAAAACTTTCTTTTCTTTGGCAAGGATTTCATTTTTTGTTTTATTCAGACTATGGTGTTTGATCTTTTGAAACTTCTTCTCTGTTGGTTCCCTCTCAAATTATTTTGGGAGTTTAATCTTTTTCTTTTAAAAAGAAACTCTATGAAAATTTGGGATTTTCATATCTTGAAAACCACCCATGGCTTTGTATTTTTGTCCATGTGGTAAAACCCCTCCAAAACCTCCCCTCCTCCTTGTAATCAACCTAAGCTCTCTTTTCCATCTAATCCAAGCAAGTTTTGGATTTTATTCTAATTATTTTTTCCCCTCAAATCATTTCTGCAAATTATTTGGAGCCTAAGAGATTTTCAAAGCAAGTACCCTTTTTCATTTGAGTTTTGACCTCAAACCAATTCTCCTGGATTGTCCTTAGCATCCACAACCCAAAACCATCTTGATCCACTCCTCCTCTTTTCAAATTTTTCAAAATTCAGTATCTGCAAGTTTGGACCAGATTTGCCAAATTTGGTGAAATTCATATCTACACTTCTCCAAAAATTCCACCAAAATTCAGGCAGCCTTCTTGAGCAATGAGTAGCCACTCCACCAAAAATCAGCTCAAGGAAAAATCCCCAGAGGCCAAAAACATTCTGTCGAACACCTGAGCTGCACTGTTCCTTTGCAAATTCAGAAAATTCAGTTTTCAGTGTTGCTTTCGTCCGTCAGTTTCAGTCACGCGGCCACAGTGCGCTTGGCGCGTTGCACGCGGCTTTTTCTCCCTGGCCAGCACCCCCGCACGCGCGCTTGGCGTCTTCCCGGCGTCGGTGGCGCCCTGGCCGCCCGCGCCGGCGTGTCTTGCGGCGGTCGAAACCCCGTTGCAGCTGACAGGGAACAAGAACGGCGGCTCAACGCCGTTCCGTGCCGCCCATCGCTCCCTGGCTCTCCGCGTGGCCTCATGCACGCCAGCGCACCCCCGCTGCACCGTCGCCGTGGCCCGACAGCACTGGACGCGCTCTCTGCCGCCAACGGACCCGCGTCGTCCCGTTCCGACCAAAGCCTGCCCTAAGCTTCTAATCCAAGTCCGGTTAGCGTCTAAACGGACCCAGTAAACTCCCACGACGGCGCTCGACTCCCTAATCACCCCCGACCGAGCACTGCGCCACCGTAACCATCACCGGAAATCCCCGTTCACGGCCACCGCCTCGGACCGCCTATAAAAAGGGCCCCCGAGCTCACCCTCGTGCACGCATCATCACTACACCTCACCAACGCCCCGCCAGACCACTAGGGGGACCTCGAGGAGGTCTCCTCCCCCAGCTCCGGCCGCCCCGATCCGCCTCGGCCTCCACCTCGATTCGCTCCGGTGAGGCCGTCTCCGGCGCCCAAACCCCGTCAGTTACTCCCTCTAGCTACCAGAAGCCTAACCCCCTCCTCAATTTGATCACTGCAGCTCTCTCCGACGAAGTCCGCAACCACCCGAACCGCCGTCCGCCGGAGCAAAGCTCGCCGTCGACGTGGTGCTCGCCGACCGCCACCACCACCACCAACCGATGCGGAAGGGTGCCCTGAACACGGAGGTACCCTCCGATCTCTCTGCCTCGCCGTGGATCGCCGCCGGCGACCACCGCGGCTCTCGGGCACCGGCGAACTCTGCCGCCCCGTTTGAATATATAAACCTGACGGGCGGGACCCGCCTGTCAGCCTCTCTATCCTGTCTGAGCGAAGCGTTTTCTGAAAACGTCTTCTGCCGAATGCGCTTTCCCTCTGGGCTGGCGTAGTCTCTACCGAAGCGCTTTCTGTTTTTATAAACTAGCCCCTGGAAAACTTCTGTTTCATTACAGATGAGTCCCTGGACAAAAACCTTTATAACTTTTAAACAGAATAGTATTTTTGATTGATTCTTTTTCTGTCTTCTTTAAAATTTTGTCTAGTTTTTTATCAGATTTATTTGAAAAATATTTGGTATACTTTTTGTGCACCTCTTGGTATTTACGATAGCGCATATGTTTTCTTTATACCGTAGATACCGAAGGAGGTGACGGAGCCGCGAACTTCACCGAGCTCGGCTCCGACTACTCTGAACCAGGCAAGCATGTTTGAACTTTTGATATGATGAGTGTCTTGGCATGTTTTGCATTTAGTTAGTCTCATGGCATGTTGATGAGCATACCGATGAACGTTATTTCCATGCACTATTGAGGTAAGTGAGTTCGATGATCCATGAGTGGATGGATGTGAATATGAATGGCCATGTGTTGGCATGAGAATGGGTAAGATGGCAGTGTTGTAGCATGCCAGTCTTATGCCAGACTATGTGACTGCAGTGTCAAACCGTATCGGTCTAGTTCCTTCCATTTCCTTCCTTGTACTACCACATGTTTCCCGCAAGGAATATGGCTTAGTAAGTTGTAAACCGCTTTCCTGGTACACACCAAAAAGGAGAGGCCGTGATGATGGTTCCATGGCCCTGGATTAAAGCCAGTCATCCGGTCAGGGGGCATGGGTGTTTCCGGTTGGGACCGAGAGGGGGGCACCCCTTAGAGCGCGCGTATATAAATTTGATCCCATGCTATTCGAGATTGTGATCTCCCCGTCTCAAAAGTTTTTCTTGGACGATGTCTAGGGTGATTCCTAGCATCGAGAGGTAGGATGGGTGTGTACTGGTTAGCTGTGTTTTCTACCGAAAAACCGTAAACGGAACTAGTCCTTCGTGACTACGGAAATCCGTTGGCTGTGGGAAAATTTTTGTACAAACTCTGCAGAGTCATATATTCCTTCAAATCATCTATTCCATGTCCAAGTTCGATATTATCTTATCCTGACCAAATGTCAGTTTTGATGACAGAGGCTCCGGTGAATCGCATGAGTGCTAAGTCCGGTTAAATAATTATTCCTGTGGATGGACTAACCCATTTATTTTCATGAATTGAATGTTTATTATGAGTAATATTTACTTGTGGATAAAAGCCCTTTCTGTGATGTCGCTCAGACGTCCGACTGTGGCATTTCTTTTAAAGCCCTTTATGTGGCGTCGCTCAGACACCCGACTGTGGCATTTCTTTTAAAGCCCTTTATGTGGCATCGCTCAGACGCCCGACTGTGGCATTTCTTTTAAAGCCCTTTATGTGGCGTCGCTAAGACGCCCGACTGTGGTATTTCTTTTAACGCCCTTTCTGTGATGTCGCCCCGACATCCAACTGTGGTATTTCTTTTAAAGCCCTTTATGTGGTGTCGCTAAGACGCCCGACTGTGGCATCATTTCCTTATTTTTATTTGTTCACCTTTCGAGGCGTCGCCTCAGACACCCGATCGGTCTTCATTTGCGTTTTGTTGGGATTTCAGGCGGACTACCGCCGTTTCCCTTTTACTTACCCCGTTATGCTAATTTTATTTTAATGTACATTGGTGAATTAATCATGACGCATCCATGCATGCATTTGTTATATCTTACGTCCGAACTGTCTTGCGAGTACTTTCAAAGTACTCACTGGCTTGTTGATTTGGCCAGATGCTGACGAAGGCGATCTCATGGATGAAGAATTTGATAGCGAGTCCGACGCCTAGAGGAGTCCCAGTCAGTCCCGTGCGACCCTGGATTTGGTCACTGTATTATATCCGCTTCCGCTACCAAATAAATTCATCGAGCCTCACCTCGACGCTCGATGAGATGACAGTTTTAGAGTCCTGTATCCCTCTCCCCGCTGTGTTTATCCACCACCACCCTATCCTCGAGTCAGTAGTATGCCTCCACACCACTGTGTCTTGTCCGCCATTGTGTATAATTATTGGCGTGCTTGTAATAATTTGGTTGAGCAACCGTAGTTCGACCCTGTAATATATTTTATGCTACTGGCTTATTGTATCAAGATTTTGTCTACCAGTGAGGAGGATTTCTCTCATACTGGACTCAATAGATTGGTTTCTCAATAAATATTTTTATTGGAAAACCGGTCGTGACAAATGGGCAGCTGGAACCCACGCTTGAGAAGCTGCACAGAGCTCTTGTTTTCGTGAATGGGAGGCTCTCTACCCTGCCTCCTTCCTGTCGGCGCTCAGCACTAAGATCTCCGACCAATGATGACTTGGTGTCCCATGCTTCTCCCAAACTCACGACTGATTTTCACTTTGAGGAAAACCACATTGTCTTCACGTGCTCTTTTTTTCATTATTTGTTCTTAGATCTTTCTTACTCCTACTTTTTATGGGATTTTTTTTAATCTTGTGTAATCTTGCTTGCTAGAATTGTCAACTTATATTGGTTGATTCAAAAACGTGATGGGAACATGATTGGAGTTGCTTTAAAATCATCTTCTTCTTATGGTCAACTTCAGATAATTGGAACCCAAGAAAGAGTATTAATGGAGTGGTGGAACGTATTTGTTGAACTCTGGAACCGAAAACACTAAGGAAGTATTTAAAAACAGTGTTTGGACGAGGCTATCATAACAAAGGAGCATAGAAAAGAGAAATAAAGCACAAATGCCACCAAATAAATGGGCTTGTTTGTTAGGGCTTCAGGTTTGGCAGAATCAGTTGTGGATTTGTTGGGCTTGCAAATCTGATTTGACACCGGGATGTGCTTCAACCAAATGCACTAGAAATGGCCCGAATTAGATGTGGGCTGATATTGAAAGCTTATTCGAACTAGTTATTTGTTTCAAATTGAACATTTAAAGTTGAATCCGGTGGGGGGGGGTTGTTGAATTACAAATGGGCTTTAGGCTCATATAAACAATAATTCCTAGTTAACCTCTAACGCCCATGTGGGGTGTCATGACATGGTGGAAAGTTTAGTCTCATCATGCTAGTGAAAGAAAGTTTAGACCCTTCATAAGGGTTTGTCCTCCACATGCTATTGGAATCTAAGAAGAGGAGTGGTACACGTGCGCTCCTCTGTTGCCCGCCACACCACATGTGCATGTATCATGTTGTTTGGATGAGTCGAGCCGATCATGTATGCGCTTTAATTTTTGCCGGTCAGGGATGGTTAATTAATGAGAGATTAATTACAAGTCGTTAATAAAAGTGCCATTGTCAGAGACGTTAGACCGTGGGTTGTTTTCCTGACTCGGTCATGGGCCTAAGCCTAGGCCCACAACTCCTTACCCAACGGCCTATAGACCTATATATTGGAGGCATTGGCAACCCTAGCCTGTTGGGATCTATGGTAGGGTGCGTCGACTGCAAATTAAAATTTTCCTACATGCAGAACAACCAAGAACATGCTACGGGAGATGGATCACAAATCGTTACCACTAGACGTGCAGTGCCGTGCAGCAGAAGTAGAGTTAAGGCAGCGCATTCCCGGAGTCACCTCGCGTTCCCGGAGTCGCCTCCTCCTTGCCGGTCTCCCACGTAGCCGATCGGATCCCGCGAACAGGTTCGTCGGAGCGGCGCAAGTGCACCGCCTCTAACGGTATCCGTGCTTGCAGGAGGAACACTGTGCGGCGGACTGCTAGGTCCGATCACACAATCGGCAACGAGTGGAGGTGGCTATTCGCAACACATGCAAACCCTAGTGACAGTGCCGAAGCGATCAACCACATGAGTGTGCTGCACCTCCACTTTATATAGGCGTCCGTCGCGGGCTCAACACTTGGGCCTCGCACGGATCCTAAAGCCCACAAGTCTACTCGGCCACAATTTGAATACAGCTCGGATCACATCCGACCAGTGTCCTCAGATCCGACCTCGTAGGTTCCTTCCCTTAAGAGCATGACCCCTTAGGTTCAAGCCGGCTTGGTCGCAGTTCGGATCACCTCCGAACTGCATGGTTGGTAGCGGCCCCTAGCAAGGCATGCCGAACACTAAGCAGACTATGAAGCTGGTTAGGCGAACCTGTACAACGTGTCACACTTCTGTTCCCTTTGACTCACGATATATGTTGTCGGGCTCAAGGCGAGACTGTCATCCTTGTGCTAGCCTGGCCTCTTTCTCGTTCCAGTGATATCGACCACAAACTGGATTCTCTCATAATCCTTGTCGCATGGCCATGCTTATCCTGGTTGGATCACACGAGGGGCCTAGAGTATATCTCTCCTAATCGGAGGGGCAAATCCCATCTTGCTCGACCATGTCTCGCAGCATGGGTCTGGACAAGCCTGAAACCTACCTTTGTAACTACCCAGTTACGGAGTAGCGCTTGGTTGGCCCAAAGCAGGTCTGACACAATCCCGAGTACATCCGCCAGCTCAGGTCTTAGGACATAGAATGTATGTTGTACTAGAGACTCACAGATGACATTTTGATGCGTCTCATAGTTGGGTCTGTCTAACTCGGACCTTATCTCGACTCGGATCCGACTATGTCTAATCCGACTAGATCCTTCCGAGTCCATATTATCTGATTAGCATCCAATGCTACATGGCTAGTGAGACCAAGCCATGGACCATGTCATATGCTAGTCTAGTCGGCTACGCATCCACACAGCCCTTTCGACTAGGGACCTTTTAGGATAGTCATCATACAATGCATAGTCCCACAAACAAGTCACGTACTCGCTGATACACATCATTGATAATGTCCAAGGACTATCTTTATTCATAAACACATAGGAAACATCATCATACATGATTGCCTCTAGGGCATATCTCCAACAGTCTCCCACTTGCACTAGAGTCAATCAAATAGACATCGAATGCCCATATCTCTAACGTGCCTCTCATGCTTGGGTTGTGGAAGCGACTTAGTCAACGGATCTGCAACAATTGCATCCGTGTGAATTTTGCATAACTCTACATCACCATTCTTTATGATCTTTCGTATTAGGTGATATTTCCGATCTATGTGTCTGACCTTGTGGTGATTCCTCGGCTCCTTGGCTTGTGCGATGGCACCAGAATGATCACAATAAAGGTCCAACGGTTTTACTGAGGCTGGGAAAATACCAAGATCATCCAGAAAATGCAGGATCCAAACACCTTCCTTTGCAGCTTCACAAGCCACAATGTATTCAACTTCTGTGGTAGAATCGGCCACCGTATCTTGCTTGGAACTCATCCAGCTCACTGCTCCTCCGTTCATGACATACACGAATCCGGACTATGATCGACAATCATCTATGTTGGCTTGGAAACTAGCATCGACGTAACACCTTACGACGACCTCTTCCTCACCTCCATAAACTAGGAACATCTCTTTAGTCCTTTTTAGGTACTTCAAAATAGTCTTTACCGCTGCCCAGTGACTCTCACCTGGGTTGGCATGGTATCTGCTTGTTAGGCTTATTGCAAAAGAAACATCAGGCCTTGTACATATCATGGCATACATTATGGATCCAATTGTCGACGCATATGGAATCCTACTCATCCTGCTTCGCTCATCAGATGTCGAAGGACTCTGAGTCTCGCTTAGCCTTATACCATGTGAGAGTGGCAAGAACCCTTTCTTCGCTTCACTCATGTTGAACCGCTTCAACACTTTATCTATGTACGTGCTCTAGCTTAAGCCGAGCAGCCTCCTCGATCTATCTCTATAGATCTTAATGCCTAAAATATACACTGCCTCACCAAGGTCCTTCATCGAAAACTTGCCATTCAATGACTCCTTGACCGAGTTTAGCATCAAAACATCATTTTCGATCAGTAGTATATCATCCACATACAAGATCAAAAACACTATCGAGCTCCCACTTAACTTCTTGTATAAACAAGCATCCTCTTCGCTTTTGATGAAACCGAGACCAGTGACGACCTCATTAAAACGAATGTTCCAACTCTGAGATGCTTGCCTCAACCCATAAATGGATCTCTTGAGCTTGCATACCTTACTAACACTAGTCGGATCAACAAAACCCTCGGGTTGTATCATATACACGTCCTCGGTTAAATGCCATGAAGGAAAGCCATTTTGACATCCATCCGCCATATCTCGTAATCGAAATATGCAGCTATAGCTAGTACGATCCTCACCGACTTCATCATCGCTACCGGCGAGTAAGTCTCGTCGTAGTCAATTCCTTGAACTTGTCCATAACCTTTAGCGACAAGCCGAGCTTTGTGGATCTGAACATTTCCATCCACATCGGTTTTCTTCTTAAAGACCCATTTGCAACCAATGGCAGTTATGCTAGGTGGCGGATCAACCAAGTCCCAGACTTGATTCTCATCCATGGACTTTAACTCGGATCTCATGGCCTCCAGCCATGCCTTGAAATCTGGGTTCACCATCGCTTCCGCATACGTGGCCAGCTCATCGCTTTCTAGCAACAATACATCACGCACTCTGTGCAATCTTTCCGACCACCGTGGTTCCGGTGCCGCTTCCACTACGGGTTCCCTGACTGACTCCGGTATGATATCATCACCAGCCGAGCAGTCCCCGAGTGGTCCTCGAATTTCTTTGAGATGAACCATCCTCCCACTGGCCTCCCGACTGAGAAACTCTTTCTCAAGGAAAACCCCATTTCGAGCAACAAACACTCTGTTCTCTTCACGGTTGTAGAAGCTATATCCCAAGGTTTCCCTCGGATATCCCACGAATATGCATTTATCCGACTTGGGTGTAAGCTTGTCTGACATAAGTCGCTTGACAAATGCTTCATGATAACCCACAAGTGTAGGGGATCGCAACAGCTTTCGAGGGTAAAGTATTCAACCCAAATTTATTGATTCGACACAAGGGGAGCCAAAGAATATTCTTGAGTATTAGCAGTTGAGTTGTCAATTCAACCACACCTGGATAACTTAGTATCTGCAGCAAGGTATTTAGTTCCAAAGTAGTATGATAATAAAGGTAACGGTAGCAAAAGTAAAGATAATTGTTTTTGGGTTTTTGTAGTAGTTGTAACAGTAGCAACGGAAAAGTAAATAAGCGAAGAACAATATGTGAAAAGCTCGTAGGTAATGGATCAGTGATGGATAATTATGCCGGATGTGATTGCTCATGTAATAGCTATAACATAGGGTGACACAGAACTAGTTCCAGTTCATCAATGTAATGTAGGCATGTATTCCGTAAATAGTCATACGTGCTTATGGAAAAGAACTTGCATGACATCTTTTGTCCTACCCTCCCGTGGAAGCGGGGTCCAAGAGGAAACTAAGGGATATTAAGGCCTCCTTTTAATAGAGAACCGGAACAAAGCATTAGCACATAGTGAATACATGAACTCCTCAAACTACGGTCATCACCGAGAAGTATCCCAATTATTGTCACTTCGGGGTTGTCGGATCATAACACATAATAGGTGACTATAGACTTGCAAGATAGGATCAAGAACACATATATATTCATGAAAACATAATAGTTCAGATCTGAAATCATGGCACTCTAGCCCTAGTGACAAGCATTAAGCATAGCAAAGTCATAGCAACATCAATCTCAGAACATAGTGGATACTAGGGATCAAACCCTAACAAAACCAACTTGATTACATGGTAAATCTCATCCAACCTATCACCGTACAACAAGTCTACGATGGAGTTACTCACGCGCGGCGGTGAGCATCATGAAATTGGTGATGGAGGATGGTTGATGATGACGACGGCGTCGAATCCCCCTCTCCGGAGCCCCAAACGCACTCCAAATCAGCCCTCCCGAGAGAGACTAGGGCTTGGCGGCGGCTCCGTGTCGTAAAACGCGATGAAACTTTCTCTCTGATTTTTTCTCCCCAAACGTGAATATATGGTGTTGGAGTTGAGGTCGGTGGAGGTCCAGGGGGCCCACGAGATAGGGGGCACGCCCTATAGGGGGGGCTGTCTTGTGGAGAGGCCCTGTGCACCCTGATGTATTTCTTTTGCCCAGAAATTCTTATTAATTCCAAAAAGTACCTCCGTGGATTTTCAGGACATTCCAAGAACTATTCTTTTCTACACATAAAACAACATCATGGCAGTTCTGCTGAAAACAACGTCAATCCGGGTTAGTTTCATTCAAATCATGCAAGTTAGAGTCCAAAACAAGGGCAAAAGTGTTTGGAAAAGTAGATACGTTGGAGACGTATCAACTCCCCCAAGCTTAAACCTTTGCTTTGAAGGAAATATGCCCTAGAGGCAATAATAAAGTTATTATTTATTTCCTTATAATCATGATAAATGTTTATTATTCATGCTAGAATTGTATTAACCGGAAACATAATACATGTGTGAATACATAGACAAACAAAGTGTCACTAGTATACCTCTACTTGACTAGCTCGTTAATCAAAGATGGTTATGTTTCCTGACCATGAACAATAAGTTGTTATTTGATTAACGAGGTCACATCATTAGGTGAATGATCTGATTGACATGACCCATTCCATTAGCTTAGCACCCGATCGTTTAGTATGTTGCTACTGCTTTCTTCATGACTTATACATGTTCCTATAACTATGAGATTATGCAACTCCCGTTTGCCGGAGGAACACTTTGGGTGCTACCAAACGTCACAACGTAAATGGGTGATTATAAAGGAGCATTACAGGTGTCTCCAAAGGTAGATGTTGGGTTGGCGTATTTCGAGATTAGGATTTGTCACTCCGATTGTCGGAGAGGTATCTCTGGGCCCTCTCGGTAATGCACATCACATAAGCCTTGCAAGCATTGCAACTAATGAGTTAGTTGCGAGATGATGTATTACGGAACGAGTAAAGAGACTTGCCGGTAACGAGATTGAACTAGGTATTGGATACCGACGATCGAATCTCGGGCAAGTAACATGCCGATGACAAAGGGAACAACGTATGTTGTTATGCGGTCTGACCGATAAAGATCTTCGTAGAATATGTAGGAGCCAATATGGGCATCCAGGTCCCGCTATTGGTTATTGACCGGAGACGTGTCTCGGTCATGTCTACATTGTTCTCGAACCCGTAGGGTCCGCACGCTTAAGGTTACGATGACAGTTACATTATGAGTTTATGCATTTTGATGTACCGAAGGTTGTTCGGAGTCCCGGATGTGATCACGGACATGACGAGGAGTCTCGAAATGGTCGAGACGTAAAGATTGATATATTGGATGACTATATTCGGACACCGGAAGGGTTCCGAAAGAGTATCGGATAAAACCGGAGCACCGGGGGGTTACCGGAACCCCCCGGGGGGTTAATGGGCCTTATGGGCCTAATGTGGAGAAGAGGAAGGGGCTGCCAGGGCAGGACGCGCGCCCCCTCTCCCCCTAGTCCGAATTGGACAAGGAGGGAGGGGCGGCGCCCCCCCTTTCCTTCTCTCCCTCCACCTCTCCTAGTTGGACAAGGAACGGGAGGGGAGTCCTACTCCCGGTAGGAGTAGGACTCCTCCTGCGCGCCTCCTCTTGGCCGGCCGCACCCTCCCCCTTGGATCCTTTATATACGGGGGCAGGGGGGCACCCTAGGACACACAAGTTGATCCACGTGATATGTTCCTTAGCCGTGTGCAGTGCCCCCTGCCACCATATTCCTCGATAATACTTTGGCGGAGTTTAGGCGAAGCCCTGCTGCTGTAGTTCATCAAGATCGTCACCACGCCATCGTGATGACGAAACTCTTCCCCGACACTTTGCTGGGTCGGAGTCCGAGGATCGTCATCGAGCTGAACGTGTGCTCGAACTCGGAGGTGTCGTAGTTTCGGTGCTTGATCGGTTGGATCGTGAAGACGTACGACTACTTCCTCTACGCCGTGTCATCGCTTCCGCAGTCGGTCTGCGTTGGGTACGTAGACAACACTCTCCCCCTCGTTGCTATGCATCACATGATCTTGCGTGAGCGTAGGAATTTTTTTGAAATTACTACGAAACCCAACAGTGGCATCCGAGCCTAGGTTATTTATGTTGATGTTATATGCACGAGTAGAACACAAGTGAGTTGTGGGCGATACAAGTCATACTGCCTACCAGCATGTCATACTTTGGTTCGGCGGTATTGTTGGACGAGACGACCCGGACCAACCTTACGCGTACGCTTACGCGAGACCGGTTCCCTCGACGTGCTTTGCACAGAGATGGCTTGCGGGCGACTGTCTCTCCAACTTTAGTTGAACCAAGTATGGCTACGCCCAGTCCTTGCGAAGGTTAAAACGGAGTCTATTTGACAAACTATCGTTGTGGTTTTGATGCGTAGGTGAGATTGGTTCTTACTTAAGCCCGTAGCAGCCACGTAAAACATGCAACAACAAAGTAGAGGACGTCTAACTTGTTTTTGCAGGGCATGTTGTGATGTGATATGGTCAAGGCATGATGCTGAATTTTATTGTATGAGATGATCATGTTTTGTAACCGGGTTATCGGCAACTGGCAGGAGCCATATGGTTGTCGCTTTATTGTATGCAATGCAATCGCGATGTAATGCTTTACTTTATTACTAAACGGTAGTGATAGTCGTGGAAGCATAATATTGGCGAGATGACAACGATGCTACGATGGAGATCAAGGTGTCGCGCCGGTGACAATGGTGATCATGACGGTGCTTCGGAGATGGAGATCACAGGCACAAGATGATGATGGCCATATCATATCACTTATATTGATTGCATGTGATGTTTATCTTTTATGCATCTTATCTTGCTTTGGTTGGCAGTAGCATTATAAGATGATCTCTCACTAAATTATCAAGAAGTGTTCTCCCTGAGTATGCACCGTTGCGGAAGTTCTTCGTGCTGAGACACCACGTGATGATCGGGTGTGATAGGCTCTACGTTCAAATACAACGGGTGCAAAACAGTTGCGCACGCAGAATACTCAGGTTAAACTTGACGAGCCTAGCATATGCAGATATGTCCTCGGAACACGGAGACCGAAAGGTCGAGCGTGAATTATATAATAGATATGATCAACATAATGATGTTCACCGATGAAACTACTCCATCTCACGTGATGATCAGACATGGTTTAGTTGATTTGGATCACGTAATCACTTAGAGGATTAGAGGGATGTCTATCTAAGTGGGAGTTCTTTAAGTAATATGATTAATTGAACTTTAATTTATCATGAACTTAGTCCTGATAGTATTTTGCAAATTATGTTGTAGATCAATAGCTCGCGTTGTTGCTTCCCTGTGTTTATTTTGATATGTTCCTAGAGAAAAATTGTGTTGAAAAATGTTAGTAGCAATGATGCGGATTGGATCCGTGATCTGAGGTTTATCCTCATTGCTGCACAGAAGAATTATGTCCTTGATGCACCGCTAGGTGACAGACCTATTGCAGGAGCAGATGCAGACATTATGAACGTTTGGCTGGCTCAATATGATGACTACTTGATAGTTTAGTGCACCATGCTTAACGGTTTAGAATCGGGACTTCAAAGACGTTTTGAACGTCATGGACCATATGAGATGTTCCTGGAGTTGAAGTTAATATTTCAAGCAAATACCCGAGTTGAGAGATATGAAGTCTCCAACAAGTTCTATAGCTAAAAGATGGAGGAGAATCGCTCAACTAGTGAGCATGTGCCCAGATTGTCTGAGTACTACAATCGCTTAAATCAAGTGGGAGTTAATCTTCCAGATAAGATAGTGATTGACAGAATTCTCTAGTCACCATCACCAAGTTAGTAGAACTTCGTGATGAACTATGATATGCAAGGGATAACGGAAATGATTCCCAAGCTCTTCGTAATGCGGAAATTGACGAAGGTAGAAATCGAGAAAGACATCAAGTGTTGATGGTAGACAAGACCACTAGTTTCAAAAAGGGCAGAGGGAAGAAGGGGAACTTCAAGAAGAACAGCAAGCAAGTTGCTGCTCAAGTGAAGTAGCCCAAGTCTGGTCCTAAGCCTGAGACTAAGTGTTTCTACTGCAAAGGGACTGGTCACTGGAAGCGGAACTACCCCAAGTGATTGGCAGATAAGAAGGATGGCAAAGTGAACATAAGTATATTTGATATACATGTTATTAATGTGTACTTTACTAGTGTTTATAGCAACCCCTCAGTATTTGATACTAGTTCAGTTGCTAAGATTAGTAACTCGAAACGGGAGTTGCAGAATAAACAGAGACTAGTTAAGGGAGAAGTGACGATGTGTGTTGGAAGTGGTTCCAAGATTGATATGATCATCATCGCACACTCCCCTATACTTTCGGGATTAGTGTCGAACCTAAATAAGTGTTTTTTGGTTTTTGCGTTGAGCATGAATATGATTTGATCATGTTTATTGCAATTCGGTTATTCATTAAAATCAGAGAATAATTGTTGTTCTGTTTACATGAATAAAACCTTCGATGGTCATACACCCAATGAAACATGTTCATTGGATCTCGATCGTAGTGATACACATATTCATAATATTGAAACCAAAAGATGCGAAGTTAATAATGATAGTGAAACTTATTTGTAGCACTGCCATTTAGGTCATATTGGTGTAAAGCGCATGAAGAAACTCCATACTGATGGGATTTTGGAATCACTTGATTATGAATCACTTGATGCTTGCGAACCATGCCTCATGGGCAAGATGACTAAGACTCCGTTCTCCGGAGCGAGCAACTGACTTATTGGAAATAATACATATTGATGTATATGGTCCGATGAGTGTTAAGGCTCGCGGCAAGTATCATTATTTTCTGAACTTCACAGATGATTTGAGCAGATATGGGTATATCTACTTGATGAAACATAAGTCTGAAACATTTGAAAAGTTCAAAGAATTTCAGAGTGAAGTGGAAAATCATCGTGACAAGAAAATAAAGTTTCTACGATCTGATCGCGGAGACAAATATTTGAGTTACGAGTTTGGTCTTCAGTTAAAAACAATGTGAAATAGTTTCACTACCCACGCCACCTGGAACACCACAATGTAATGGTGTGTCCGAACGTCATAACCGTACTTTATTAGATATGGTGCAACCTATGATGTTTCTTACCGATTTACCACTATCGTTTTGGGGTTATGCATTAAAGACAGCTGCATTCACATTTAAAAGGGCACCATCTAAGTCCGTTGAGATGACACAATCTGAACTGTGGTTTGGCAAGAAACCAAAGTTGTCGTTTCTTAAAGTTTGGGATTGTGATGCTTATATGAAAAGGTTTCATCCTGATAAGCTCAAAACCAAATCGGAGAAATATGTCTTCATAGGATACCCAAAGGAAACTGTTGGGTACACCTTCTATCACAGATCCGAAGGCAAATTCATTGCCAAGAATGGATCCTTTCCAGAGAAGGAGTTTCTCTCGAAAGAAGTGAGTGGGAGGAAAGTAGAACTTGACGAGGTAACTGTACCTGCTCCCTCGTTGGAAAGTAGTACATCACAGAAAATTATTTCTGCGACACCTACACCAATAAGTGAGGAAGTTAATGATAATGATCATGAAACTTCAGAACAAGATACTACTGAACCTCGTAGATCAACCAGAGTAAGATCCGCACCAGAGTGGTACGGTAATCCTGTTCTGGAAGTCATGCTACTAGATCATGATGAACCTACGAACTATGAAGAAGCGATGGTGAGCCCAGATTCCGCAAAGTGGCTTGAAGCCATGAAATCTGAGATGGGATCCATGTATGAGAACAAAGTATGGACTTTGGTTGACTTGCCCAATGATCGGCAAGCCATAGAAAATAAATGGATCTTCAAGAGGAAGACGGACGCTGATAGTAGTGTTACTATCTACAAAGCTAGAATTGTCGCAAAAAGGGTTTTCGACAAGTTCAAGGTGTTGACTACGATGAGAGTTTCTCACTCGTATCTATGCTTAAGTCTGTCCGAATCATGTTAGCAATTGCCGCGTTTTATGAAATCTGGCAAATGGATAAACAAAACTGCATTCCTTAATGGATTTACTAAAGAAGAGTTGTATACGATGCAACCAGAAGGTTTTGTCAATCCGAAAGGTGCTAACAAAATGTGCAAACTCCAGCGATCCATCGGTGGACTGGTGCAAGCATCTCGGAGTTGGAATATACGCTTTGATAAGTTGATCAAAACATATTAGTTTTATACAAACTTGCGGTGAAGCCTGTATTTACAAGAAAGTGAGTAGGAGCACTACAACATTTCTGATAAGTATATGTGAATGACATATTGTTGATCGGAAATAATGTAGAATTATTCTGCAAAGCATAAAGGAGTGTTTGAAAGGAGTTTTTCGAAGAAAGACTTCGGTGAAGCTGCTTACATATTAAGCTTCAAGATCTATAGAGATAGATCAAGACACTTGATAAAGTTTTTCAATGAGTACATACCTTGACAAGATTTTGAAGTAGTTCAAAAATGGAACAGTCAAAGAAAAATGTTTCTTGCCTGTGTTACAAGGTGTGAAGTTGAGTAAGACTCAAAGCCTGACCACGGCAGAAGATAGAAAGAGAATGAAAGTCATTCCATATGCCTCAGCCATAGGTTCTATAAAGTATGCCATGATGTGTACCAGATCTATTATATACCCTACACTGTGTTAAGCAAGGGAGTACAATAGTGATCTAAGAGTAGATCACTGGACATTGGTCAAAATTATGCTTAGTGGAATAAGGAAATATTTCTCGATTATGGAGATGAACAAAAGGTTCGTCGTAAAAAGTTACATCGATGCAAGTTTTGACACAGATCTGGATGACTCTAAGTCTCGATCTAGATACATATTGGAAGTGGGAGCAATAAGCTAGAGTAGCTCCGTGCAGAGCATTGTTGACATAGAAATTCGCAAAATACTTACGGATCTGAATGTGACAGACCCGTTGACTAAATTATCTCACAAGCAAAACATGATCACACCTTAGTACTCTTTGGGTGTTAATCACATAAATGATGTGAACTAGATTATTGACTCTAGTAAACCCTTTGGGTGTTGATCACATATCGATGTGAACTATGGGTGTTAATCACATGGTGATGTGAACTATTGCTGTTAAATCACATGGCGATGTGAACTAGATTATTGACTCTAGTGCAAGTGGGAGACTGAAGGAAATATGCCCTCGAGGCAATAATAAAGTTATTATTTATTTCCTTATAATCATGATAAATGTTTATTATTCATGCTAGAATTGTATTAACCGGAAACATAATACATGTGTGAATACATAGACAAACAAAGTGTCACTAGTATACCTCTACTTGACTAGCTCGTTAATCAAAGATGGTTATGTTTCCTGACCATGAACAATAAGTTGTTATTTGATTAACGAGGTCACATCATTAGGTGAATGATCTGATTGACATGACCCATTCCATTAGCTTAGCACCCGATCGTTTAGTATGTTGCTACTGCTTTCTTCATGACTTATACATGTTCCTATAACTATGAGATTATGCAACTCCCGTTTGCCGGAGGAACACTTTGGGTGCTACCAAACGTCACAACGTAAATGGGTGATTATAAAGGAGCATTACAGGTGTCTCCAAAGGTAGATGTTGGGTTGGCGTATTTCGAGATTAGGATTTGTCACTCCGATTGTCGGAGAGGTATCTCTGGGCCCTCTCGGTAATGCACATCACATAAGCCTTGCAAGCATTGCAACTAATGAGTTAGTTGCGAGATGATGTATTACGGAACGAGTAAAGAGACTTGCCGGTAACGAGATTGAACTAGGTATTGGATACCGACGATTGAATCTCGGGCAAGTAACATGCCGATGACAAAGGGAACAACGTATGTTGTTATGCGGTCTGACCGATAAAGATCTTCGTAGAATATGTAGGAGCCAATATGGGCATCCAGGTCCCGCTATTGGTTATTAACCGGAGACGTGTCTCGGTCATGTCTACATTGTTCTCGAACCCGTAGGGTCCGCACGCTTAAGGTTACGATGACGGTTACATTATGAGTTTATGCATTTTGATGTACCGAACGTTGTTCGGAGTCCCGGATGTGATCACGGACATGACGAGGAGTCTCGAAATGGTCGAGACGTAAAGATTGATATATTGGATGACTATATTCGGACACCGGAAGGGTTCCGAAAGAGTATCGGATAAAAACGGAGCACCGGGGGGTTACCGGAACCCCCCGGGGGGTTAATGGGCCTTATGGGCCTAATGTGGAGAAGAGGAAGGGGCTGCCAGGGCAGGCCGCGCGCCCCCTCTCCCCCTAGTCCGAATTGGACAAGGAGGGAGGGGCGGCGCCCCCCCTTTCCTTCTCTCCCTCCACCTCTCCTAGTTGGACAAGGAACGGGAGGGGAGTCCTACTCCCGGTAGGAGTAGGACTCCTCCTGCGCGCCTCCTCTTGGCCGGCCGCACCCTCCCCCTTGGATCCTTTATATACGGGGGCAGGGGGCACCCTAGGACACACAAGTTGATCCACGTGATCTATTCCTTAGCCGTGTGCGGTGCCCCCTGCCACCATATTCCTCGATAATACTGTAGCGGAGTTTAGGCGAAGCCCTGCTGCTGTAGTTCATCAAGATCGTCACCACGCCGTCGTGCTGACGAAACTCTTCCCTGACACTTTGCTAGATCAAAGTTCGGGGATCGTCATCGAGCTGAACGTGTGCTCGAACTCGGAGGTGCCGTAGTTTCGGTGCTTGATCGGTTGGATCGTGAAGACGTACGACTACTTCCTCTACGTCGTGTCATCGCTTCCGCAGTCGGTCTGCGTTGGGTACGTAGACAACACTCTCCCCCTCGTTGCTATGCATCACATGATCTTGCGTGAGCGTTGGAAATTTTTTGAAATTACTACGAAACCCAACATGCTTGTCCTCAAACAATTCAGTTGATAAACTGAAAGTGATAAAGAAAAACTTTTCCAAACTCTGTTTGCTCTTGTTGTTGTAACATGAAAAGCCAGCATTCAAGTTTCAGCAAATATTATGAACTAACCATAGTCACAATAACACTTAGGTCTCACAGTTACTCATATCAATAGCATAATCAGCTAGCGAGCCATAATAATAAAACTCAGATGACAACACTTTCTCAAAATAATCATAACATGATATAACAAAATGGTATCTCGCTAGCCCTTTCTAAGACCGAAAAACATAAATGCAGAGCACCTTTAAAGATCAAGGACTGACTAAACATTGTAATTCATGGTAAAAGAGATCCAGTCAAGTCATACCCAATATAAACCAACAGTAATGAATGCAAATGATAGTGTGCTCTCCAGCGGGTGCTTTTAATAAGAAGGGTGATGACTCAACATAAAAGTAAATAGATAGGCCCTTCGCAGAGGGAAGCAGGGATTTGTAGAGGTGCCAGAGCTCGATTTTAAAACAGAGATTGTGTCGATGTACTAAAGTAGGGGTACCATAGTACCCCGAACTTGTGCACGGGCAGTCGCAGCGTCCCGCGGCAAGGCTTGCCGGGCGTCCGCCAAGATCCTCCGCTATTCCTATTTACTGCCATTCAAGAACAAAGTGTTAGCTGAGAAGACAGAACCCCGGCAAGAGGAGCTTGCCGGGAAGGACAAGACCCCGGCAAGAGGAGCTTGCCGGGAAGGCCAACCAAGGCACTTCAGAAAACTTGCCGCGACGCTCCGCGCGTCCCGGCAAGACCCAACGAGCGGAAAGCTTGCGGGTGCGACAAGACAACGGCCGTGGCAAGGCGCTTGCCGCGGTAAGGCTGCCACTCTGCACCCGAGCTCCAGGACATCCAATGACGTGTCACCCCAGGACCATCCCAGGAGCACGTGGCGGGGCGCTGTGCAGCCAAGCGGTGTGAGGTGGCAAGAGGAGATGACGAGAAGGCCATCGTCGCAGGCGGTGACGCTCCTAACGGTCGCTTCCTTGCACTGTTTGGGCGACCGGACGGGCATTAAATGCGCTTGTCCCCTGCCGTCAGAGTTAGGTAGGGGGCACTGTTGATAGCGGTTGTACCAACCCGCGTTTTTACTTTTTTACCCCTCTTTCTACGCTGCCACCTGTCGGTGACCCCTTTAACCTATAAAAAGGAGGCCCATGCGCACGTAGAAGGGGTTCGGTTCGACTCATTCGACACTACAACACACTCACGCTTTCAAGCAAGAACAGAATAGAAACACAAAGCAGCAGTAGGAGTTTTATCTCTCCGGAGAGCTCCGAAGCTGGGTAAAATCCCCCGCGTGCTTTCGCCTCGATCTGCTCTGCGTGCGCCCTCCGCTCCCTTGCCGGACCGAAAAGGGGCCCTGCCCCATAGGTGCTCGTTCCCCACGACATCTCTGGCGCGCCAGGTAGGGGGCGTCGAGGTCGTGCATATCTGATCCGGCGTCCACACGCGCTACATCAACATCTACATCGACATGCCACCGAAGAAGAAGACTTCGGAGGTGGCCGCTCCGTCTACGACTATCCTGCCGCCACCGGAGCAAACGGGCGGTGGGGTGGACGCGGCGGAGGAGCGGGCGCCGACGGTGGGACTCGCATCGTCACCAGGTCCAAGGACAAGGCCCCGCAAGCTTCAACGTCTGTACATCCACCGCAACCCTCCCAGGGGGTGCAGGATCGACAATGCCACGGTGCTCCTAGCACCGTACTCGCGTTGGAACAAGGCCAAGCTGGTGGGTCACGGGACGCTCAAGGCCAACGTGCGCGTCAGCACGCCGGCACGAGCGCAGTGCGGTCGCCTGGACGAGACGTCGCTCCTTCTAACACTGTTAGGAGTTTGAGCGTATCTCGCACCTCGCGTCGCTCGCCACCGCCACCCAACACTCCAGACGAAGCGCTGGCCCGAGCCCAACTGCTTCTAGATTACCCTCCAGCGCCAGACAAGATTGACGACTGGAGGGCCGCCATTCAGAGCCTTATCGGCTTCGCCAACGGCGACAAGCCCCGGCAACCGAGCACCTCGAAACCCCGGCAAGACGCCCAGGCGCAAGCCAACGCCGACAAGACCGCTGGGGGTGCCACCACCGTGCACTCCCCGCCTCGAAGGCCAAGATCGCCAACTCGCCGGGCCAACCTCGACACCGACTCCACCGCGTCGTCGGACCCGCGAGCTCGCCGCGATCAACGCCAAGTTCTCCCAGAACGACGACACGAAGACGCTCGCACTCGCATCGAGCGTCGAAGAGAAGCGCGGCGTCAATCTGACCAGCGCGCTGGGCCCACTGTTGATATGCATGCGCCAGGGGAACCAGGCGACTTGCCGTACGCGGTAGGTTGCCCTGCGTTCACCCGTGAGCTGCGGCAGGTCCAGTGGCCCAGTACCAAGAACTTCAAGCCAGACGTGCCCGAGAAGTACGATGGCAGGATACATCCGTCAGAGTTCCTCAGCGTGTACACCATTGCGGTGCAGGCTGCCGGAGGGCGCGACGATAAGATCCTTGCCAACTACTTCCCGCTGGTGCTCAAACCCAACGTCAGATCTTGGCTCATGCACTTGCCGGACAACTCCATCTCTTCGTGGGCGGACCTGTGCCATCAGTTTGTTGGCGCCTTCACAGGCGGCCACAAACCCCATGGCCAGGAGAGCGACCTTCATCTGCTCGCCCAGAAGGAAGGAGAACCCCTGCGCAAGTATATACAGAGATTCAGTCAGGTGCAGCGCAACATCCCAGATGTCCACCCTGCCGCGGTTATCAACGCGTTCCATCAGAACGTGCGTAACCGCAGGATGAGGGAGGAGATGGCGATGTGCAAAATCAGAGATGTCAGCGAGCTATATGCTCTGGCCGACAAGTGTGCACGGGCTGAAGAAGGGAGGAGACTCCCCGGAGAGAACGCAGGAGCAGAAGGATCTGACAGTGAGGACGCCCCTCCAGCAAAGAAGAACCGGAGGCGGAATAACAGAAAGAGGAAGGCTAAGGATGTGCTAGTTGTTGAGCAGTCCGGCAACGGAGGCGGTTCCGAGAAGGCCAAAGCTGGTGACTCCGGCGAGGCTGTGGTAGCCGCCGACAAGCAGGACGGCTCCGGCAAGCAGTACTGCAAGATCCATCGCACCAAGGGCCACGACCTCCAAGCTTGCAAGAAGGTTGAGCAGATGGCAGAGCTACAGAAAGCTGAATACGAACGCCGCGACAAGGAGAAGGCCCAGGAAGGTGGCGGAGGATTCGGCAAGAAGCATCCCGCCCGGGGAGGGCGCCGCGGCAAGGTCAAGCAGCGCCAAGGAGATAGGCCTCCCCGTAGCCGCGACAAAGACGAAGACGAAGATGAAGATGATGAGATGGACGAGGATGAGACCGACGAGCAAGAGTTTCAGAAGGCAACAGAGGTTTTGTGCGTCGACGGCGGTGCTTCTCTGCACACCTCGCACCGCCAACTCAAACAGTGGGTGCGGGAAGTGAACGCAGCAGAACCGTCCGTTGACTCGCGCAAGCCCGTGAAGTGGTCCAGCACGCCCATCATCTTTGATGTTGAGGATCACCCTGATCGCATCACTGCGGTCGGGTGCTTGCCGATGTTGGTCTCGCCAACAATCCGCAACCTCAAGGTCACGAAGATGCTGGTTGACGGCGGGGCCGGCCTGAATCTGATCTCTTCCGCGGTGCTCAAGAAGCTCCAGATCCCCGACAGCGAGCTCGAAGAGACTGGTACCTTCCAAGGAATCAACCCGGGAAGGAGCAAGCCGAAGGGGAAGATCATGCTGCCAGTGACATTTGGTAGCGAGCTGAATTTCAGGACAGAGAGAGTCACATTTGACGTTGCTGATTTCCCATTGCCCTACAATGGGATACTTGGCCGTCCAGCGCTTGCCAAGTTCATGGCAGCCTCTCACTACGCCTACAATGTGCTCAAGATGCCCGGTCCGATAAGTGTTATTTCCGTCCATGGCGACAAGAAAGATGCACTTATCTGTACCGACAAGATCTACCGGGAAGCAGTAGCCGCAGCAGAACGCAAACCACTTGCCGCTGAAGCTCCCGGGGGGAAGAAGAAGACCAAGTCCGGCAAGAGTAGCTCTGATGCCCACTCCGGCAAGCGCACCTCCTCGGAGTGCTGTGCTACCGTCGAGGACGCACCATCGAGCTCCACCGGCAAGTGCAAGAAGGCAAAGACAGCTTCACCAGAGACCAAGAAAGTGGCCGCCAAGGAGGACGGCACTGGTGGTACCTTCACCATCAGTGCCACGCTTGACCCTAAATAGGAAAGCACGCTCGTTGCTTTCCTGTGGGCGAATGTCGATGTGTTTGCATGGCAACCATCTGACATCCCCGGGGTTCCCAGGAAAGTAATTGAGCACCACCTTGTCGTCTGCCCTCACGCGCGGCCCGTCAAGCAGAGAGTTAGGAAGCAAGTAGTGGAGAGACAAGAGTTCATTATAGAGGAGATCAAGAAATTGGAAGCAGCAGTCCTGGTCCGAGGAGTACTCCATCCAACGTGGTTAGCCAATCCAGTAGTCATGCGCAAAGCAAACGGGAAGTGGAGGCTTTGTATTGACTTCACTGATGTTAATAAAGCTTGTCCCAAGGATCCATTTCCCTTGCCGCGCATTGACCAGATTGTCGACTCCACGGCAGGATGTGATCTGCTTTCATTCCTTGATGCATACTCAGGATATCATCAGATCTTCATGGCTGAAGAGGATGAAGAGAAAACCGCATTCATTACTCCATGTGGCACGTACTGCTTTGTACGGATGCCTTTCGGACTAAAGAATGCTGGTTCAACATTTGCAAGAGTAGTCAGTCATGCTTTTGAGCCACAGCTGCACAGAAATGTAGAAGCTTACATGGATGACATACTAGTCAAGAGCAAGGACAAAGAAACTCTGATCCAAGATTTGGACGAGACTTTTGCAAATCTGCGCAAGATCAATCTCAAGTTGAACCCCGAGAAGTGCGTGTTTGGAGTTCCTTCCGGCAAGCTTCTCGGGTTCTTTGTATCCCAGAGGGGGATTGAGGCCAATCCCGATAAGATCAAGGCCATCGAGCAAATTGAAGCACCTAAGCGAGTCAAGAACGTACGAAGGCTTGCCGGCTGCGTTGCTGCTCTCAGCAGGTTCATTTCCAAGTCCGCTGAACGCGCCCTGCCGTTTTTCAAAATTTTGAAAAAGGCGGGTCCAATGAAATGGACTCCGGAAGTGGAGGCTGTGCTGCAAGACTTGAAGAAATATTTGTCCTCCACTCCAACACTTGTCGCACCTAAGCCACAAGAGAAGTTGCTGCTATATCTGGCGGCAACCAATCAAGTGGTTAGTGCTACGTTAGTAGCGGAGAGGGAGGCAGATGATGAGCCAGCGGCCGCGGCAAGCGAGTCCAGTGACAAGCAGGGGGCTTCCCCGACAAGTTCTGGTTCCGGCAAGGATGGATCTGCGCAGCCAAAAGAAGAGAAACAGAAGAAGATGGTGCAGCGCCCAGTTTACTTTGTCAGTTCCCTTCTACAGGGGGCTAGATCAAGGTACTCTGGTGTGCAGAAATTGCTTTTCGGCCTTCTCATGGCCTCAAGGAAGCTGCGCCATTACTTTCAGGCACATGAGATCACAGTGGTCACTCGCTTTCCGTTAAAGAGGATATTGCAGAATCCAGAGGCAACAGGCAGGATTGTCGAGTGGGCACTGGAATTGTCAAGCTTTGGCCTCAAGTTTGAAAGTACCTCAACTATCCAGAGCCGAGCATTGGCAGAATTCATAGCAGAATGGACGCCAACACCTGATGAAGAAACTCCGGAGAGGAGCATCCCCGTCAAGGAAGCAAGGAAAGAATGGGTCATGTACTTTGATGGTGCCTTCTCGCTGCAAGGCGCCGGTGCGGGCGTGCTACTTGTCGCACCCACCGGAGAGCACCTCATGTACGTGGTCCAGATGCACTTCCCCAAGGAGCAAGCAACAAACAATACTGCAGAGTATGAAGGCTTGCTTGCCGGACTCAAGATCGCGGCAGACCTTGGGATCAAGAAGCTTATTGTCAGGGGTGACTCGCAGCTTGTCGTCCGTCAAGTTAACAAAGATTATCAGAGTCCGTTGATGGAAGCATACATTGATGAAGTGAGGAAACTAGAAGAGCATTTTGACGGCCTGCAAATGGAACATGTTCCAAGAGCTCAGAATGACATTGCAGACGTCCTGTCAAAGTGCGCCGCACTCAAGTTACCTGTGGAACCAGGGATTTTTGTGCTCAAGCTGACTCAGCCATCTGTAACACCATCAACTGGACAGAGCAAGAAGAGGAAGTTGGTTACTGGCGACTATTTTCCGGCAGAGCTCCCTGAAGCCGCCGTCAAGAAGGTCCCCAGGATCAACACAAAAAGTGATGAGGAGCAGTCTGCTCCGACAAGCCCTAGGGTTTGTTCCGTTGAAGCAGACGCTCCCGACAAGCTGTGTCCCGACACGCTTGCCGGGGAGCATCACACTCCGGCAGGATCCCAGATTCTTGCCGTAGAAGTGGATGTTCCTGCAGCAGCATTTGCGCCTTTAGTCCTTGTCGTCGAGCCTCAAGCTCCGGCATGGGCACAGCAGATCGTCCATTTCCTTCAAACAGGAGAACTTCCCGAAGAGCAGGAAGAAGCGGAGAGAGTAGCCCGACAATCGAGTATGTACCAGTTTGTCGATGACATACTGTACAGAAGAAGATTCAACGGAGTGAAATTGAAGTGCATTTCCCGGGAAGATGGACAGGAGCTGTTGGCGGAGATACATGGAGGCATATGTGGTCACCACATTGGCGCAAGAGCACTTGCCGGCAAAGTCTTCCGGCAAGGTTTCTTCTGGCCGACAGCCCTCCAGGATGCAACTGCACAAGTAACCAAGTGTGAAGCATGCCAGTTCCACTCCAAGCAGATACATCAACCAGCTCAAGCTCTCCAAACAATCCCTTTATCCTGGCCATTTTCGGTCTGGGGGCTCGATATCCTCGGCCCTTTCCCCCGAGCTGTCGGGGGCTTTGAGTACTTGTACGTTGCAATCGACAAGTTCACAAAGTGGCCTGAAGTGGAGGCAGTGAGGAAGGTGACCGCACAGTCAGCAGTCAAGTTCTTCAGGTCAATTTTTTGCTGTTTCGGAGTCCCTAACAGGATCATCACCGACAACGGCACACAATTCACGAGCCGCACCTTCATGCAGTACGTCCAAGATCTTGGTGCCAAGATCTGCTTCGCTTCTGTTGCTCACCCAAGAAGCAACGGTCAAGCGGAGAGGGCGAACGCTGAAGTGCTGCGCGGGCTCAAGACCAGAACTTTCGACAGGCTGCGTAAGTGCGGAAGAAATTGGATCGAGGAGCTGCCGGTGGTTCTTTGGTCGATCAGGACGACGCCAAATCGAGCCACTGGCCAGACACCTTTTGCTCTTGTCTACGGAGCAGAAGCAGTTCTCCCCATGGAACTCGTATACGGATCGCCTCGAGTGCTCGCTTATGATGAGCTTGAGCAAGAGCAGCTGCGGCAAGATGACGCGCTGCTCCTCGAGGAAGATCGTCTTTAGGCTGCTGTACGAGCTGCTCGTTACCAGCAAGCTTTGCGTCGCTACCATAGCCGCAAAGTTAATGCCAGAAGCTTCGAGGAAGGCGACCTTGTTCTTCGGCGCATTCAATCCGCCAAGAATTCCAACAAGTTGACGCCGAAGTGGGAAGGCCCTTATCGGGTGAAACGCGTCACTAGGTCCGGTGCTGTCCGCCTTGAGACCGAAGATGGCTTTCCGGTGAGCAATTCCTGGAACATAGAGCATCTTCGCAAGTTTTACCCATAAGGCACGGTTGCCGGAATCTTTTCCGGCAACCACCTTTTGTACAAGCCTTGCCGTTGTTGCATGTAACCCTTTGTACAAAGCCGGGCGCAGATCCCATGCATAAATAAAATTCATGTGTGCTTCGCACATCTTGTCAAATTTCATGCATTTTTTCTTTTTTGCATGTTTTATCTCACACTTTGTGCAGCACTTACCCCCGGTAAGCAATAACTAGCCTTAAGGCCCCATACCATTATTTTCTCTTCTTTCTTCTTCTTGAAAAGAAGGTTCCTTCGCCCACAAGTTCACGGGGGGGAGGAGAGGATAAAGGTATGGACCGGGCGTCGTTCAAAGAAATACAGCCTTGCCGGGACACAGACGACAGAAAAGCTAAGTTGCCCAAGTTTGAGCACAGTCATTTTTAAATTTTTAAGCTATATTCCTTGAACGACCGTGCCTTGTATGGAAAACCTGTGCGCGGAGGAACCGGCTCGTGGCTAAGTTGCGCCCTTACTTTGTTTCGAGTCCGCTCAACAATGAAAGTGTGCTGCGACTAGTCCCGACAAGGTTTCTTGCCGGAGGCAACACCGCCAGCAGGCTGCTGATGTTCCGCACTCAGCGCTCGCGGCAAGCATGCTTGCGCCGGCAAGTTCCCTAAAAGCGTAGGGAAAAAACATGCAAGGGATGAAATCAAGTAAAGGAAGTAACATAGCAGATAGTACCCAGAATAAAGTTATATTACAATAAACAACTTGCCGCGCTCTAATGGATTGTTTCCATGACATGTATAGCAGCGGCAAGAAGAAGAGAAGGGGAAGAAGAGTGGCCTAATCCGCGCGCTCGCCATTGATCCTCCTGACTTCGTTCACCTTGTCCACGACGGGTGCGACGATGGCTTTGAGCTCCTCAAGATCAGCACCCGCCGGCAGCTTCTTGAGGATGCGGGAGAGGTCGAGGCCTGGATTGCGGAAGAGGATCTTCACCAGCACCTTCTCCAAGACCTTGGCGCAGATTGCGCGCGACTCGTCCGCCAGCTTCTTCGGGATCCTTTCCCGGAGTTGCTGGAGGGCCGTCACCACGCCCTTGAAGAAGAGAGTAAGCTTGGCGCTGGGCTGGAGGTTTTCGTCGGTGGAGTACCCGAAGCCCCCCAAGTCCAGCTCTGCCAACTCCTCGTCGATGGCTGCAGCAATGTTGATGAGGCCCTCCGTCCAGAGCTCCACCGTGGCCTTGAAAGTGTTATGGGTCTCGGCGGCCCTCGTTAGCAGCTCCTCGTTGCCCTTGACCTCTTTCTTCAAGTCATCTTCTCGCTTCTTGGCGGCGTCCAGCGTCTCCATCAAGGTGGCCAGCTTCATCTCCAGATCAGCGCTCGAGTCCTTGGCGGCGTTCAGTTCCTTGATCTTGTCGGCGAGCTGAACTTGCAGATCGCCATGGGCGCGGGCATCCTTCTCGCGTTCGCGCTGGAGTGCGGCAAGCTTTTCATTCTTCCCTTTCATGTCCGCCTCCAGCTGCGTCACCTTCACCTCTAACTCCTTCTTGGCGGCCTCAGCAGCCGCGGCGGCATCCTTCGCCTCCTTGAGTGCCCCGCCAAGTGATTGCTCCCGGACGGCGAGCTCCTCCTCGTGGCTGTCCAAGACCACCTTCTTCCGTATCAGTTCACCTTCCCGCTTGGACTGCTACTCGGCGGCGAGCCTCTGCTGCTCCTCGGCTTCAGCCTTCTCCAGGATGAACGCCCTCTTCGCCTCGTCAAGTTGCGCCCTTTCCTCCGCAATGGATCGAAGGGCCTCCTGGTTGCGGCTCTTGAGCTCCTCCGCATGTTTCTCTATGTCAACTCCCGCCCGCGCGACAAGCGCTTCCCGGGACTCAAGCTTCGCTTGCCGGGCGCGGTAGAGTGACACCAGCTTTCGGAGCAACTACTCCTCTTCGGACTCGCCGCTGCTGCTGCTCGGCGCGTCAACCACTGCCAGCCCAGCAGAGGGGAGTACTTCCCCGTCAAACTCCTCTCCTTCCACCGGCGCCCTGGAGCTCGACGCCCAGGGAAGCTTGATGTACACGCCCTCGCCGGCCTTCATGTATGCGCCTGGCTGGGGCTCCTCGGAGCCCGGCGCTGCATCAGCGGCGGAGGGGTCGGCGGACGGTGCAGCGCCTTGTGCTCCTGCACCCTCCGGGTCGTCAGTTCGATCGCCGGACCCCTCGCCGGCTCCTGCGCCAGCAGCCTTGGCGGCTTCCTCGTCGGCGGGTTCATCAGCGCCGGCCTCTTCCTCGCCAGCGGCGGCATCTTCAGTGTTGTCGCGTGCGCCTTCCTCGCCGGTGGCCTCGATCTCCATCGGGTCTGCGAGAGGGGGATCTGAGGATGGGAAGAGGAAAGAAAAGTCAAGCAAATATCCAAAAAAGAAGAAAGAAGATCAGAAGAAGAACCCAAGGGAAGGTTTCCGACAAGGAAAGTTACCTGTGCTGGGCTCTGTGACCATGGGCTCCTCCAGCAAGGGCTCATTGGTTCCGTCCCTTGCCGGGGACCTCTCCCTTGCCGGGGAGCGCTCCCTTGTCGGGGAATCGCCCCTTGGCGGCGTAGTCGAAGCAGACAGCACCTCCAGGGCGGTTTCTGATTGCCCCTGATGGGCCTGCTCTGCTCCTACACGAATGAATCGGCAATCAAGATGTCAGCAAAAGAAGAAGCACCCATGCGCGCCCCACAACAGGAAGTGAACCAGACACTTACGCTGGGGGCTGTGCTGGGGGCTGCTGCGGGGAGAAGGAGCCGGGTCTGTCAAGGTGGTCTCGGAAGTGTCTTCTGTCGTCACGACGGGATCGTCCTCGATGACAACCACGGGGACCTTGGCCCTCTTCGCCGCTCTCTCGGCCAGAGTCCTGAAATAGAACAGGGATTCAGAGAGAAGCAAATCAGATGCAAAACAAGCCACAACAAAGATTGAAGAAGTACAAGTACAGTGAGAAGAAAGCCTTACTCCTCCTCCTCTTCTTCCTCCTCGTCGGAGCTCAGCGCAGAGAGGTCGAAATCTGGAACCCTTTCTGCGCGGCGAGGCGGAGGAGTGGGCTCCCTTGGACGTTTGCCGAGAGCTGCGGCAGGATCGGGTGTGGCAGCCCGGGAAGACCCCGCCTCAGTTGCCGGCACGGCCTGAGATGCTCCTGTGGCAACCGTACTTGCCGCGGTGGAGCGCGTCCCACGACGCTGCGGCTGTTGGCCTGCTTGCCGCCCTGCTGGATCTCCAGCTCGAAGGAGGCGCCTTCTTGGTTGGAATTGGGGCTGTGCTAGGGGCTCCGCCTGCGGCAAGCTGCTCGAGGACGGCTGGCCGCTCGCGCCCCCGGCGGGCTCGCTCGCTTCGGCCTCGGGCTCCTCCTCGCCAGCGACCTCTCCGGCAAGGTCCTCCCTGTCGGCAAGGCTTGCCGCCTCGGCCGCCTCTGCCTCCTCCAACGTGAAGCCGAACTCGCCCGCGGCGGCGGCCGCCGCCGCCTCTTCGGCCCTGGTGGCGATGTACCGCATCTCGTCGTCGGTGGTGTCGCGGGTGAGGAGCCTCTGCTCGTCGGCATTGACTGCTATCTCCGTCAAGCCATCGAAGAATTGCCGCACGACGTCGTCGGCGGGCTCTATCCAAGTTGCGCTTATCCCGTGTGAGTCGCACTCTGGCATCATTGCGCAGATGCGATCGCGCTGAGAGTTGTTGCACAACGGGATGACGCCCTACGGCAGCCTGAACCACTCTGGATGATTGGTGTCATGCTTGAACAGCTCCCTCAGCATCCCGTCAAGCTCCAGAACCGTGAAGTTGAAGTTGAGGCCTGGACGCAGCCTCATGATATCCGCCGGGCCACCAAACATCCAGGCGGGCCTCCCCCTCTTCTGCAAAGGGGCGATGCGACGGTGAAGGAAATCCGCGCCAGCTGCCCCTGATGTGAGCCCGGCAAGCCTGAGCCGGAGGATTCGGGTAGTGGCAATCTTCAGCTTGGCGTCGTCCGGCGACAGAGCGCTCCAGTCACCGCCGCGCACTACCCGGGTCTGGCGCAGGTTGGTGAATGGCTGCGGGTTGGCGTCAACGATCCAGCACCACTCCGCCCTCCACTCATCCCACTTGCTGCGGAGCTCGCCCGTCAAGTACACCTCCTTCATGCCGATCCGTGAGGTCCAGGCGATTCCGCCAGCCAGTGGCTCCCCTTTCTCGGCCCGGGGGGTGAAATAATGACGAAAAAGAGCGACATTGGGGAGGATGCCAACGAAGTTCTCGCAGAGGTGTGCGAAAACCGCCATTGTCAGAACAGCGTTGGGGGTGAAATCAAGAAGATGAAACCCATAGGTATTCATGATGTCGCAAAGGAAATCGGAAAAAGGTGGGCAGAGCCTGCAATAGAAGAACACAGGAAAGAAATGGTACCCTTTTGGGCACCGCTTCGATTTGGAAGCCTCGGCGGAAAGCACCGGCGTGCGCGGATGCACCCGCGTCTGCGTCGACCAAAATAAGTAAAATTCCTCCCGCAGCGCCTTCGGGGTGAGCTCGGGGGTGAAAAGCACTCGCTCCTTGCGCAGCGCCTCGAGCCGCAACGCCTCGGCCGACTTGGTACTCGACTTTGAGCCCTTGCCGGTCTTCGGAGCCATGGCGGAAGCGGCGGGGGGGAGCGCGGAGGTGTTGAGGGCGACGGCGGCGACGGGCGGTGGAGCGCTGCTCTCTTTCGGCTTGGGAAGCGGAGGGGAGCGGCAGAGCTTTCGGAGGAAGGAACTGCAAGTGGCGAAGGTGGGGGAACGGCCCTGTTCCATCTGCTTATAAACAGGGGAGGCGAACATTACACATTTCCTGGATTTAAGTATTGCCCACGATCTCTCCCACGACGCCGCGATTGACGCGTGCCGTTACGGGAGAACGCGGTGGATACGGAGTGGATTTGGTTTGGACCCAGGCCGCGCGTGCCCGTGCCCCGTTTTGGGCCTGGCCCAACAGCGCTCGGCACCGTGTATGGCCCAGGCCCGGGGGCTCCTGTCAGTGTACTAAAGTAGGGGTACCTTAGTACCCCGAACTTGTGCACGGGCAGTCGCAGCGTCCCGCGGCAAGGCTTGCCGGGCGTCCGCCAAGATCCTCCGCTATTCCTATTTACTGCCATTCAAGAACAAAGTGTTAGCTGAGAAGACAGAACCCCGGCAAGAGGAGCTTGCCGAGAAGGACAAGTCCCCGGCAAGAGGAGCTTGCCGGGAAGGCCAACCAAGGCACTTCAGAAAACTTGTCGCGACGCTCCGCGCGTCCCGGCAAGACCCGACGAGCGGCAAGCTTGCGGGTGCGACAAGACAACGGCCGCGGCAAGGCGCTTGCCGCGGCAAGGCTGCCACTCTGCACCCGAGCTCCAGCACATCCGACGACGTGTCACCCCAGGACCATCCCAGGAGCACGTGGCGGGGCGCTGTGCAGCCAAGCGGTGTGAGGTGGCAAGAGGAGATGACGAGAAGGCCATCGTGGCAGGCGGTGGCGCTCCTAACGGTCGCTTCCTTGCACTGTTTGGGCGACCGGACGGGCATTAAATGCCATTGTCCCCTGCCGTCAGAGTTAGGTAGGGGGCACTTTGATAGCGGTTGTACCAACCCGCGTTTTTACTTTTTTACCCCTCTTTCTACGCTGCCACCTGTCGGTGACCCCTTTAACCTATAAAAAGGAGGCCCATGCGCACGTAGAAGGGGTTCGGTTCGACTCATTTGACACTACAACACACTCACGCTTTCAAGCAAGAACAGAATAGAAACACAAAGCAGCAGTAGGAGTTTTATCTCTCCGGAGAGCTCCGAAGCTGGGTAAAATCCCCCGCGTGCTTTCGCCTCGGTCTGCTCTGCGTGCGCCCTCCGCTCCCTTGCCGGACCGAAAAGGGGCCCTGCCCCATAGGTGCTCGTTCGCCACGACAGATTGAATAACATTTTGAGCGGCATACTTCTGCTGTCAACGCAACAACTATGAGATGGCTGTATCTTCCATAGTACATGCATCATAGGCAGTTCCCAAACAGAATGGTAAAGGTTTATACTCCCTCAACCACCAACAAGCATCAATCCATGTCTTGCTCAAAACAACGAGTGCCTCCAACTAACAACAGCCCTGGGGGAGTTTTGTTTAATTATTTTTATTTGCTTTGATCTTTTTGGATCATGGGACTGGGCATCCCGGTTACCGGCCCTTTCTCGTGAATGAGGAGCAGAGTCCACTCCTCATGAGAATAACCCACCTAGCATGGAAAATATAGGCAACCCTAGTTGTAACATGAGCTGCTCGAGCATACAAAACATAATTTCATTTGAAGGTTTGGAGTTTGGCACATACAAATTTACTTGGAACGATAGGTAAATACCGCATATAGGAAGGTATGGTGGACTCATATGGAACAACTTTGGGGTTTAAGGAGTTTGGATGCACAAGCAGTGTTCCTGCTTAGTACAGGTGAAGGCTAGCAAAAGACTGAGAAGCGACCAACTGAGAGAGCGACAACAGTCATAAACATGCATTAAAATTAATTCACACCGAATACAAGCATGAGTAGGATATAATCCACCATGAACATAAATATCGTGAAGGCAATGTTGATTCGATTCAACTACATGCGTGAACATGTGCCAAGTCGAGTCACTCAATACATTCAAAGGAGGATACCATCCCATCATATCACATCATAATCATTTTAATAGCATGTTGGCACGCAAGGTAAACCATTATAACTCATAGCTAATCAAGCATGGCACAAGCAACTATAATCTCTAAATGTCATTGCAAATATGTTTAGTTCATAATAGCTGACTCAGAAACGATGAACTCATCATATTTACAAAAAAAAGAGAGGTCGAGTTCATACCAGCTTTTATCATCTCAATAAGTCCATCATATATCGTCATTATTGCCTTTCACTTGCACGACCGAACGATGTATATAATAATAAGAGTGCACGTGCATTGGACTAAGCTGGAATCTGCAAGCATTCAACTCAAGAGAGAAGACAAGTAATATGGGCTCTAAGTTAAATAAACAATCATGCATATAAGAGCCACTAAGCATTTTCAATATGGTCTTCTCGACCCCCAAAGGAAAGGAAAGAAAATAAAATTATTTACACGGGAAAGCTCCCAATAAGTAAGAAGAAGAACTAGAAATCTTTTTTTGGGTTTTCATTTTAATTTCTACTACAAGCATGGAAATTAAACTAACTATTTTTTTGGTTTTTTCTTAAGGTTTATCAAACACACAAGAAGAAAACTAGAAAAAGAAATTTAAACTAGCATGGATAATACAACGAAAGAGTATGAGCACCGACGACTAGTGTGTGAACATGAATGTAAAGTCGGTGAGAAATACATACTCCCCCAAGCTTAGGCTTTTGGCCTAAGTTGGTCTAGTACCAAGGACCGCCGCTACTCTCCCCGGTGTAATGGGAGGTGTAATCAGCTGGCTGGTCATCTCCGGATCCCACTGGACAGATGATGCACGATAAGGGTCCAGTTCAGGTTCCGGCTCAGGTTCAGGTTCTGGAGTAAAAGCTTGGGCTCGATGATTATTCACCGCTTTCGGTGTGACAAGAAGATTTTCTGCAAGCAAATCAAACAACAGAGGCGCAGGCAAAATAATAATCTCAAAGTGTTTCTTATTGAATCTAAGTTTATACAAGAGCATCCTATCTTCCGTTTCAACAATAAACTTGTGTGCTACCATGCTCTTGTAATCTAAAATGTGAGGAGGCAATTTTGTCTCCTCTTTCTCGTGGTGCCTAATGGGTATCTGAAAATGTCTAGCAAGACGTGCAACATAGATACCTCCAAATATGGGGCCTTTTGTACGATTCAGGGCTAGCCGTTTAGCAACGACGGCGCCCATACTAAAAGTATCATCTCCAAGCAAGGCATATTGAAGAATGATAATATCAGGAACACTCAAGTTTCCACTGTTTCCACGACCAATCAAGCATCTACTAGCAAATGTGGCAAAGTAGCATAAAACAGGATAGTGTATGCTAGAGACTTTTGCCTCGAAGCCCTTCTTTGGCTCCTCTACAGCTATAGTGTTAACAAAGCCACCCACACCTTCACGATGGGGTTCTTCTAATTCTCCCTCATAAGGTATCCTACACACCGCGCAAAAATTACGTAAAGACATTTCTCTGAATTCATCATATAAATGAAATGATACTGCAGGCGGTGACTTCTTAGGATAATAATAAAAGTTTTGCATGTAAGTATTGGTGAGTAAGAGGTATTGATCGATTCGGTCGTTCATGAAACCGGTGAGGCCTACAGTCTCGATCAAAGAATGAAAATCTTCATGAATCCCAGCTTCTTTCAAGAAATCCTCACATGGCCATTCACACGACCGTACTTCCGCTAAGCGAGGAAGATTATACTTGGCTTTTTCCTTCTCTTTGGCTTGTTTTTCCTGAGAGCTTTGGCTAGAAGAGCCCATCAAAAGCTTCCTTAACATTTTCTGAAAATTTCTGAAATTTTAGTAACTTCAAAATAAAAGTGAATAAAACTAAACAAGATTGGTAGCAACTACTCCTTCAAGTGCCTAGAGCCTATATCATGCATTAGAATTGCTTGGGACCTCATAAATTTAACATGCAAGCTCAAGAACATGGTCACCTATGCAGCAAAAATTTGCAATGAATAAAGCACTAGAACAAAAACTAATTGGACCAATAAGGAGTCACATACCAAGCAACAATCTCCCAAAGCAGTTTTGTGAATGGAGCTTTGAGCAAGGAGATCGACAATCGCAGCAAAATGAGCTAGAACTCGTGCTTGAGCAGGATGGGGATTTTTTTGGGTAGAAGATGAAGTGTGTGGGTGCAGGCATAAGTGGAGGGGGGCCACCAGGGGCCCATGAGACAGGGAGTGCGCTCTATAGGGGGGTGCGCCCTCCACTCTCGTGGCCTGGTGCTTGCCCCTCCTGCAGTGTTTTCAGTGCCTAAAATCCTCAAATATTCCAGAAAAAAATCATACTAAATTTGCAGGGCATTTGGAGCACTTTTATTTTTGGACTATTTTTTTATGCACGGATAATTCAGAAAACAGACGGATAATACTATTTTTGCTTTATTTATTCTAAATAACAGAAAGTAAAAAGAGGGTACAGAAGGTTGTGCCTTCTAGTTTCGTCCATCTCGTGATCATCAAAATGAATCCACTAACAAGGTTGATCAAGTCTTGTTAACAAACTCATTCCGAATAACACGGAACCGGAGAAATTTCGAATAACACTAAGTTACCTCAACGGGGATATGAAAATCTCCAACAATAAGAATATCATACTTTTTCTTGACAGTAGGGAGAGGAAATTCAAAACCTCCAATAATAATAGTAGGAACTTTTCCAATAAAATTGATGCTATGAACTTGAGATTGTTTCCTTGGAAAGTGTACCGTATGCTCATTACCATTAACATGAAAAGTGACATTGCCTTTGTTGCAATCAATATCAGCCCCTGCAGTGTTAAGAAAAGGTCTACCAAGGATGATAGACATACTATTGTCCTCGGGAATGTCAAGAATAATGAAGTCCGTTAAGATAGTGACATTCGCAACCACAATAGGCACATCCTCACAAATACCGACATGTATAGCAGTTGATTTATCGGCCATTTGCAAAGATATTTCAGTAGGTGTCAACTTATTCAATTCAAGTCTACGATATAAAGAGAGAGGCATAACACTAACACCGGCTCCAAGATCACATAAAGCATGGTATAGTTGGCACACCCGGATCTCCAAGTTTCTTTGGTATTCCACCCTTAAAAGTGTAATTAGCAAGCATGGTGGAAATTTCAGCTTCCGGTATCTTTCTTTTGTTTGTAATGATATCCTTCATATACTTAGCATAAGGATTTACTTTGAGCATATCAGTTAAGCGCATATGTAAGAAAATAGGTCCAATCATTTCAGCAAAGCGCTGAAAATCCTCATCATCCTTTGTCTTGGATGGTTTAGGAGGAAAGGGCATGGGTTTCTGAACCCATGGTTCTCTTTCTCTACCGTGCTTCCTAGCAACAAAATCTCTCTTATCATAACGTTGATTCTTTGATTGTGGGTTATCAAGATCAACAACAGGTTCAATCTCTACATCATTGTTTTTGCTAGGTTGAGCATCAACATGAACATTATCATTAACATTATCACTAGGTTCATGTTCATCACCTGATTGTGTTTCAGCATCAGAAGTAGAAATATCATTGGGATTCTCAGGTGTGTCTAAAGTAGGTTCACTAGAAGCATGCAAAGTTCTATCATTTTTCTTTTTCTTCTTTTTAGAAGAACTAGGTGCCTCTAAATTATCTCTCTGAGAATCTTGCTCGATTCTCTTAGGGTGGCCTTCAGGATACAAAGGTTCCTGAATCATTCTACCAGCTCTAGTAGCCACTCTAACAGCAAAGTCATTTTTCTTATTTAATTCATCAAGCAAATCATTTTGAGCTTTAAGTAGTTTCTCATCTTGAGTAGCAACCATAGAAGCATATTTGCTAACGAGTTTGAGTTCATCTTTAACTCTAGCCATATTATCGCTCACGCGTCCTATCTCGAAAGCATTACCTTGAACACTTTACCAACATAAGCATTAAAACTTTCTTGTCTAGCCATAAAATTATCAAATTCATCTAAGCATGGGCTATGAAATTTAGTAGAGGGAATTTCAACCTTATCATATCTATAGAGAGAATTTACCTTTACTACTTGTGTCGGGTTATCAAGACAATGTGGTTCTTCAACATGCGGTATATTAAGACCATGTATTTCTTCAATAGGAGGTAAGTTATTAACATCTTCAACTTTAATACATTTTTCTTTCATTGATTTCTTTGCCTCTTGCATATCTTCAGGACTGAGAAATAAAACACCTCTCTTCTTCAGAGTGGGTTCAGGAATAGGCTCAGGAGTTGGCTCAATTGGTTCAGGAATTGGCTTAGGAAGAGTCCAATTATTTTCATTAGTCAACATATTATTCAATAATATTTCAGCTTCGTCGACTGTTCTTTCCCTGAAAACACAACCAGCACAACTATCCAAGTAGTCCTGGGAAGCATCAGTTAGTCCATTATAAAAGATATCAAGTATTTTGTTTTTCTTGAGAGGATGATCAGGCAAAGCATTAGGTAACCGGAGAAGCCTCCCCCAAGCTTGTGGGAGACTCTCTTCTTTGATTTGCACAAAATTATATATTTACCGCAAGGCAGCTTGTTTCTTATGAGCAGGGAAATATTTAGCAGAGAAGTAATAAATCATATCCTAGGGACTACGCACGCAACCAGGAGCAAGAGAATTATACCAAGTCTTAGCATCACCCTTTAATGAGAATGGAAATATCTTAAGGATATAAACATAGCGAGACTTCTCATCATTAGTAAATAGGGTAGCTATATCATTTAACTTGGTAAGATGTGCCACAACAGTTTTAGATTCAAGGCCATAAAAAGGATTAGATTCAACTAAGGTAATAATCTCAGGATCAACAGAGAATTCATAATCCTTATCAGTAACATAGATAGGTGAAGTAGCAAAAGTAGGGTCAGGTTTCATTCTAGCATTAAGGGACTGCTGCTTCCATTTAGCTAATAATTTCTTAAGATCATATCTATCATTGCAAGCAAAGATTTCCCTAGCAGCTTCTTCATTCATAACATAACCCTTAGGAACAACAGGCAATACATAATCATTGGGAGAACCTTCATCATCACTATCATCAGTAATAGCATCTTCAATATTTTCATTCCTCCTAACTCTAGCAAGTTGTTCATCAAGAAATTAACCTAATGGCAAAGTAGTATCACACACAGAAGTAGTTTCATCATGCATAGCAGAAGTGGCATCATCAATAACATGCGACTATCAGAATTCATAGCAGTAGAAGGTTTAGGTGTCGCAAGCCTACTAATAACGGAAGGAGAATCTAGTGCAGAGCTAGATGGTAGTTCCTTACCTCCCCTTGTAGTTGAGGGAAAAATAGTAGTTCGATCATCTTTCAAGTTCTTCATAGTGATCAATAGATATAAATCCCAAGTGACTCAGAGAATAGAGCTATGCTCCCCAGCAATGGCGCCAGAAATTAGTCTTGATAACCCACAAGTGTAGGGGATCGCAACAGCTTTCGAGGGTAAAGTATTCAACCCAAATTTATTGATTCGACACAAGGGGAGCCAAAGAATATTCTTGAGTATTAGCAGTTGAGTTGTCAATTCAACCACACCTGGATAACTTAGTATCTGCAGCAAGGTATTTAGTAGCAAAGTAGTATGATAATAAATGTAACGGTAGCAAAAGTAAAGATAATTGTTTTTGGGTTTTTGTAGTAGTTGTAACAGTAGCAACGGAAAAGTAAATAAGCGAAGAACAATATGTGAAAAGCTCATAGGCAATGGATCAGTGATGGATAATTATGTTGTATGTGATTCCTCATGTAATAGCTATAACATAGCGTGACACAGAACTAGCTCCAGTTCATCAATGTAATGTAGGCATGTATTCCGTAAATAGTCATACGTGCTTATGGAAAAGAACTTGCATGACATCTTTTGTCCTACCCTCCCGTGGCAGCGGGGTCCTAGCGTAAACTAAGGGATATTAAGGCCTCCTTTTAATAGAGAACCGGAACAAAGCATTAGCACATAGTGAATACATGAACTCCTCAAACTACGGTCATCACCAAGAAGTATCCCGATTATTGTCACTTCGGGGTTGTCGGATCATAACACATAATAGGTGACTATAGACTTGCAAGATAGGATCAAGAACACACATATATTCATGAAAACATAATAGGTTGAGATCTGAAATCATGGCATTCGGGCCCTAGTGACAAGCATTAAGCATAGCAAAGTCATAGCAACATCAATCTCAGAACATAGTGGATACTAGGGATCAAACCCTAACAAAACTAACTTGATTACATGGTAAATCTCATCCAACCCATCACCGTCCAGCAAGCCTACGATGGAATTACTCACGCACGGCGGTGAGCATCATGAAATTGGTGATGGAGGATGGTTGATGATGACGACAACGACGAATCCCCCTCTCCGGAGCCCCGAACGGACTCCGGATCAGCCCTCCCGAGAGAGGTTAGGGCTTGGCGGCGGCTCCGTGTTGTAAAACGCGATGAAACTTTCTCTCTGAACTTTTTCTCCCTGAACGTGAATATATGGAGTTGGAGTTGAGGTCGGTGGAGGTCCAGGGGGCCCACGAGATAGGGGGCGCACCCTACAGGGGGGCGCCCCCTGTTTCGTGGACAGGCCCTGGTGTAGGACCTTGAAGTATGTCTAGAGGGGGGGTGATTAGACTACTTGACCAATTAAAAACTTAACCTTTTCCCAATTTTAGAGTTTGGCAGATTTTAGCTATCTTAGGACAAGTCAAGCAATCATCACACTATTCAAGCAAGCATGCAAAGAGTATATAGGCAGCGAAAATTAAAGCATGCAACTTGCAAGAAAGTAAAGGGAAGGGTTTGGAGGATTCAAACGCAATTGGAGACACGGATGTTTTTGGCGTCGTTCCGATAGGTGGTGCTATCGTACATCCACGTTGATGGAGACTTCAACCCACGAAGGGTAATGGTTGCGCGAGTCCACGGAGGGCTCCACCCTCAAAGGGTCCACGAAGAACCAACCTTGTCTATCCCACCATGGTCGTCGCCCACGAAGGACTTGCCTCACTAGCGGTAGATCTTCACGAAGTAGGCGATCTCCTTGCCCTTACAAACTCCTTGGTTCAACTCCACAATCTTGTCAGAGGCTCCCAAGTGACACCTAGCCAATCTAGGAGACACCACTCTCCAAGAAGTAACAAATGGTGCGTTGATGATGAACTCCTTGCTCTTGTGCTTCAAATGATAGTCTCCCCAACACTCAACTCTCTCTCATAGGTTTTGGATCTGGTGGAAAGAAGATTTGAGTGGAAAGCAACTTCGGGAAGGCTAGAGATCAAGATTCATATGGTAGGAATGGAAAATCTTGGCCTCAACACATGAGTAGGTGGTTCTCTCTCAGAAATGGTAAGTTGGAAGTGTAGGTTTAGTCTGATGGCTCTCTCCACGAATGAAGAGGAGGTGGAGGGGTATATATAGCCTCCACACAAAATCTAACCATTACACACAATTTACCAAACTCGGTGGGACCGATTCAACAGACTCGGTCAGACCGATTTAGTAAACCTAGTGACCGTTAGTGATTTTCGGTGGGACTGACATGCAACTCGGTGAGACTGATTCGGTTAGGGTTAGGGCATAACGTAATCTCGGTAAGACCGATTACACAAACTCGGTGAGACCGATTTTGGTAATAAGCTTTCCAGAGAGTTGGTCAGGTAAACTCGGTGGGACCGATTTGCTCTTTTCGGTGAGACCAAAATGTTACAAAAGGGAAACAATGAGTTTACATTGCAATCTCGATGGGACCGATCGCTCACTTCGGTTTGACCGAAACGTTACGAAGGGAAACAGAGAGATTACAATCCCATCTCGGTGAGACCGAGATCCCTATCGGCAGAACCGATTTGCTTAGGGTTTGTGGCAGTGGCTATGACTTTTGAAATCGCTGGCGCCGGATAGGAAGAATCGGTGTGACCGATTTTGGCTTTAGGTTTAGGTCATTTGTGGATGTGAGAAAGTAGCTGAGGGTTTTGGAGCATATCACTAAGCACATGAAGCAAGAGGCTCATTAAGCAACACCTCATCCCTCCTTGATAGTATTGGCTTTCCCTATAGACTCAATGTGATCTTGGATCACTAAAATATAAAATGAAGAGTCTTGAGATTTTGAGCTTGAGCCAATCCTTTGTCCTTAGTGTTTTGAGGGATCCACTTTCATCATCCATGCCATGCCATTCATTGAGCTTTCCTGAAATAATAGTCTTGGAATAGCATTAGCTCAATGAGCTATATGTTGTTATGAATTACCAAAACCACCTAGGGATACTTGCACTTTCAATCTCCCCCTTTTTGGTAATTGATGACAACATATAGATCAAAGCTTCGACAAATGACAATAAGATTAAAACATCGTCGCTTTGAGAAGTATGTGATAAGCAAGAGCTCCCCCTAAATTTGTGCATGGTTTAAGATTTGCTTTGGACTGCAAATGCACAATGAATTAGGCTCATGGGTTACTCTTCCATGTCACATACATCTTGGTGGAGCGCTCAAAATAATAAAGATTGAATACATGCACTCATCACCAAGCAAAGTGAATGATCATATAAGATAGATAGGATAATATCATCAAACATGCATAAGTGTAGCTTATGATCAAACACATGATCATCAATGTCTCACAAGCATAGTATCTCAAGCAATCAAAAGCAAACAAGTTTAACCACCAAATCAAAACAAGAGAGAACAAAAGCAACACTCTCTCTCTCGAAGCCTATGATCTATACATTTTTCTCCCGCTTTGGCAACAAGTTACCAAAAAGTTCAAAGAAAATGCATAGTGCTAGATCGACTCTCAGGCTTGATCTTCAGGTGGTGGTGTCCGGATAACTCCAAGAACGAAGGCTTCAGTTGAAGTAGATGGTGCTGGAGTTGATGCTGGAGCTGGTTGCACTGGAGCTGTAGGGGTTGTAGCTGGTGCAGATGATGTTGCTCTGGTGTCTGTCACAGGCACTGCAACTGACCTCTGGGCTCTAGGCACTCTGGCAAACATATTAGTGGTAGTCTTGCCCTGCCTCTCCTGCATGTCATCCTGCAGCTGCTCCACAACTGACTCAATCTCAGTTACTTTGACATCTAGGTCATGGAATTTGAGTTCCATGATTCTTTCCAAGCTCTCCTGATTCTGAGTGAGGGTGTCCAATCCTTTCTCAATCCTCAGTGTTGATGCTATTAAGTAACCAAGCTGCTCCTTCTTGTTCTTCAAGAAATACTCAGATGCCTCCACTTGAGTTGGCATCTTGGCAGCCTTCTCCTTCCTTGCCTTCTCCTTCTTCTCTTGAGCATGTACAGATGATGGATCATTCTCATTCATGACAACCTCATTGTCCTCAAAGTCTGGATAAAGTGGAAAATGTTCCTTATCCAATTGATATTTCCATGTGCCCATCTTTGAGTTAATCAACTCCAGAATCCGAGGGGCATATCCGCAGCTTCTCTTCTGATCTGCTGCAGTCCTCTTAATGGTTTCAATCATAAGGCTCATGACCTTAAACTTCTGTGGCACATCAAACAAATGCAACATGTTGATGGCATGCCCTCTGATCATGTTGTGGTCACCAGACTTAGGCAACAGAGTGTGCCTTAGGATCCAATTGATAGTTGGCAGCCCTGACAGAAGGAAGTGGACTAATCCAAACTTATGTGTTTCAACAGCTTTGTCTGGGATCTCCTTGTACATGTGTGCCATGGAATTGTGGTCCATCTTCTTCTTGGCATAAATATCCAGGTCATCATCATCTTCCTTTAGGTCATTGATCAGTCCAGGCTTTGTGCTATGTGCTGAGCCATACTCCTTTTTGAGCACTACTTTCTTGGAAGTAGCCTCATCTTCTTCAGCTCTATAGTCCTCATCTTCAGAGTCTGAAGTTCTCTTCTTCCTTTGCCTGGTAGCAGCCTTAGGCAGATTATTTGGGGTGCTTCTGCTCCCATCATCTGAAGAACTTGAGGGACTAGTGCCCTTACTCATGTCAATCTGCTCTTCTGACCTGTTCTGGCTGTCACTCTGGTCTGACATGCTGCAAACAATGACTGCTGACCCTGTGAAGAGTTATAGATGAGGTAGAATGGATGAGCATCACAAAATGCAGAGATTTTTGTAAAAGAATGATTCAAAAGTTTAGTTTTAATTTTCCACAGAAAGCATTTCGGATCAACCGATTTTCAAACTCGGTGATACCGAAGCAGTTTTGGAACCTAAACTGATGAACTCGGTTGGACCGAGTCATAGTTCGGTGGCACCAAGACTGCTAGGGTTTCACAAAGTCCTAAAATTGGTCTCACCGATTAGCAATTCTCGGTCAGACCGAGAGTTACTAGTGCAATGGCATAAGCCAAATCGGTGGGACCGACCGAGTTTTTCAACTCGGTGGGTCCGAGATGGTTTCGGTGGAAACCTAACCCTAAAATTTTGAATCTCATCTAATCTACAGATTGCATTAACTGGATAGGAGTGTTTCAATCGTGGCAAGAATCAATAAGAACACAATGTGCTAGGAATCGGATGGGGATAGCACATTGATCGAGTCCATACCCTAACTTGCCGATGAACTCGCTACGGCGGCAACGGCGGGGTTGAAATCCGTTGACGGCGGCGGAGACCAGCGACAAGAGGCGGCTGGCGATGAGGAGACGATCCGGAGACCTTGGAGGCAGAGCGAGCTATTGCGCGGGCGAAGGGGTTCGGAGGAATTTCCAAAATTTTGCTCGTGACTATATATAGCCCGACCCTGTCGGTGTGACCGAGTGGAACAACTCGGTGGCACCGAGATGCATAACTGTGTACAATTACAGCAACTCGGTGTGACCGAAAAGTTCAAATCGGTTGCACCGAGATTGAAAACCTAGATCGACTTAATGATCTCGGTAGGACCGAAATGGAGGAATCGGTCAGACCGAGAATCACAAAGAAGTTTTGGAAGTTTAAGTCTATGACGAATCGGGGACTCCGAGTGCTCCTCACACAAAGTGGTTCGAATCTGACTTGATCAAATTTTGTGATGTAGCATGAATAGAGTTTGAGACAAGAAAAGCATAGATAGCTAGAGAATGTTCTTAGGCATTCTTGTCCATCCACTTGGCAAAATAAAAAGAAGCCAATCAATCAAAACAACAAGTGAATGTCCTTGAATGAGTAAAATATGCACCAACATGCTCACTCAATAAGATGGCAAATGAAATATGTGGCAAAACATGCACAACCAATTCTAGCATCTATCAAACAATTGGCGATGACTAGGTCATCTATATATGAGTATATTGACTTAGGAGTCAAATGAAAACATTTGATCATAGGTCATACTCATCGTTTAAGCTCAAGTGGGGTTACCACTTTTACATAATGCATTGATGTGTTCACACCATTAGAGTTGCTTTGACTCAATTCTTAGAGTTAAGCTCCCCTAGATGTGAGATCCCCCCTTAGAGGGATGAACTAACCTTGGGTTTTGTCGATGATGACTTCATGTAGGTGTTGAAGATGTGGATGCTCAATGTTGATGTAGATCATTTGGAGCAATCCTTTGGAGTGAGTTGCACTTTCAACTTACCTACATGGGTTAGTCCCACAAGGAACAAACAAGGATATCCATAGACATAGAGTGAAGCACACACAAGATGATGTCCATGAAATCATTAGGTTACCTTGTCCCTTGCCTTACCAATATGAGGGTTTGTGACTCCTTGAACTAGTGCAAGATGTGGAAGTTGATTGCACTTGTTCTTGCCATAATGATATGTGTGAAGAATGTTGGCGGAGTCACCCTCAAGAACTCTCTAGTTCTTCTTCTTCGGGATCCACATCATCTTGATGGGAATCCTTGGAGTTGTAGTTGTACTTGATGAAGTAGAACTTGACGTAGTCTTGGGAACCCACTTGAACGAGGCCTTAGGTGCTTCTTCGAATGCATCAATCTCTTCTTGAAGCTTGTCCTTGCCTTTGTTCTTGTGGTCTTGTGGTGGAAGATCATCTTGTGCTTGTGTTCACTTAAAGGAAGTAGGATCATACTTCTCTTGTTGAGGAACAAACTTCGTCTTGGGGTATTGATCTTCTTCCCACTCAACTCCATTGGCATTGAACTTTCGTTCAAAACCAACACCTTGATTCTTCCGGTGCCTTCCTTGCTTGCGTACAATTTCCTCGAATTGCTTACTCCCGGCAAGGCTCTTTGAGGGAGTCCTGGACTAGGGGGTGTCCGGATAGCCGAATTATCATCATCGGCCAGACTCCAAGACTATGAAGATACAAGATTGAAGACTTCGTCCCGTGTCCGGATGGGACTTTCCTTGGCGTGGAAGGCAAGATTGGCAACACGGATATGTAGATCTCCTACCATTGTAACCGACTTTGTGTAACCCTAGCCCTCTCCGGTGTCTATATAAACTAGAGGGTTTTAGTCCATAGGACGAACAACAATCATACCATAGGCTAGCTTCTAGGGTTTAGCCTCCTTGATCTCGTGGTAGATCCACTCTTGTACTACCCATATCATCAATATCAATCAAGCAGGAGTAGGGTTTTACCTCCATAGAGAGGGCCCGAACCTGGGTAAAAACATCGTGTCCCTTGTCTCCTGTTACCATCCGCCTAGACGCACAGTTCGGGACCCCCTACCCGAGATCCGCCGGTTTTGACACCGACATTGGTGCTTTCATTGAGAGTTCCTCTGTGCTGTCACAATCAGGAAGGATGCCTCTTCCCGTCTTTAAAGACGGTACCATTGCCAAAGGAGCTTTGGCCACCGGCCAAACTATCGGGCTAGGTGGTTTTCTTATGACCGCCTATTCGGCCGCCGCTCCGACAATGACTTCTCGGGTCATCAAAAGCGATCTTCACATCAACTCGGAATCCGCCGAGCAGCTGGATCCGATGGAGCTCTCTTCCGTAAACGAGCTCTTGGATCGCATCGCCGCCCTGGGAGTCGGTACAGACTACGATCAGATCGGGCTTAAAACCGATCTAAGAGAGATTAACTCTCCCCAGGCTACCCACCACGTTGCGGTGGTAGAGGAACAACGCAGCGACTCTTCTTCTATATTAAAGACTAGTTATGTCCGGATTCCTGATCCCTCCATGCCGGATTCCCGCGGAGGGACGGACATCAATCAAGTACTGAACCTAAAGTCAGGCAGCGGACCAGATTCGTTGGACAACATCCAGCAATCCAAGCTTCCAAATTCGGAAACTTTTCGGCCCTTGAGCCTCAAATTGGGCGGGGTTCCGGACTTAATCCCACCCGCCCACCCAAACATAAGCGATCTATCTCAAATCCGGCAAGAGCCCACTGAAACAGTACATCATTACTAGGCCAGATTCCTACTGGTTATGGAAAGGATAAAGGACTGCCGTGAGGAAAGCGCAATCTCAATTTTCTGCAACAATTGCACGGACAAGGGAATCATGAACGCCATAAGTCATCGCGAAATTACACGCTTCGCCGACCTGGCGTCCATAGTACAAAAGTACTATGCGATGGCGAGTGCCTGGAAAACCGAAACTAAGTTTTGGGACAATCCGGCTCCGAACACAACCCTAATCCGAAACAAAAGGGTGCATCATGCTCAGGCACCCGGGACAAAAACCAAAAAGCCGAAGAAATAAAGGCCATATTGGCAATAAATCCGGTCCTGGTCGCGCCCAACCTGGGCGAACCGATGTTATTATATATATCACGGCAACACATCAAGTTGTAAGCGCGGCACTCGTCGTCAAACGAGAAACAGAAGGACACAAATTCCCTCTTCAAAAACCAGTGTACTACGTAGCCACTGTCTTAACTCCATGTAAGTCCCAGTATCCGCATTATCAAAAGATAGCGTACGTGGTGTTCATGGCATCCCAGAAGCTACGACACTACTTTCAAGAGTGTTCGATAACAGTGGCCTCCGAAGTACCTCTCAACGACATTATAAACAACCGCGACGCGACGGGCAGGATTGCAAAATGTGCCATTGAGCTCTTACCATTCGACATAACCTACAAACCACGGCGAGCTATAAAGTCACAAGTTTTGGCCAACTTCATTGCCGAATGGACCGAAGCCGAACTCCCTAAAGAGTACGGTGCATACTCCAATTGGATCATGCATTTCAACGGCTCCTAAATGTTGGCCGGCTTGGGGGCTGGCGTCGTATTGACGTCTCCAACTGGAGATACAGTCCGATACGTACTTCAGATAATGTACACGGACTCCAACAATGCAGCCGAATATGAGGCCCTTCTACATGGTCTCCGGATGGCAATCTCCATGGGTATTCAACGCCTAGAAGTGCGCGGGGATTCAAACCTCGCAATATCCCAAGTAAATGGAGACTTTGACGCCAAGGATCCAAAAATGGCAGCCTATCGTAACGCCGTCTTAAAAATGTCAGCTCGGTTCGAAGGACACGAATTCCACCATGTAGCCCGGGATAATAACCAGGCGGCCGACGTGTTGGCACGCATCGGCGCAAAGCGCGACGCCGTCCCTCCAAACATCTTCCTAGAGCGGCTTTTTAAGCCATCCGTATTATGGGAAGAGGAGTCCGGAAACAACAACCGGAACCAACCGCACCGCCCAACACTGAACATTCTGACACAATCGGTGGCTCAGCCAATGAAATAACACCTTCAGCCCACGAAATAATGGCAGTCATTGCCCCGTGGACGGAACCATTCCTAGCCTACTTAATTAGGCAGGAACTTCCTGAAGACCAAAATGAGGCCCGCTGCATAGTTCGGCGATCTAAAGCCTACAAGGTCCATGAGGGAGAGCTTTATAAGAAAAGCACAACCGGAGTCCTTCAAAGGTGCATCTACGAAGAGGAAGGGCGAAATCTTCTGGCTGAAATTCACGCCGGACTCGGCGGGCACCACGCCGCAGCCCGGGCCATTGTGGGCAAGGCCTTCCGTACAAGATTTTATTGGCCGACTGCCCGGGCAGATGCTCAGGACCTAGTCCAACGATGCGTCGGTTGCCAGCTCTTTGCTAATCAAAGCCACATGCCACCCACCGCCCTCAAAACTATACCCATCACGTGGCCGTTCGCGGTCTGGGGGCTTGACATGGTTGGACCCCTTAAAGGGGGAACCCACAAGCAAAAATACCTATTGGTCATGGTGGATAAATTCACCAAATGGATAGAGGCCAAGCCGGTTAAAACGGCCGAATCCGGACCTATGATAGACTTCATATCTGGGATAGTACACCGTTATGGCGTCCCCCACAGCATCAGCACTGATAACAGCACAAACCGACAAGGTTAAACTCTGGTGCAAAAACATGGGCATCAAGCTCGAATACGCTTCAGTCTATCACCCTCAAACTAACGGTCAAGTCGAACGAGCAAATGGCCTAATCATGAGCGGCATTAAACCCAGGTTAGTGCGGTCCCTCACGGAATCTAACACGCACTGGGTGGAGGAGCTCGACTTCATACTCTGGGGGCTGCGGACCACGCCAAATCGCACTATCGGATTCACACCATTTTTTATGGTATACGGCGCAGAGGCAGTTTTGCCCTGCGATATAATTCATGACTCACCTCGCGTGCACATGTACGAAGAAAGAGAAGCCGAGTTGGATCGGCAGGACAGTTTGGACGCATTGGAGGAGGAGTGCGACGTGGCAAAGGCTCGTTCCGCATTCTATCAGCAGCAGGCTCCAAGATATCAAAGCAGAGAAGTACGGGCCAAAACTTACAATGTTGGCGAACTAGTTCTACGCCTGCCGGACAAGAAAAAGGACAAACTCAAGCCCAAGTGGGAAGGTCCCTTCATCATCGATCAAGTCCTGACCGGCGGAGCATACCGTCTACAAAGCGCATCGAACAACCGACTCGAGCCGAACCCATGGAACGCAGCCCGCCTCCGAAGATTCTACGCCTAGCGCCGACTCATAGTTCGTCTCCTCGCTCCGTCCACATTTTAAAATTTAGCTATCTTTTGTTTCTCTCTTCCTTCCTCCCTTTTTCGTAAAGCCTTTGTGGGCTGATCTGCGCATTGTTCGCACACACTTGACGTGCTGCCTGCACTCATTATACCTGGGGTCTTCTTTAACAGAAGCTTATTCATACGGGCTTCATGCCCAACACATGCGTCACACTTCCGCATGTACCTTTTATTCACCAATATATGCATCGATATGACTTAAGTTTTGGCCAAGCTGGGTTGCCTGGCTCCTGTGCTTACCCCTACATTCCCGATTGTTCGGCTAGGAGGTAAAGGGAGCACCTTTGCGATTGTTACTGCCGGGTCAGGCGGATGTGTACCTCAGACTGGGTGAAGCCGAAAGCTAGTGTTCTTAAGGGAATATTCGGTCAGTGACTTGAAAGATGATTTCTTACTTATTTACCTGCCCCCAGATGCTTTTCTGCTTTCTTCGCAGTCCAGACATGCACTTTAGGGCATGCCTCCCAGGGAAAGGAACCCCTAACGGAACTATTCTCTCTGGAAGATGTTTCTTACTAACCATGTAATATAACATAACTAGTTGGGCACTTGTCTGATAAAGCACTAATGACCCCTACGCCTGGTCTCCATGCACGCCCCGGTTTTTTCATAACCGTGAGGGTATTCGGACACACTCCGGACTGTCGGGTCCCAAGGTTGAAGCAAAAAGGTCTGCAAAGACAAACGATCTACAATCCGGCTAGAAGGCATTTTACATGTCATTTTAAAATTACATCGTCAAATTGACTGATTGTACTCCTCTTCAATCCCATCTAATAGACTGTCTAGTTTACAGTCCCGTTGGGAATACTTCGCAGCCAACTCTACTTGGCCGTACATTAAGCTCACAGGGATCTCCTTCCCATCGGGCCCCACAGGTCCGACCTCGGCCATGTGGATTGGATCAGCCTTCGTGTACCGCGTCTTCACCATGGCCCAGGCCTCCCTGGCGCCTTGACGGCAGGCCGATATCTTCCAGAGACGGAAGCGCTGCCGTGCTCCCTGAAGCTTCTCTGCAAGCCCTCCAAGACCCTCGGGTAGGGAGACGGACGGCCATAAGGCCTGGACGACGCCGCTCATCGCCTGCCGAACACGTTCGTGTAGTTGCAGCAGCTCGGGAAGTAGGTCACCCGTTGAACCAGGCATTTCCTCCGCAGGACGACCTGTGAGCACACCTATAGACACATTTATGTTAATCGACTTCCTCGCCGAACTCTTCCTTTCAAAAGAGTTTGCTCAAGCACTTACTATAAATGCCGCGATGAAGCCGCCGACTCTCCTTCACGGAGTCAGATAGCTGGACCCGAACATTTTTCAGTTCTTCGCCCAGCTGGGTGTTGGCATCTTGGAGTTTGTTCCTCTCCTGCTGCACCCTCATAAGCACCTTCTTGCTGGCCTTCAACTGGCGCAGTAGATGTTGCTTGTCCGGATCTAGTCCGGCACCATCTGCAATATCATTGTCAGACTTATATACATGCCGCACTTCATAAACTACTTATCTTTTTAAAATATGTGTTACCAGAGGGGGTCTCTGTGGCTCCCCCTACGGCGGCTAGTGTGGCCTCAAGTTGGGCCTTGCACTCTTGAAGCTCCTGGGACAGGTGGGTATTCTTCTCCGTAGGATCCTGCATTACAAATGATCCTTAAATCAGTTATTCTAACTATTTTAAGTCTCGGGGGCTACTGGCATATATAACTATTAAAATTCCTTACCCGTATGTCCTTCACATACTGCTCCGTGGCTCTGGTTAAACCATCTTGAGCGGCACGGAGGTGCGCGTCTCCCGCATTAAAGGCATTCAACGCCTCCGGGGAGAAACACGCGTCACGAAGAACTGTCCGGCGGCGCCTGTGATTCATGGCGCTCTCCACCTTAGACCTGGTGGCGGACAGCCTGTCGGCATCCTCCGTTGGAGGAGCATCCAGCTCACGCCTTGCGTTCGCCTCCCCCTCCGGACCAGGTGTTGGAACCTGGCTGGCGGAGGCTTGGTTGGCAACCTCTCCGAGCACAGTCCGGCGAGCGCTCTTTCTCCTGGAAAAGTCATGAGCATTAATATACCTCCAGGAATCTTTCCCTTAAAAATGGTGGCGTGCCATACCGTTGTGGCGGCGTTTCGATTCGCACCGCACTCCTCTTCCGCCTGCTGGGCCGAACTGACCCTCGTTGGTCAGCCGCCGCGGGTTCGGCTTCCTGCCTTAGAGGCACCTCCTGCGAGGCACCGTTGGTATACGGTGGTCAGAAATAAGCATGGATGAAGTAATGGTGTCAGGACTCCGGTCATAGTTACCTGGGAAGCCGGAGATAAACCGGGGTAGTCAGCCATAATGGCGACTAAAGCATTGTCCATGCTAAGTTGGTGCAACACCCCGTCGATCAGCTCCACCTCTATGTCTGGATCCTCTTCGGAGGCCGGATCAAGGGATCTTCCCGGATCCTCGGGTTGTGGAGTCGGGCTGTGTATGCCCTCCACATCCCGGCGCAGTTCCTGCATCGAAATCACAAAGTGAGACACTTAACTTTGGAAGCACGGATCGGATAGATAAACGTCCGCTTACCCAACTCCGAGGGTGATTCATGGAGAATCCATTCAATGGACTCGTGCGGAGGAAGTCCTCCTTCTCCCCCTTGTACAAGCCGGACAGGATCTTCACCAGATCGGCAGCCGATCCCGGCCCCTTGCGGCCATGACGGGTGGCGTCATTCTCCCCGTTGAAATCCCACATGGGGTGGCCCCTATATTGGAGCGGCTGCACCCCTCGCATAATGCACGTGGCCATGACTCCAATCATGGTCAATCCGGAATGAGCCAGTAACCTTATCCGGCCCATCAGATATTGGACGCTCCTATCATCCTCCCGTTGAGGGCTCCGCGGGCGCCAACTCAGGTGTTTCTTCAGAGGAGCGTTGCTGAACTCCGGGAGGTTAATCCGAACTGGGTCCGGCAGCGGGGCGTCTTCCATGTAAAACCATTCCGAAGGCCAGTCTTCTTATGCCTTCTTCGGGGTTCCGGATAAGTATCCGGTCCCGGCGATGCGCCATATTTCGGCTCCGCCCACTTGATATATCGACCCCTCGTGAGAACGGGGTACGAGGCAAAACAATCTCTTCCACAGCACAAAATGGGCCTCGATGCCCAAGAACAGCTCGCAAAGGGCTACAAAGCCCGTGATATGTAGGATGGAGGCAGGTGTAAGGTGGTGAAGCTGGAGCCCGTAGAACTCCAGGAGTCCCCGGAGAAACGGATGTATGAGAAATCCGAGTCCCCTTATTAGATAAGGGACGAAGCATACCCGCTCTCCTTTGGAGGGATTGGGGGTGCTCTCCGCCTGCTTTCCGCCTTTGTAGGTGGCCAGTCCGGCTCGAACCGGGACCATGAAGGCTGGGGGGAGATATCCCTCTGCTTGGAGCGTCACTAGCTCGCTGTGCGGGACTGAACATCTCCTCCAATCTCCTGGCTGAGGGCTGGGAGCGCGAGAGGAGGAGCCGCGTCGACTGTCCATGATGGAGTAGATTTTTGTCAGAGGCGCTTCGATGAGTACTCGCGGAAGGAGGATGGTGTGATTCGGATCTACATCCTTGCCTCTCTTATAGGCAGCTTATTCGTGTAGCTAGGGGGTAAAACATAAGAATACTCTAGCTTTTCGCATTCATGCGACATGTGGAAGAGGGCCATTATTGGACATGGAAGCCATGGAGCGCAACATTTATAAGGAAGCCGGACACTATTTGGCAAGCACATGGAATCTGGAGGAGAACCCGCCTTGCAATGCCGAAGACAATATACGAGCCGGACTCATCGTCATTGAAGCCTGGTTCAGGGGCTACTGAGGGAGTCCTAGACTAGGGGGTGTCCGGATAGCCGAACTATCACCATCGGCCGGACTGCAAGACTATGAAGATACAAGATTGAAGACTTTGTCCCGTGTCCGGATGGGACTTTCCTTGGCGTGGAAGGCAAGCTTGGCAACACGGATATGTAGATCTCCTACCATTGTAACCAACTTTGTGTAACCCTAGCCCTCTCCGGTGTCTATATAAACCGGAGGGTTTTAGTCCATAGGACGAACAACAATCATACCATAGGCTAGCTTCTAGGGTTTAGCCTCCTTGATCTCGTGGTAGATCCACTCTTGTACTACCCATATCATCAATATCAATCAAGCAGGAGTAGGGTTTTACCTCCATCGAGAGGGCCCGAACCTGGGTAAAAACATCGTGTCCCTCGTCTCCTGTTACCATCCGCCTAGACGCACAGTTCGGGACCCCCTACCCGAGATCCGCCGGTTTTGACACCGACACTCTTGTAAACACCTTTCTCTATAATTCCCTTCGATAGGATATTTTCTTGCTCAAGTGTAACTTGGCTAAGAGAATCATTAGTGGAATCAAGAGAACTACTAGAAGCAACAATATTGGTTTTGACATTATTATTGTTACTACTAGAGGAAGGATCTTTCTTGTACTTGTTACTAGTCTTGACTTGAGGCATGTAAGTAGATAAGAGTAAACGCTTGGCAATGTAAGAAGAACTTTTCTTACGGAGATCATCATTGATTGCCTTTAAAAACTCATGCTCTTGCTCAAGATTGAGCTTTTCAAAGCGTAACTTCTCATGAGCCCTTAAATGTTCTTGATGATCTTCGAAGATAGTTTCATGAGCCAACTTAAGAGTGTTTAGTTCTTTAGTTAGAAGCTCAATCTTCTCCTTATCAATGTCATTCGTTTTATCTTGATTAGCATGATTAGTTGACGTTTCATCATAGTATCCATCACTAGAGTTGTCAACAAGTAAATCATCATCCACAAGCAAGTCATCTTCATCACTATCGAAATCAACATACTCAGGATGTGTTACCTTTGGACCTTTGGCCATGAAGCATCTTCCAATTCCTTCATTTGGTGAATCAAATATGTCATAGGAGTTGGTTAACACAAGTGCTAGACCGGCAACACCTTCATCTTGAGTATATTCGGAGTCGGAGTGATAGCTTCTCTCGGAGTGATTGTCGGAGTCGGAGCCGGACACCCATTCACCAACATGAGCTTGATGTCTTTGTTTTGTGTAGCTCCTTGATGACTTGTCCTTCCTTTCCGAATCCTTGCTTCTCCGTGAGGGTCTTTGTTCATAATGATCATCTTTACTCCTCCTCTCTCTCGATGGCGATTCTTCTCTTTTGCTTCTTCTTCTTGGAGAATCTTCTCTTCTTTTGTAGGGTGCCGTACACTCATTGGAATAGTGTCCGGGTCTCCCACAATTGTAGCAATTGCGCTCTCGACTAGAAGATCTTTTGTCATTGTAAGACCTTGACTTGGAGCTTCTTTCTTTGCTTCTACTCTTGTAGAATTTGTTGAAGTTCTTCACCATTAAACTCAATTCTTCAGTGAAGGTTTGTTTCTCACTTGATGATGTGGGGGCTTCACTTGAAGCTTTGTAAGCACCACTTGACTTGTTGTGAAATTCCTCCTTATCCTTGAGTGACATCTCATGAGCAACAATTCTTCCAATGACTTCCGTTGGCTTGAGATCTTTGTAGTTTGGCATCATTTGGATCAATGTGCACACGGTATCATACTTTCCATCCAATGCTCTTAGGATCTTCTTGATGATGAATTTGTCGGTCATCTCTTTACTCCCTAAGCCGGCAATATCATTTGTGATAAGTGCAAGCCTAGAGTACATTTCAGCGACACCTTCACCATCCTTCATTTTGAACTTGTCAAGCTGACTTTGGAGCACATCCAACTTGGATTCCTTGACGGAGTCGGTACCTTCATGCATATCAATCAAAGTATTCCAAATTTCCTTTGCATTCTCAAGACGGTTGATTTTGTTGAATTCTTCGGGGCACAATCCGTTGAAGATGATATCACAAGCTTGAGCGTTGTATTGCAGCATCTTCAATTCTTCCGCATTAGCTTCACGGTTCGGTTCTCTCCCATCAAAGAATTCACCTTGCAAGCCAATACAAATAATTGCCCAAACGGCGGGGTTATGTCCGAGAATTTGCATTTTCATCTTATGCTTCCAACTAGCAAAATTAGTACCATCAAAGTAAGGACCTCTACGGTGATAATTTCCCTCGCTAGACGCCATAGTCTCCTAGGTTGTGAAACCAAGGCTATGACCACCAAAAGCTCTGGAAATCAAAGCAAATGGAGACCAAAGCTCCGATACCACTTGTAGGACCTTGAAGTATGTCTAGAGGGGGGGCTGATTAGACTACTTGACCAATTAAAAACTTAACCTTTTCCCAATTTTAGAGTTTGGCAGATTTTAGCTATCTTAGGACAAGTCAAGCAATCATCACACTATTCAAGCAAGCATGCAAAGAGTATATAGGCAGCGGAAATTAAAGCATGCAACTTGCAAGAAAGTAAAGGGAAGGGTTTGGAGGATTCAAACGCAATTGGAGACACGGATGTTTTTGGCGTGGTGCCGATAGGTGGTGCTATCGTACATCCACGTTGATGGAGACTTCAACCCACGAAGGGTAACGGTTGCACGAGTCCACGGAGGGCTCCACCCACGAAGGGTCCACGAAGAAGCAACCTTGTCTATCCCACCATGGCCGTCGCCCAGGAAGGACTTGCCTCACTAGCGGTAGATCTTCACGAAGTAGGCGATCTCCTTGCCCTTACAAACTCCTTGGTTCAACTCCACAATCTTGTCGGAGGCTCCCAAGTGACACCTAGCCAATCTAGGAGACGCCACTCTCCAAGAAGTAACAAATGGTGCGTTGATGATGAACTCCTTGCTCTTGTGCTTCAAATGATAGTCTCCCCAACACTCAACTCTCTCTCATAGGTTTTGGATCTGGTGGAAAGAAGATTTGAGTGGAAAGCAACTTCGGGAAGGCTAGAGATCAAGATTCATATGGTAGGAATGGAATATCTTGGCCTCAACACATGAGTAGGTGGTTCTCTCTCAGAAATGGTAAGTTGGAAGTGTAGGTTTAGTATGATGGCTCTCTCCACGAATGAAGAGGAGGTGGAGGGGTATATATAGCATCCACACAAAATCTAACCGTTACACACAATTTACCAAACTCGGTGGGACCGATTCAATAGACTCGGTCGGACTGATTTAGTAAACCTAGTGCCCGTTAGTGATTTTCGGTGGGACTGACATGCAACTCGGTGAGACCGATTCGGTTAGGGTTAGGGCATAACGTAATATCGGTAAGACCGATTACACAAACTCGGTGAGACCGATTTTGGTAATAAACTTTCCAGAGAGTTGGTCAGGTAAACTCGATGGGACCGATTTGCTTTTTTCGGTGAGACCGAAATGTTACAAAAGGGAAACAATGAGTTTACATTGCAATCTCGGTGGGACCGATCGCTCACTTTGGTTTGACCGAAACGTTACGAAGGGAAACAGAGAGATTACAATCCCATCTCGGTGAGACCGAGATCCCTATCAGTAGAACCGATTTGCTTAGGGTTTGTGGCAGTGGCTATGACTTTTGGAATCGGTGGTGCCGGATAGGAAGAATTGGTGTGACCGATTTTGGCTTTAGGTTTAGGTCATTTGTGGATGTGAGAAAGTAGCTGAGGGTTTTGGAGCATATCACTAAGCACATGAAGCAAGAGGCTCATTAAGCAACACCTCATCCCTCCTTGATAGTATTGATTTTTCCTATAGACTCAATGTGATCTTGGATCACTAAAATATAAAATGAAGAGTCTTGAGCTTTTGAGCTTGAGCCAATCCTTTGTCCTTAGTATTTTGAGGGATCCACTTTCATCATCCATGCCATGCCATTCATTGAGCTTTCCTGAAATAATAATCTTGGAATAGCACTAGCTCAATGAGCTATATGTTGTTATGAATTACCAAAACCACCTAGGGATAGTTTCACTTTCACCTGGGCCCCTGATATATTTCTTTCGCCCAGAAATTCTTATTAATTCCAAAAAGTGCCTCCGTGGATTTTCAGGACATTCCGAGAACTTTTCTTTTCTACACATAAAACAACATCATGGCAGTTCTGCTGAAAACAGCGTCAGTCCGGTTTATCTTCATTCAAATCATGCAAGTTAGAGTCCAAAAGAAGGGCAAAAGTGTTTGGAAAAGTAGATACATTGGAGACGTATCACTTCACAACCCCAAATCTTTAGAAAAGACAAAATGGGACTCTTCCTGGTCCACATCTCATGTGGTGTCTTGTCTACGGATTTTGATGGTACCCTGTTAAGTGTGAAAGCTGCAGTTTCTAGAGCGTATCCCCAGAATGACAAGGGTAAATCCGATTTGCTCATCATAGACCAGACCATGTCCAACAAGGTCCTATTCCTTCGTTCTCACGCGCCGTTTCTCTGTGGCGTACCCTGAGGTGTGAGCTGAGGTACTATACCTCGGCTTTTCAGATGATCATCGAACTCCTGGCTCATGTACTCACCTCCACGATCAGATCGTAGAAGCTTTATAGTCTTGCCGAGCTGATTCTCAACCTCTTTCTGAAACTCTTTGAACTTTTCAAAAGTTTCCGACTTGTGCCTCATCAAATAGATATATCCATATCTACTCAAGTCGTCGGTAAAAGTCACAAAGTACTGATAGCCACCTCTAGCAGTTGTGCTCATTGAACCACACACATCACTATGTATAAGTTCCAATAGCTCGGACGCCCTCTCGCAACTCTTTGCGAAAGGAGACTTAGTCATCTTGTCGAGCAAGCATGATTCACATGTCTCAAATGACCCGAAGTCGGACGAAGTCAGGAGCCCATCATCATGGAGCTTATTCATGCATTTCATAGTAATGTGTCCAAGCCGGCAATGCCAGAAGTTTGTCGGATTTATCTCATTAGGCTTATGCCTCTTGACATTCATATTATAGACAGGTTACATTTACAGATTCAAAGTGAATAGTCCATCAACAATGGGTGCATAGCCGTGGAACATACCATTCAAAAAGATCAAACAACCATTGTCCTTTAAATTGAATTCATAACCTTGACTCATCAAACATTAGGCAGATATAATGTTCCGACTAAGTGCAGGAATGTAATAACAATTATTCATTCCATAATAAATCCAGAAGGAAGCTGGAGCTGCATCCTGCCGACCTCCAACGCAGCAACTCTTGCTTTGTTGCCGACCCTGATGTCAATCTCCCCTTGTGCCACACGTCTAATTCTTACCAGCCCCTGCATCGAGTTGCAAATATGAACAACCGATCCGGTATCAAATACCCAAGAGCTACTAGGTATGTCAGCAAGGTAAATGTCTATAACATATGCAACAAGTGTACCTTTGCTTGAAGAAGCATTTCTGGCCTTCTTGCCATGCTCTGCAAGCCACTTGCTACAGTTCCTCTTCTAGTGACCGGTCTCCTTGCGGTGATAGCAAACGATCTTCGAGTCCGGTGCAGACTTCAGCGCAGCGGCGGAGGTTACCATTTCCGTGCCCTTTGCCTTAGCCTTTTTCTTGGACCAACTCTTCTTGAACTTAGCCGATTTCTGCACCATCAACACTTGATGTGTGCCTTTCTTAATATCCTGCTCTGCCACTTTGAGCATCCCATGCAATTCAGTGAGCTTCTTATCCATGCCATGCATATGATAGTTCGAGATGAATGTCCCATAGTTGGGTGGAAGAGAACCTAGAACTGCATCAGTAGCAAGCTCATCCAAGAGCGGTAAGCCCAACCGATCCAAAGCTTGCACATATCCGATCATGTTGATCACATGTGGGCTCAGTGGATCACCTTCCTTCAGCTTACAATCCATCAGGGACCGCTAGATGTTGAACCTTTCGGTCCTAGCCTGCACCTGAAACATGCTCTTGAGACTCTCGATCATATCGAAAGCCCCAACATCTTCGAAGTGCTGCTACAAATCGGGCTCCATACAAGCCAGCATGAGGCAGCTGATCTCGTTTGATTCATCAACGAATTTCTGGTAGGCATTCCTGGTTGTGGTGTTAGCATTATCGGCAGGTTCCTATGGAAGTGGATCCTCTAGAACATGTTCCTTTTTATCGTGCTTGAGAAAAATTCTCAGATTTCTATACCAGGTGGTAAAGTTTGTTCCATTCAGTTTATCCTTTTCCAGAGTTGATTACAATGCAAAGTTGGGTTGAGCAGGTGGTGCCATTGATCTACAACAGAAAATATGCAATCACTAAGCAATGTGTTTATGTAGAGCAATTCTAGCCTAAACAGAAATACTCCCACTGAAGTCAGCATCCCTCCGCAAACTCTCAGTGATTTAGGATCCGACTAGCGCATGCGACTAGTGAGCTTTAGCATCACTGCTAGCCAACATACCTATCCCGTAAGCAACTCCTTGCTAATCATATCTCTATACGACTCCTGTTGGTAGGGAAGGTATCTCATACCCCGGTTCCCAACTTTCTTTGCCACAAGGCCCAAAACCATTTTGATAGCCTTCTCAAGTTAACCTGATGCAGTGCATGTCCGTGTCCGACACGAACCCTTCAGTTCAAGGACACCTAGCAGCACCCCAATTTTATGAGCCCACTACTAGACGTACTTGACGTGCGAAGGTGCAACATCGGGAATGGCAATTTACTTGATATTCATGAGGGATCTTTCTACCATTCTAACATGCATAGAAACAAAGAAGCATAACAATCACAAACAAACACATATTGTGAAATATTATGGCTCCTTCATGGACGTTCTTCTAGGTCGGCTCCGACTCCGATGACCATCTAGGAACTCCATCTTGTTTGTCACGCTGGGACGCCAAGCCACCAACCTGATCTCTATTATCCAACTACTACAACTAGCAATGAATTTTACATAGAGTCAAAGGTCGACATGTAGGTCGTTATACAATATAATGGCAACACTTTGGCTCCTGCCGGCTGACAAAGATGACACGCAGGCCATGTATAATTTACACACATGCATCACATACATACACTACAAAAAAATACACTTCCGTGATGATACGTGTTTGTCACAGTAGGTCGCGTTTTTTGTCATGCATGTACATCCATGACGATTTTATGACAGAATCAAGATAGTCATACATGTGCTGTCATAGAAGTGTTCCATGACATTACCAAAATTATCATCACGGAAGTGTCCACTTCCATGACGATAAATCGCACGTCACATAAGTGCTTTCGTCAAGGGTGACCGACACGTGGCATCCACCATAACGGAACGCCGTTAAGCTATCGGGTCGGGTTTTGGATCCGATAACCTGTTAACAGCCCCGACCAATGGGGATTTTCCATGTGTAAAATCATCATTGGCTGGAGGAAACACGTGTCGGCTCACTGTTTGGACAGATGTCATCCGCTCATTGGACAAAAGGCGCCTATGATACGGCGACACATGGCATGGCCTAACAGAGGCCCATTCCTGTGAAAAGGCCGGCCCGTTTGACTTGGTCAAAAGGTGGCGGGCCGGCCCACGAAAAGCCTGTTAACGGCCTGTTCGCATATAGCCCATTTATAGCCCGCTAACCCAGGGTCCGTTACGCCCTATCCGAATTAGGCCCAGTAGCGTCATCTGGGCCGTCCAATATGATTCCAGCCTGTTTTAACTTCCGGCCCATGTGTGGCCCATGACTTCTTTCGGCCCATATCAGGCCCTTTGTAACTCTTGGCCCATTAACGGCCCGTGGTGAAACTGGCCCGTAACGAACAGTGTATCACTTTATAGCCATTAATGGCCCGTTATTCCATTGGGCCGTTTCCAGCCCAAGTTATCTTTCGGCCTTCTCAGTGCCCATTGATTCTTGGGCTCATTTGCAGCATTCGGTTACATACGGCCTGTTACTGTCATTTTCTGCTTGTGGGCCAAATTCAGCCTGTCGTTACAGTCAGCCCGTTTGCGGACCGTTAATACGTTGGGCCGTTTTCATGTCAAAAAAAATCCGTTGGGCTGTTTTCATAGAGTTATCAAATACGGCCTATTAACGGCCCGTTATGGTCCACAAATAGTGCGGCCCATGATTGGCGAAATGATGATACGCCCCGTAGAAGAACCATCGATCCTACGGCCCGCATGAGGCCCATGGATAGTACTGCCCGTAGAAGGCCCATGGATCGTACGGCCCATAGAAGGCCCATGGACCCTACGGCCTGTAGTAGGCCCATGAATCCTAAGGCCCGTATAGAAGGCCAATGGATCCTATGGCCCGTATAGAAGGCCAATGGATCCTACGGCCGGAAGAAGGCCCATGGATCATATGGCCTGCAGGAGGCCCATGGTTACAACAGTTCGTGTGTTGCCATGATTATTTTGGCCAAGTTACCAAAAATAGGCTATTGTGGCCACTAGAAAAACACAGAAAAAACTGCAGTGACTACAAGAAAACAACTAAACAAGACAATAAGGAAATAAATAAGCAAGCAATTAACGCTAGCCTATTACTGCTATTACACATATTACATCCACTGGGCATCAAAGTTCGCCACCAGTGCAAATATAGGGAACAAAGCAGCATATTACATACACTGGCCGTCAAAATTGGCCACCAGTGAAAATAAACATGGCAGCAAAACAAGAGCATAACTGAAACAACTTCAGAAGAGCTCAAGAAACATTATCCTGGGTATCCACCATGCTGGCAATAAGCTTAGCAAGCTTATTAGCTTTGTCCTGTATGTCGCTAAAATCCTCCAACGCTTGTTGTTGCACCAGAAAGTATGCATCTGAATGCTCCAGGGACTTCCGCAGTCCTTCCGCTTCTTGTCGCAGCACAGCTGATCGATGTCTTTCAGCTTGTAGTTGAGACTCAAGAAACCGAACTGATTCAGACACTGAGTTTGAATAGCTTGTGCAAGCAGTAGTGGCCAGTAACTCGAACACTAAACCAAGACAGGACTTTGGGGTTGTCTCGCTGTCTTCAAGATAGTCTTCCTTAGCTATTTTATCAGCTTTGTTGGAGACCAACAAGGATGTGTAACTATCCTGAACCTTATCTGCATTACTTCCTTTACCATTGCTTAATAAGGCACTCTTCCCCAATATTCTGTCAGCATTCTAAAAGAAGAAACAAGCAGACCCATAACAAGTTTAGCATGTACTAGTATATGAAACTCATTTCGGTGAACCAGTTCATTAGTAAGGTGGACAGGATTAAACTACCAAGTCTTCTATTGCCAAGTGTTAGTACATAATAAAAGCATCAAACAAACATATATCTATGTCCTATGGTCACTGCATTGTCTTGCCAAATCAAAATAGAGACACGGTTCAAATCATATCAGTTCAGGACAAACCAGCAGTGAAAGAATACAAAGTGTGGGAAACTACACAGCACAACAAGATTTCAGATGGGTACCACGGGTCTACATGTACAACAACACTATTGGCTCTGTTGTGATGCTAGTAATGTGCATGATATGAAAGTCAACTGTATACACAATTGAAATTGAAATCAATAGAGCTATCAATAAGAGCAAACATGTTAAAGAGACGTGCGTGAACATACCTACTGTGCCATTGGAGTTCCGATTGGATCCTTCAATTTAAAAATAAGTTTGTATGAGTAAATACATTGATACAAGAGCAAAGCAATCATAGTTAAAAAAGGCGCGCCTAAGCGAGCGCTTAAGAGCGCCTAGGCTCTAGGCGTTGGCAAAACGCATTGCGCATAACTATGCTTAATCTGTGCATAACTGCGCATAAGCATGCGCTATGGTCAGTAAAGCGCAAGGCGGTGGCAAAACGCACAATTAACGCCTAGCGCTTTTTTGAACTATGATAGCAATGGAATCTTAAATTAGAACAGTTGTTCTTCAGGTTTAGGCACTTGTTCTACATGAACAGAGTACAATAAGATGCAAGAATATAATACTTAAAAATAGAAAATGAGCTCATAGACCTTACCACATTCTTGGTTCGGGACCAGTACAGAAGAAGGCATTCCCAGTCATCGTCCAGTAAATGTGTCTCAGGAGAACGTAAGGGAATTTGATGAGTTTCTTTGCCGGTGAAGTACGTTTTCTTCAGGTAATTCCGATACTGCCACCAAGCATTCTTGAAGATAGCAGAGGTATTAGCACAGGTTACCTCATCCTGAGTTTCCAAATCGGTCCTTCTCTATAGAGAAAAATGGGAAAATTTGTTGTATTATAACCATCATGGAGGTAGGATGTATGGGACGAAGCGAAGTAATTGCCATGAATAACATTACTTACACATAACTCCTGGACAAACACCTGCAACTGGCATTTTCCTTCATCTTCAGTATAATATTTCCAAGATGGGAAGATATGCACATATGATTTAACTACATCAAATGCGATAGATGCTAAACTACGACTAGCTGGTTGTGCTTCCTCCACAGGAATAGGCATACTAACTAGTGGAGTTGGGGTTCGCCGTGATAGTACTGGCCCTTTGGGCACTGGAGTTGCCTTACTAACTGCTCTTGTTTGGGAGCTCTATGGTGGAGATGGTGTTGTGTCAACAGGAACTGGGTTACTATCGGCTCGGGTTGGGGTTAGATTGGGTGAAGCTGGTTCTCTGTCCATCGCAGTAGGAGTACAATCTGCGAGAGTTTGGGTTATGTGTGGTAGGGCTGGTTCTTGTGCATGTACAACCGGGGTGCTATCTCCACCAAGAGATAGCACTGTTTTATTTGAAGATCGTGTTTTTAATCCGCTAGATACTGGCATCACCCGCTCCAATTCAAATGGCTGATAAATAGGAAACATAGTTGAATGCACAGACATTGTATGAGAGACAGATGCAATAGATAGTGTGGAAAAAAGAGGGCATGAAATAGTTGACATGTATATTGTTTAACTAAAACGGATAGCATGACATAATTTCACATGTATGATGTCTATCTAAACTAGATAGCATAGCATAACATAATTCAAAGATATGATGAATAACTAAACAGGATCGCATGACATAATTCACCTACATTTTATCTAAGTAATCATGATCGCATCATTTAATTGACATATGTGATTTATATGCTAAACAGAGGGCATTCGATATGATGTCTGAACTAAGAACATGGTGTTGAATATTGTGTATATGATGTCTAAACTATGCAATGCAAGACACCATATGCATGATATGAGCAGTATAACCGTGCCAAGTTAGAGCATACACCTCAGTGGGGGAATAGGACTGGTCATCTGTCTCTGAATCCATCTCTGAGGAGCTATCGGGACCCAACAAGAGATCTGCTTCGACAGGTAGCACTGACTGCTCTGAAGGCCTTGTTTTCACTCTAGATTTTTCCATCTCCCACCCAAATGGTTGATTCACAGGAAGAGTAGTTTAATGTACAAACATTGTCGACAAATGGAAATGTAATGAAGAAAAGGATGGGCAAGATATCATTCAAATATATGATGCCTGGTTAAACAGGATGGCATTGCACATTTCACATATATTATGGCTGGCTAAAAGACATGAGACTGCATAATTCCCATATATGATATAGAAACTAAACAGGTGGCATTACAGAACATGTCTAAACTAAGCAGATGACATATATGATGTCAAAAGTAGGCACTACAAGGCAACATATGCATGATATGACTAACATCATCATGCCAAGGTAGAGCAAACACCTTGGGGGGTAAATAGGAGTGGTCAGCGCCGTCTGAATCCGCCTCGGAACATTTATCTTCCTCTGGATTACAATCTGGAGAGGGGTGGGGAGGGTTTGCCATTGAACCCACCATGGAGCAATGTCTGCATGACATTGTATTGCCGCGCAAAACAATTCTCTTTTTCTCTACATGTTCAGCATGACTGTGTACAATATCTGACATGCATATGAAAAAAATATGGTGAGATTATGTAAGGAGAGCATGCAGAAATTTAGGGTGATGGTAACAACCAGTGGATGGATCCAAAAATAATGATAGCAGGCTGATGATTGCTTTAAATTAATAAAAAGACAGATGATGATTGCTTTACTATTTGTTTCCCACCCAAGATGAACAACATCGGCATACCCTAGGTGAACCAGATATTAGACAGACATACTATTCATTGATGCCTTGATATGTGCCCCACAACTAATTTAGAACTCAAGTTTGAACATTAATTTGCACCTGACTTGGGAGTCCAAGAGCTGAACAGGATGATAAAGTAGCAGGTAAGTTTAAGCAATGCATAACATAAGCAGAAACAAAAGAGTGCGACCTCTCTTGTGGACCCGTGTACTCCTCAGGTTCATATTCTAAGTCGATGATGGTGACGCCGTTGTGGCGGGTGCCGACGGCAGGGAAGGAGATCTGAGGCGGCGAAAGACGGTCAGGAGTCGTGATGTCTGTTTTGGTGGATGCTTCTGTCGATGGAGCAGCTCAGGTGAGGTGGACGACGTCACGGCAGGAGCAGGACAAACCACACAAAGTTCCCTTCGACACGTACCTGTAACTGAAGTAATTCTGTAAGGGCTCATTTGGCTTGCATGAGTCTTAAAACGCAGGGATACGAAAAGCACCGGAATAGGATAGGAAAATGCACATGGTAAACAGAGCATTTGTAAACACGGGATTTCTGTCAACTTGGGTGTTTGGTTTACAGGAATTGGAAGAGCAGAGGAATGCAAAGAAACATGGCCAAAATAAAGTGAAACCATATGAAAGCGTGTACAGTTAGAATGTTATTCTGGCACTAATGCACTTGGTCTTGTTTTCATGCATAGGATTTTGAAAAGTAGGTCCAGGTGGATGTTTTGCTTCATTACTTTCAACAAAATGCATGAATAATTGAATAGTAGAGTGCCATTGGAAAATTCCCTATTGCTATGTTTTTTCGTTGAACCAAAATAGCCCTAATGGATCGACGTGAATGTATAGTAAAAAGTGATGCAACAAGTGTACAACCTCTTTGCCGCAGCCATGTCGACCTCAGCATCACTGGGTTGGTCGCTGAAGCAGTTGAGGCAGAGGTGGCTTTCAGAGGTGTGGAGGAAGATCTGAGGAATCTGTAGACGGAGTCCAGGGCACTGCTCTGTTGTGATGGATCGTTCTGTCGTTGGAGCAGCTCCGGTGAGTCGTAAGACGTCAAGGCTGAAGCAGCACAAGACAGACATCGTCAATCTCAAGTGGGATTCTAATAGCATCTCCAATAGATGATCTAAAATGGATGTAAAATTTACATCACCAAATACCACCTGACTACAACAGATGAGGTAAAAATTGTTGACTCTGAACTTAACTGTCGAAATTGAAATTTACTGTGGAATCTGAATGCTACTGTCAAAACTGAACGCAATGGTAGCAGAGAGGCACTTGACGTGTAGTTTAGGGAGGGCATGCAGTTCATCTTCAACCTGCACCCCCCTGAGCCGCCAGCCACCACCGGCCGAACCGCCGGCCCCAGTGCCGCCTCGCCGCCCCGAAACAACTCCCCACCGCCGCCCCGACCAGCCCTCTAGGCCCCCCGCCCCCCACCCTGAACCCTAAAATAGACAGCGGGGTACCTCTCCGGCGAGCCCCCGTCCCCGCTGCGGGTGGTTCTTCC
>NC_041385.1:506346088-506348870 GCF_002162155.2 Triticum dicoccoides | reverse complement strand
CTGACCCAAAAGTTGATTCAGTCAACTGAAGTGTGGCTAAATCGGAGTAGAGCAGCAGCACGAGCGAGGGGGAGACAGCAGCAGCAGCTGGGCGAGCGAGCCATCGAGCGAGAGCCGGAGCAGCAGCAGCAGCACAAGCAAGCGAGAGTCGGAGCAGCAGCAGCAGATCCGGCTGGTATGGACGTGGCCGCCGAAGGGGCCTCGCACTGGGGGGGAGCCGTCGTGGAGATGTCGCCCGTGGCGCTGGCTTCAAGGTAGCCGCTCCATGGGGGTTCAGGATGGAGCACCGTCGGCGCCGGGAGGTCGAGTTAAGGAGAAGGTGCGATGCGATGAGTGTACAACCTATTTGGTGGCGCCAAGTAGGCCTTGGCTTCGTCCGAGGAGTCGGTGAGGATGCTGCGGTTCCGGTGGAGCAGGTTAAGGCGGCGCTGTGGGGATGGAGCAGCCGCGATAGACGAGGTGATCGTCGGAGCAGCTCCTTGGAGGTGGAGGACGGGGCGGCTGAACTGGCGGGGCGGCAAGATGGACGACAGAGCCTCATCCGGGGAGGTGGATGAGGGATGTCGAGCTGTTGCGGTGGACGACGTCGTCGGGGAAGAGGCTCCGGCTGGGCAGCGGTGATGTGGCGGACGGACGAGGGTGGGGTATCGCAGCTGGAGCAGAGAGGTTATGGCGGCCTGGGATTTCAAATGGTGAAAAGGGGGCAATGGGAGGGGGTGAAGCATGACTTAGGGACGCGCTTGTCCAAAATGTAGGGTGTGTTACAAAAGTACCCCCCACCGATTTGAACTAGCGGCCCTTTCGGCTCAGGGTTATAAGGGGGATTTCGCATGTCGGGATTTGGCAGCTGGAGGGAGTTTTCGCGTGCGTTGTAATTTCGGGATAGCAAGGCGCGAGTTGTGAAGGCGCCAGTTTTGGGAGCACGATATCTGAATTTTCGGGATATAACAAGACACGGGTTGAATTTTAGGGACAAGCCTAACATGTAGTAATATTGTACTTGTACGTACCAAATCAATTCGCACTTCCCTCAACCAAAAAGAAACGAAAAAATAAAACTATTCACACCACACAAAGAGAGAGTCTTGCCCCGTTTTACTATACAAATGCTATTCAAAGCTACTACCTCCTTCCATCTATATAGGGCCTAATGCGTTTTTCAATGCTAACTTTGACCAAATATTAGAGCAATAATATATGACATGCAACTTACACAAAGCACACCGTTAAATTCGTCTGTGAAAGGTTCTTTCAATGATATAATTTTCACATTGTGCATGTCATGTACTATTAATCTTGTCAATAGTCAAAGGCGGTCTTAAAAATCTCATTACGCCCTATATAGATGGAAGGTGGGAGTATGAATCCATGTTATGTCCGATTAAATTTTTTCGCTTGCTGTATAATGCATGTAACCTACTCATACCAACATTTTAGTGCATTCCAAGTGTCTATACTACTGCTGCAATTCGAACTAAATTTGAATTCGTTTCTCTATTTCAATAAGAATCTACAATCATGACTGTTGCCAACTTCAACCATCATTCGTGTATTACCTTAATAACACACCACATGATTACTATAGAGAATATATGAACTATGTGTACTACATGAACTCGAATTCTATTTTTTGAATACACTTGATGTTGATTCCAAATAATAGTACATTTGATGTACTAACTATATATTCATAATCTAAACCATGTTCCATACGTACACCGTGTTTATCACACAAAGTATAGTGCCCCGCCCCTTGCATTATGACAAGTATTTAGACCTGAGTTGCAAAATCCACACATTAGCCCAAATTATAATCAATGTTCTACATTATGATATCTTCTTCAAGTATATGTATCCACTTTTTTATAATGAATTATGATCTTTGTTTGTCTTTTACACCTTCATGATCCTCTTCTATTTGTAGCTAGCTAGCGCTAACTTTTTATCGTGCATGCACACGCCCGCCCCCCTCTCACACACCCTTAGCGTCCCCTCCATCGCACACGTTCATTATTTCTCTTTAGGTCGTCCACCAACGGTGTGTGTAGGCCCCCGGCTCCTTCTTTCCGGCACACACCGGTCGATATACCTCTCTAGCCAAGTGTGCCTACAACAAACACATATATACTTCCCCTCTTCGCTTCTCACCATCCATGCCCCCCCTATGTCCAATACGATTCCACGCAGGTGCACACTCCCGCCCCTCTTTTCATTGATCACATACTCTCACACTCCTCCCCCTCGACATGGTAGGCCTCTTGCACCACCTCCTAGCCACACCCTCTCCCCCTGTCTGCCTCTCCGGACCTTATTTGCTTCTAACACATGCAGGCGTGTATATGAACTGATCTCCCTACATATAGCCAGGTCGACTATAATTTGTCTTCACCAAGCACCGATACACTTACCTCGCTAGTTATGTCTCTCCTTTTCTCGGGCACACGACGGTTGCTCTTCCTATGTAGTTACGTATGCTTACCACAACCATATCTTCTCCCCTCATCATCCTTGAATACCTCCCGACCCGTCTCTCACATGCACGTGCATAGATAGACGAACATCCCCCGCCCTCTCTTATTGATATTGCACTCATACCCTCCGTTTGTCTAGCAGGCCTCTCCCACCATTTGTGATACGCCACTCCACCACCAACCCTCCGACGCTCTACCTTTGTCTTTTTCCCAACCTTATTCCTCTGCTACACATATCCATGGATGTCGATCGATCTCTCTCAATACATAGCTAGGTCTCTCTACTTCCCCACACATATACTAGTCGATCG
>NC_041385.1:506334641-506345833 GCF_002162155.2 Triticum dicoccoides | reverse complement strand
CACACCGATAGTCGAACGTTGTAGGTAGGTATCCAAGCCACGGAGAAAAACTGCACCTCTGCCCTCTAAAATTCCAGTAGGCCAGCCGTCCTGTATCTTTGACGTGGGCAAACACAAATTCGATGGCACTCTTTATCGATCGCGCAGCCACACACTTCATCCCTGTTTTCAATTCTATTGGTATCTCACGTCCATGACTCCATTTCACACACATTGCATATGTTACATTTTTCTGATTGAGATATCATCAACACATTGCCTCTGTTTCGCACAAACCATCTCTCTCACACCCACCCACGTACGTACCTACACCTAAAGAAGAAGTGCACGCAGGATGCACGTACTCACCTCTCGTTCCCGGCCACACCCGCGCGGGTACACGGTAGAGTTCGTTTCTGTACGAAAAGGCAGCCCATGTGATAATTTGACGCGTGTAGCGGTTGTTTACTCGAAGGAGGGTCGGGTACCACGCCTAGACGGAACAAAGTTTGAATTGATGTGTTAGCATTAAATAAAGTTATATATTCCTCATTGGCACGTACAGAATATAAAACGATTGCCATGGGGAAAATGGAAAAGTGGGTTTGTCTCTCGTCACACCATCTCACACAAGGCCGTCGTGGCCTCTCTCTCTCAGCGTTGGTCAGTGATCCGGCCGCATTCCGTCTGCCGGCGGAAAGGGAGGATGTGCATCGTCTCTCCGTTCGACGGCGTTGAGGCAGCACGTCCCGATCTGCGATACCCACTGTTCTCTCTAACCAAGCTCTGGCGCGGTAGGGCCTTCGCCACTTGCTCGTTGCTGCAGTATGGGCAGATCCCGGCCGCCGACACCCTCCTAGTAACATCCCGACGACCCTCAGGTACAGCTTCCTCCGGCCTTGCTCCACTGCCCATCTTCCCATGTTGCTGCATGTGGATCTTCTTTAGTTTTTTGCTTAAATCGTATCTCGGTCGGCGTACTTTCCATCTTGCAATCTCCTCCTCAAACCATTTTTGATAAACCACCATGTGCTATCTTTCCCTTATTACATGGATCATGCTTCTTTTTTGTCGGCGTATGTGTCTTCAATTCACATTATTGGGCAGTAATTGTTTCCTTTCAACCTCCTTTTGTAAACAGGGCTATCCATTTTCACCTTGTTGCTATTGCGACCTTTTGGTGAACTGCACAAATCACTTTTCTGAAGAGTGTTTTGTGCATTTTCGCCAAAATGTCACACGGGCAACGGTTTTACATTTCTGTGGGACTGCGGAAAGGGAGATTGGTTTTGCTATCCTCCTCGTCCAACTCTGTGCCTAATCTTCTCCAACAAGAAGCCTAAAGAGAGATCATAGAGGTGATCGGCTTCTATTTATGTGTGTTATGATTCATCATCTAGTTCCACTATTATTGTAATCACACTGACTGGATATCTTTGCAAACAGGGATGGTCCGCTCGATTTTAGTGGAGCTGCACAAAATGATCGGATTGTGGTGCCCTTCATACACCTCTTTTTTGGCTACAGAGCTAGGTGAAACTAGCTGCAAAACAATGAACATTGTGCCAAGGAAATGGAGCCATGCCTACGAACAGCATCGATCAATTATATTTTGTTCTTTATTTGTACACCTTCTCACAACTTTGTCTTTAGTTGTGATGTGAATATTGGCGCTGATTTGCGAACCATTGAGATGCATTAGCCATGGTAGTTTCATTTGTATTTGATGGAATACTGTAACGAGATAATCTCGAGGCAAGACACATGAATCCTAAGTTGTAACCTTTTTTTCCTACGGGAACCAAAGTTGAAACCTTCATAGCATCACAAATTCATCAAAATTATGCGTACATATAAACAAATCCTGGAGGATTGATAGCAATGCCAGAAACAATTCAACTTTGTTTCGCCGACATGTTGGACATCCTTCATCCCGCTCCACCTGCCATGCAGCAATATTGAGTGCACAACAGAACTTCAGGGAAAGATTCACCCCGGTCGTTGCACCGCAGTAGTAATGACTAGTGAGCAGTCAAATCACAGAGCCCACCTTCGCCACAGTAAGTTGCTCGGACGAAGCAACCATCATTTCTCTATTCCTTGAATCCGCTGCTACTCCCATATTCCCACAGTAATAAGTTGCTCGGGCGAATAAACCATCACAATATCCACTCACATGTGATCACCACAGGAGCTATCCATTCAGATTGCATGTTAAAAAAATAAAGGTTGATAACTAATGCGGCAAACTTTCAAAAAAAAACTAATGCGACACCTCGGGCCAACGCGGCCAGATCACATTTTGCACGAGAAATTACACACCATGTTTCGTTGACATGTGGTCCCGTTCCAACATATCAGTGAGACGACAGCGAGTAGTAGTATTTCCAAACAGACGTGTAGGCCGGGGCGCCTCTTCATGAACCGTGGCAAACTGGACCGTCCACCGACTCTTCGCCTTTCCCTCTCGATTTGGAACTGCTGTCGCACGCTCTTCCTCTCCCTCATCCATTTTCCTTCAGCCCTTCACCCTTCCTTCTGCCATTGTTCGATCGTCTTCTCCATGGAGGGAACAGGCCGGAAACGACCCCATTATTCTTGCCCCGATCTGAAAGATGACGTGGTGGAGGAACTCATTGATCGGTGCGACATCATCACCTCGGCTAGCATGACAGGTTCGTTCAAGCCCATTCTCGACTCAACTAATAACATCATTACAAGGAACCCAAGAGTCAAGGAGCGGTTTGATCTCCCATATCTTCTTCGCCGTGACCCTGATGACTACTGGCGCGGGGACGACGGAGGCCTCGCCTTGTGCAAGTTGATGCCGCTTGATAATGATATGTATGATGTTAAGATGCCATCGCTTGAGGGCAAGGATTGGGCAGGCGCAAATTGAGATTGGGTTGTTTACATTGGGTCCAACTGCGAGTGGGAACTTGTGAATGTGTACACTCGTGACCGGGTTCCACTTCCAAAAATCTCAGCAGACTGCCCAGAGGTTGAGCACACCGGTATTGTACGCACGTTCAAATACGATCATGGTGAATGTCTTCTATGGAAGATAGCAATTTGTCGAGTTCCCAACCACTCTTGAAATTACAACAACTATGAAGTTGTTGCTATCTTCGACAAGCTTGTTGCCGTCCTTCGTGGTTCAACTGGATGGTTATTGCTCAAAATTCAGTTTCTATACACGGATGTGTACTGTGATGCAATTCAATACGAGGGCCTTGTGTTTACTGCCACCACTCGTGGCACTGTTTTTGCATGGAATCCTTATACTTTTGGTACGTTTGTCTTCCACCATAATTATAGTTGTTTCATCCACATGCATGCAGGTTAGCAAGTTTCCCTTTACTAATTAACCTTCTTCTTGTGTTTCCAAGGTCCTGTGAACATTCCACCACCTATACTTGAAAATTTTCATAACCAAGGGGGAGATGACGATGGTGATGATCACGAGCATGAGGATGAGCAGAACGTATATACTCAGTGGCGCCTGGCAACTAATTCCGATGGATCACCTCTTCTTGTGTGCATACAGCGCACTGAGTTTGTTACTACTGAGGGAGCACGTGTTGTCTCCCATGGTCGCACTCTTCGGACCTATTCCAACACCCGTTGCATGGTATTCGGGGTGGATACTAGTGTGCTAGCGCCAACACCTTCTCCCTGGTACAGAATTGATAGTCCTGGAAAAAACTCGCTCTTCCTTGGACAAAACTCTCCGATGATGGTGAAAGGCGATCCAACTGCTGTTGACACAACGTTACTAGTACCATTTATGAGAAGCAACTGTGTCTATACCTCAGACATTTCGGTGGTTCCCTACCCTGGTACTGATATAGTAGGCCGCTTCAGCCTGGATGATCAGTCCTGCATTGGTCTCGAGATCGACAATAGATGGCTCATCCCAGAGAATCACTTGTGGTTCAAAGCAAGCGTTTCCAACGCCGAGGAATGGTTGAGTTGAAGTTCATTTCATTGCTAGTTATTTGTTGTGTGGTGAAAACTTTAGTATTTATAATGTATCCTCGTTGTCGATGTGGGTTGATGACCTGTTGTATGTAATAAAATGATATGCCTATGATAAACTTACTAAATTTATGAATGGCTTTCGAGTCGCTTCTCTGAGTGAGTGGTCCGACGAGGCAAAAAAATATTTTCTGAATACATAATTATACGTGCATTGCAACAGGTTATCGGATGAGGCCAATCAACAATAGTAGTATACTATTTGTACTAGCTTCACATGCTTCGCGCGTCGGGCGGGTGTTTTTACTGTAGCCATATGTTAATATGTGTTCGCTGTATGTAACCAGCACCTCGAATCCTCGATACTAGTAGTATATAGTAAGTAGTAGGATTAGTAGGGTGGCATGGGCCAGAACAAGCATTCACGTCCAGGAGTACGGCACACGCCACCATCACGACATCCATCAGACACCATATTATTTCTTGGAGTCCGTGCTAGAGCAATCTCTTCAAACTCGTCATTTCTCTAACTTCAGCCATCGCACGGTGAGCGAGGTGGGGGTTTGCCGATAGTCGGTTTCCTCAACTGCGGTCCCACTTGTAAGGCCAACTCCAATGCACGACCCCAAACGGACCTCCGTTTTGCACGAACTCCAACGATAATTTTGACTAGACAAGCAAGACCAAAGAAAACAAGAATCACAAGAATACATTTTACTACTCCTGTAAGTTGGATTAGTGCCTTCTCGATGCATTCATTGTTGATCTGCGGAGGCTCGATCTTGTGTGCTTCTTTCTTCTTCGAGTGTAAAGAAGTAGACGTTGCTTCCTCGCATCTATCTCATGTCCAGCCTCTATTCTAGTAGGAGTATCAACAAGTGCACTAGTCTCATCTCTAGCCTCTATGCTAGCTAAAAGTGCTAGAACATCTACTAAATTGTGTTTTGTCAATATATGGATGTACTCTTCTTCCCAATACCAAGACTTGCATCCATTCTACTCCCTCCGTTGCACAATACATGCCTTCTATTTGTCAATTTAAATATGTATCTAGACATGTTTTAGTATATAGGTACATCATTTTTTGGACAAATGGAAGTCAAGTATTTTGGAACGGAGGAAGTACACAATAAAATTTTGAAGTTAGCACAACTAGTCTAATCCGAGAGCACAACCGAAGATTTGGTCGGGTTCTTCCTCCTTTTGCCGACATGTGGGACATCCAGCATCCAGGTCGTGTCATGAAAGAAAATAGAGTGGTAGTTGAAGCCACGTGATGTGCATCTTGGGTTAAACTGTAAATAGAATCTTACTACTCTTGAGTAACTCCAAAAGCGGCCACCGAAGATCTTTATTGGATTTGTTTTTCATCACCAGAACGTCGACGTGAAAGATGTGCAGGTTCAGTGGGTCCTCTTGCATTTTCACTGACATGTGGGACCGCATGTGAGCAAACAGACGATGGGCTCCGCGTGTCTGCTGGCTGGCTGAGAAGAGAGATAGAGGAGGGCTGAGCACAGATTCCAGGAAATTTGTTCTACGTAACCAACACCTTGATATTCGCGTGTGATTGTTTCTAGAATAAAAAAAGGAGGTGCCCCTACTTATGTTACTCCCACTACGCCTAGCCTAAGGTTAGTAGGTGACCTTGCACTTGGCTCTTTGCCTCTTTCGGAAGTCGATGGTTCTATAGTAGTGCTTCTGGCAATCTGACACCAAATGAATTGCTGCACGTCCACCGCTTGTAAGCAAAAGTTTCTCCTTGTGCTGCGAGCCACCGCGCACGCGTTGGCGAGGGAGAAGGCGTAATCAAGCTTCTCGTCGTTCTGCGAGTTGATGGGACACATCAAAGTTATTTACTAGTAGTACGTACTCTCTCCAAAAAAAGGGTTGGCCATGTCATTGCTACCATCCCGTGCTCCGTCGTTGAGTATGTGCACTATTCACGTGCCATCGAGGAGAATAAATATTGCGTAGGTGCCATCGAAGTGGACGACTCACTTATGAAAAAGGGTTTCCCCCCGCTTTGCCCCCCGCACGACTCACTTATGCACTACTTATCTGATTATCTCCATTTTCTTGCATGACACGTGCACCTTGATGCTAGATGTCTCGCGTGTTGGGAAAAGGATGAACAAAGCTCACGTAAAAGAAAAGAGTTGAAGAGCATAGATTCCCTACGATCGAGAAGGAGCAAGGAACCTTGCACGTTTTCCCCTGTTTTTTCCCACCTGCCCACCTATAAACAAATAAAAGAACATGAACTTCTCGCTAACCACTAGAAATGGTACATCAGGATGCTAAGTTGAAGCTATTTTATACTCCCTCTGTTCCCAAATATAAGTCTTTTTAGAGATTTCAATAAGGGACTACATACGAAACAAAATGAGTGAATCTACACTCTAAAATATGTCTACATACATCTGTATGTTGTAGTCTATTTGAAATGGCTAGAAAGACTTATATTTAGGAACGGAGGGAGTAGTTTATATTGAATTATTGATAACCACGCAACAAGCCACGCATGTACAGGACACATGCAGCCACGCATGCACACAAGCCAACGCACTAACTCCATCCGATCCAACTCATGCACATACGCGCACAACATGGAGCACACAACGTATGTACACAAGATGTGCATGCACACACGCTCGGCCGCAGAGTGCACATGAATAACACAGGCATGCGCACACACTCGGCTGCATGGAGGGGTGCACCATCCGCGGCGACGTCCGGTTCGTCATGCTACGGCGAAGCTCGCACGCAACGGCGCATACGCATCTCTTGCAACACATCTTTGCCTTCGTTTCTCAACTACTAGTCGGAGACGAAGACGACCGCAGCCTCGGCCTTAGTGCTAGCACCGATGGAAAAACACGCACGCTGCATGCACACGAGCACATACGGAGTGCCCACGACGTGGTGGTGGTGCGTCCCCAGTCGCCTCTACTCCTTCTGCACACGTTGTCTATCAAGGCGGCTGCATGCTAATGATAATGTGGGTGAGATCTTCTAGGACTCAGATGATGACGAGGAAAATTATGAGACACAAGGTGACGGACACCGTCAAGGTCCACGGTCAAGGGGGTGCTAGTAAGTGCTTAGATGTGCTTAGAGCAAGTACAATAGATTTGAGTCAGCGGGCTATAAGGAATAAACTAGTATATTTCTGCTTAGTTGGAGGAAAGAGAAGAGGAGAGAGAAGGGTAAGCGGGATCTTCTTGAAGAGCCAACTCTAGCACGTGCTCATAGGCACTTTGTGAGAATGAAAGGTGGGCCACATAATAAAAAGTAGTACACTCTTTTGATCTACTATTGTACATGTTGACTATAAGATGGGCTGTAGATGACATGGCACTGGCTTATAGCCAGCAGCTAGCTATACTATTAACCATGCTCTTTAGATGAGGAGCTAAGTGCATTAAATGGCTTAGTAACTCAAGTCTTCAATGCATAGGTGCTTAGTTTATTGGTGCCACATCATATTTTTGCCTACATGGCAGGCTTAGCAGCTATACATGGTGGAGCACTGGGAGAGGCCAAGGCTGGTCATAGTGGGGAGTAACTTATACTGTAACATATTACTATGTTACTCTAAACATATCTATAAACCGGAAAGGAGGGAGTAGTAACATAGACTACTGTCATATGCAGAGTATGGGAGCACATGATACTTCCCCGTCCGGACCGATCCCAAGTTGGCTTCTCACCTTCTTGGCCCAACAAAAACCCCTCCCCCCCTCTCGCGCGCGCTTCCCGCCCGGCGCCAGCTGAGCCCGCCGCTCCACATTGATGGCAAGTTAGGGCGACGCGACCTCTCACTGCTTTCTCCGTTAAAGTGGCACGCCGACCGAGGGCACTGCCCGCTGCACGCCCGGCATTTCAGACTACACAGTGGAGAGTAACTTTAGAGCAAGTACTAGAATTAGATGACATAAGCAGGCTATAAGGATTTAAATATAGTATGTGTGCTTAGGCTGGTCAGTGGGGAGTAACTTAGACTAGTGTCATGCATATGACACTAGTGTAATTTATTACATCCATAGTGCAAAGTAACATAGTAGTAGTATCATAGATTGCTTCATTTATTATCTCATAGACTCATTTTGCCTCGGGAAGCACTATGTTACAGTAACATATTATGTTACCACAAGCACCTCTTTCCTCATTAAATACTTGCCACATAAGCAAAATTGTCTTGGGATGTCTTAAGTTACTACCTAAGTTCCTCCCACTATGGCTAGCCTTAGTTGAAGAAGAGAGAAGAGGAGAGAGAAGAGAAGTGGATTGTAAACGTGTAGCCGGTTGTACTCCAACATACTTTGTGAGACAAAAGGTGGGGCCATTATTAATGATATACTCCCTCCGTTCCTCAATATAAGGTGTATTATTTTTCCAAAAAGTCAAACTTCTCTAAGTTTGACCAAGTTTATAGACAAAAATATCAATAGCTAGAATACCAAATCATTATCACTAGATTCGTCATGAACTATATTTTTACATTTTATATATTTTGTATTGTAAATCTTTATATATTTTACTGTAAAGTTGGTCAAACATAGACAACAGTTGACTTTTTAAAAAACTAATACACCTTATATTTAGGAACGGAGGGAGTAGTATTTATACTAAAGGGACTAACGGACGCCTTAATTACTCCGGTTTTTTTGAGACAAACCTTGGTGGGGCTATTATTGACTTTTTTTTATCTATTATTGACTTGGACGTGGGGTTTGGGGGCCAAAGGCCTACTATTATACTCGCACGACCGACCTGACATGCTCTACCCTAGCCGCCGCTGTATCATATGGTTTTGCACCATTCCAGATCTTAGCGCCGCCACGTGATTCTTCTCCAGCCCTCCTTCCGGCATGCACCGCGAGAAGGGACAGCAGTCCTCCGAACCCCGCCTTTTGTGATCCTATACGGGAGAGGGGCGATCAGGTTTTTGGGGAGCACACTCCTGTGACTGCTGCCAGCGACGACTTCCTCAACGATAGCCTTCTTCCCCGACCTCGGTAACCTCTTCATCAACGACATGAGTGACAACATCAACCACATCGGTTCTGCTCCCGCTGTACAGTATGTGATTCTATCCTCCTGGTTTAGTCCGCATCATTACTTTGATGTTTGCAATTGTCGTCATGATCTATTTACTGCTGATTCGTATTAAATCTCATACTAAATTGCTCATATATTCAACAATCCAATCCAAAAACCTGATTACAGGCAATTTACTCCGAGTGGTTTTGCTGCGCTTTTGAAGCCGCCTACTTTTAAGGGGGTGCAATATAAAAGGTGGCGCACAAGAGCAGTATATTGGTTTCAGATCATGTACTGCTATGACGCCACTAAGGGTAAGCCTGAGGGCAATCTTAATCCTACACAGCAGGAAGCTTTTCAGAACATGGATACCCTCTTCAAAGCCGCCCTGCTGAGTGTTCTTGAGGATTCCATTGTGGATTCATATATGTCGTTTGACAGCGGCAAAGACATGTGGGCTGCGCTCGAGGCCACGTTTGGGCCCTCGGGCGCTGGCAACGAGTTGTACATCATGGAGCAATTCTGTGACTACAAGATGACTGATGAGCGCTCTGTTGTTCAGCAGACTCATGAGATACAGTCACTCTCTAAGGAACTTGTGTACTTTAAGTGTGTGTTGTCGGACAAATTTGTTGTCGGGACCATCATTGCCAAGCTTCCACCTTCGTGGAACGATTTTGCTACTTCTATGAAAAACAAGAGACATGAGTTTTCTATTTTGTATCTCATTAGCACTCTTGATTTTGAGGAGAAGGCGAGAGCAAAAGACGCACGTGCTCGGGTCGCTGAGGGAGCTTCTAGTGCCCACATGGTACACGAGAAGAACTTCCAGCCCAACCAGCCCCAAAACAACAAGAACAAATCTCAGGGGAAAGGCAAGTTTGATGCAAAGAACAAGCCGTCACATTCTACCAACTTCAAGAAGAATTCTCACAAAGGGAAGGGATACAAACCTCAATTTTGGTAGCACCGCATAAAATTTATATGGCTGCATCTACCTGCTGTCAGCTAACCTCATGGTGCTGCAGGTATTCCTACATTCGTAACTCGGTACAATGACCACCGCAAGATGAAATTAGCTTATTCGTACGTTGACTTGCTGAATGCACTGCGGAACGATCCTGTCATGTGTGGAGGAGCAAACAAGAAGTGCAGCCGAAGGTGGAAATCAACCAAGGACTTATGAAATTATATATAATCTTCCTCAGGCAGGTCAGTATCCCCTTCGTCCAGATGATCGTGTTTTGTCATGCCGAGCTATTGATATGTGCTACTATTTTGCAACACCGTTTAAGTATAGCTATTGTTTTCCTATCTTTTCATATTCAGGACAATGAATATGATTTCAGGGGAACTGCACAATATGGACCCATGTTGAGTCATCTCTATTGCCTCATGTGCTTGCTGCAAATGTGTCAGCATCAATTGCAAGATGAGGCAGCTAGCTAGCTGTGGAGTTGCCAACATGCTCAAAGTGCTCACAACATTGAGAAGAAACAAGCATGCCCAGGAAATTAATGCGTGCGCAGGGAGGCCCTTTGCTCAGAGAAGCATCGACCAATTTTCTTTATTTCCACACCTGCTCACAGCTTTGTATTGGTTATAGTATGGTGAATCATCGAGATGCATAGACATGTTGAACTTTTGTTTTTCTGAATGTTAGTTTAATGTGAGTGTCTGCATCCAGTACCGCATCCTCTAATTTGGTGGATGCACACGGAGAAAATAAATCTCCTTAATTTACTCTATAACGACCCTATTAAATAGGCTAGTAACAAACCAGGCGCATGCAGTGGCCGGCGGGCGCATGGATGCATGGCTAGTCAGCCAAGTCCATGCCCCAGCTCCAATGCAGCAACGCAAAAGAAGAGAGCGGTTCTTGGGAAAAGCGAGTAGTTAGTGCAGCGGGCCTTATAAACACGAACAGCTCGCTCTCCCGCTTTCGTCTCCCCCTCAATTCCCCCCGCTCCCCAATCTTCCTCACTCGTCCGGAAAACCCCGCTCACCTTCTTCCTCACTAGTACAAAAAATGCCTGCTCCTCTTCTTCCACTCCTACAAAAATCCCCAGCCCTCCTTCTTCCCCACTCGCACTGCCACTAGGCTCGTCTCTGGCTACTCTGCTCAAACCCATGAGCTCGGCACGACGCCCACAAGGAAAATGGAGTCGGCTAGCCCCAGCGCCAAGAAG
>NC_041385.1:506307671-506334311 GCF_002162155.2 Triticum dicoccoides | reverse complement strand
ATCTCCCGGGCATCATCCTTGAGGAGATCATCTCGCTTCTCCCCACCAAGGATTGCTATCGCACACAAGTCCTCTCAACTCGGTGGCACCCTCTATGGCGCACCGCGCCCCTCAATCTCGACTGTCCTCAGATATCTGTCCTTCCTGAATTTGATCTCCTCAGAGCCATCGTCTCTTCTCACCAGCAGGGACCCATTCAATGCCTCTGCATCCCGACAAGCTACCTGCTGTCCATACCTGGCAAGGTGGACGCTTGGCTGACATCCGCTGAATTCAGAAAACTCCAGCAGTTTGAGTTCTACCATTACCACGAAAGTTTCATACCACGAACATACCAAGAATTCATGCCCACACCACCGTTGTCCATCTCGCGGTTTTCCTCCTCTCTCCACACCACCACCTTCACCCGGTGCCATCTACCAGACGATCTGGTACAAATGCTTTAACTCCCACTGCTAAAAAAACATTCACTTGTGGTGGTTTATCTGTCGGAGGCCTCACTGAACAGCATCATCGACTCTAGTTGCCCTGCCCTGGAGCGCTTGCTGATTGTTTTGGGAATAGAAATCGGTATCAGTTGTCTCCAAATAAAGTCGCCTCACCTTAAAAGCATTGGAATTTGTTTTAAAGGACAGCAGCTCATCATCGAAGATGCCCCTTCACTTGAAAGGTTGCTCCTTCATAATTGTTATACACCTTCAGAAATAATTGCCGTCTCTGTGCCCAAACTGGAGACCTTGGGTGTAATTCATGACCCGTTTAATAATCACAAGGAGTTGGTGTTTGGCTCCTCACTTTTTCAGGTACCGTATATTATCATCTACACATTTGTAATCATATGCTGCATTTTTCATTTGTGTGCATAAGTTTTATATCATCTTGGAGTACACTTTGGGTACTAATATTATGTTATATGCTCAATGAAGAGTTCGTCCATTGATAGCCTATCAATGCTGTTGGATTCTGTCAAGATCATATATATCAGAATGTATAGTTTTGATCTGGACATAATTATTGGCTTGCTGCGATGCTTTTGATCTCTGGAGAATTTATACATAGAGGTGATGATTTCATGCACATTGAAAGCCCATATATATTGTACTAGAATTAACTGTTCAGCTGTCGTTCTTTTGGCATACTCTTTTTTCAGACCTTAACTGTTTTCAATCTTCATGTCTACTTAGGCAGAACCACATGGAGAAAAACATATAACCAATCATTGGCGTAATAAGCACAAGGATTTTCTCAGTTCTCATGAAATTCGTTTGAGGACAATAACAATGGGACGATATGCATCCAACCAGGCAAACAGAAGCTTTGTCACATTCTTCCTGTTGAATGCGAGGTTACTATTGTCCATGAGGCTTAATTTTTACAGCAAGAGATTTCTCACAGACGAACATGTTGAACAGCAAAAAAATAAGTTTCAGGTGGACAAATGGGCTTCTAAACATGCTCGGCTTCTATTTACAATAAGTTGTAGACATCCTAAAATAAATTTTTTTGCACAGGATGTTGATTTTATGGATCAGACCGATCCATTTGTTTGTGACTGCAAAAAAGAGTGGTTGGGTTAGATGTTACTGTCATGTTCAATCTGGGTTTTGTCTAAAAATTTGATGAACAATTAATCCTTGGGCTTTTTGTACCATTTGTATGCTTGACTTGCATGTTGTTGCCCTCGTACTCCCCTCCACCTGCCACTACACTGCCGCATCTTCCATGGCTGCTGTTCATTCCCGTCCGAGGCCTTGCCGTCGTTCTCCACCTTGGTTCACTCACTGTGCCCTCTGCCGTCTGGTGTTGTCAACATGGTCAACAACTAAGAGGAATCAGGAGATGACTGTACATGGAGAGGCTGACAGTAGGGACCCACCAGGGTCATTGCATTTCGCAAGCAGGTGCCTCGTTATTACAAGCCAAAAAAATACTTCCTCCTAATTGTTTGACAACTAGGTTCCACGCCATTGTCAATGTAGTCAATAAACGAGAAAATTACACAATGAGCGGATAACACCAAGGACCCAGCAGCTCGCCCAGTTGTTTTTCAGTTTCAGAGACGGAGCTCAACGGTGCGTTGTGCCGGGGCTGTGGCCCGTCTAGCCCACGCTTACGCTTTTATTAAGCACATGATGAGCCCAGTTGATATATTTTTTCTTTCTGAAATTGGCTAGCCCATTTCTTTTTTTTTTGGAGAATACCAAAACCGAGTCCTACTTGCTTTTCTCAGCCCTGCTGGGTTGCAAATCTTTCAAGACGAGGAGGGATGTAAGTAGTAAGAAATGGGCTTCCCCAGAAAACGGGCTATAAGTTGTAAGAAATGGGTTGTAAATTTTTAAACCAAAGCCAACCAGCAATTGCATTAAAATATCATCTTTTTCAGGATTTCTCCACTCTCTACTCTTAACAAAACCAAAGCCAACTGGCAATTACATTAAAATATCATCTTTTCTCCCACAAGATAAACTACTCATACAAATGCATCTTCATGTTCCGTGCAACGAACGGGCATCTTGCTAGTTAAGATTCTAAATTTCATTCATTTTTTTGAGGAGAATTTTTTTTGAATTTTATTTTGATATAATTTTTTGAAAATTATTTTTAACATGAAACGAAATTTCGTGATTAAAAGAGTTCGGACCCCACCAAAATATGCAAAATTTCGTTGAATTTTTTAGCAGTGTCCAGAATATATGGTCTGTAATGCTAATAAAAAGAATATGGGCTTCAAATATCCTTAAGAATTAGCAAATGGGCTGTAAATTATTGAAAATAATGGCTAATGGGTTGTATGCTGTTTTCCACAGATTTGGAGGCTGACTTCTCGGCCTACTAGGTTCATGATGATGCTGTGCTAAAAAAAATTTGACGCGTACGCAAGGCTTTGTCAACTTAGTCAACACACAACAGTGACTGTTGGATGTCCATCCAACGGCCGCCGTGCTTCTTCAATCTCTGATCTTCCTACTCCAGCCACCCAAACCAGCGCCGGCGGCACTGCCTGCTCCCTCCTCCCGTGGCTGGATGTGCTGCCGCCAGGCCATCCCTCTAACCACCCACACATCCTGTTATTTTCTGGCGACGTCAGCCTCACCCCGCGGCCGACCAATCAGCGCTCGTTCTCCCCTCAGCGTGGGCATCCGCTACGGTGGCTTCGCCGGCCCCGGGTGGTTCTCTTCCTGGGCCTCGCCCTCGTCCATCGCATTTGTGCTCTCGGCGCGGCGAGGTCAATATGGTCAACAAACAACAGCCATCGGAAGAGGCTGACAGTAGGGGCCCACACAGGGAAATGCCTCCTTATTACGTGCAAAATAATGATTCCTCCACCTGATAGCTGGGACCCACCAGAAGGGCCTATGTAATTCGTGAAAAAAAACATTCCCCCCGCTGTCAGCTCGGACCCACCGGAAATGCCTCCTTATTACGCACAAAAAAATGAATACTCCCCCTGCTAGCTGGGACTCACCTTGGTGGGAGGCTGACTTGTGGGCCTACTAAGTTTACGGGGATGGAGGGCTTTGTCAACTTAGTCAATATGAACGATTCTAGCTCCAGTTACCGTACGATGTCCATCCAACGGCCGTAGTGCTTCTTCAACCTCTGGTCTTCGTGCTCCAGCCGCCCAAAGCAGCGCCGGTCGTGCCGCATGCTCCTGCCTCCCGTGGCCGGCTGTGATGCCGCGGAGGCCTCACCGCCCCCTACTACTCCCACCGCTGGCCAGGCCATCCCTCTACTCACCCACACCCCCTGTTATTCTGCGGCGACGGCAGCCTCACACTGCAGCCGAACCAGTGAACCCTCGTACTCCTCTTCGCGTGGGCATCCACTGCTGCGTCTTCCCCGGCTCCGCGTCGTCCCTTCCTAGGCCTCGCCATCGTCCACCGCCATGGTGCTCTCGGCGCGGCATGGTCAATGTGGTCAACGACCGACTTCCATCGGAAGAGTACTATACGTGGCGAGGCTGACAGCTGGGTCCATGGCAGCCGCAAGGAAGTTCCTCCTTATTACGCGCAAAATAATTATTCCTCCACCTGACAGCGGGGACCCACCGGACGGGCCATCGTATTTTGTGAAAAAGCCATTTCCCCCCTGACTGCTGGGACCCACCAGCTACACCTTCGCACGCAAGGAAGTGCGTCCGGGCAAAAAAGACAAAATGATTCACCCTCCTGACTACTGGGACCCACCAGCTACACCTCGCACGCAAAGAAGTGCGTCCGGGTAAAAAAACAAAACGATTCGCCCCCCTGACTGCTGGGACCCACCAGCTACATCTTCGCACGCAAGGAAGTGCCTGACAGTCAGGACCCACCTGGTCGAAGCGTACGTAGTGTTGTCATTCTAGTCGCGAACGTGTACGTACATACTGGTGGATGTAGGGGCGCGCACGTGTCATAGTAAAGGCGCGCACGTGTCGTAGTAGAGGCGCGGACGTGTCGTAGTAGAGGCGCGCACATAGCATGTACACGTACGTACAATGGCCAGGGTGCAAGAAAGAAAATACGGCCACGTATGTGTATATACGGGCGGGGTCTCGAACGCCTACTCGCGCATACGTACGGCCAGGGCTCATGTACATGGCTGGGTCGGAACAAAGGAACAACGTCGTTGTCGTGTTCATGGGGAGCCAACCGGCTAGGTCGGAACGGAATGCGTCGTCGTGTTCATCGGGAGGGCTTGGACGGAATAGGTGATGGAAACGAGGCCTGGCGTACCGCAGAACGGAGGAAACGGCCTTGTGTTCGACCGGCCACGTTCAAAATGGGATCCTGTTCATCGGGAGGGGTCTGGCGTACCGCAAAACGGAAGAAACAGACCTCCTACGGTCAAAACGGGGGTCCTGTTGATCGGGAGGGGTGTGGCGTACCGCAAAACGGACGAAATGGACCTCCTACGGTCGAAACGGGGGTCCTGTTGATCGGGAGGGGTGTGGCGTACCGCAAAACGGACGAAACGGACTTGTGTTGGAGCGCTACGGTCGAAACGGGGGTCCTGTTCATCGGGAGGGGTGTGGCGTACCGCAAAACGGGACTCCACGGGATACTGTTCATCTCCATCGTCGACCTCCTCCAGCCTTCACGGGCTACCGTCGACCTCCTCCAGCCTCCACGGGCTCCTGTTCATCCAGCCTCCACCGCGCGCTACTCCATCGGCTACTGTTCAACCACCCCTCCACGGGCACCCCTCCATCGTCTACTGTTCATCCAGCCCTCCACGGAGTCATCCTGTTCATCCAGCCCTCCACACCACGGGGACCTGTTCATCCAGAGGCAACGCCACCGCTCACTGTTCATCCAACCCCCCCCACCCCCGCAATGCTCATTGTTCATCCAGAGAGACAGCATCGATCGGCTTCAGTTAGCAGCAGTAGCGAAGAAATCGCTCGATCGGGTTCAGTTAACAGCCATCGATCGATCGCTCGGGTTCAGTAACGCGTAACCTGCAGTGCAATCGCTCGGGTTCAGTTAGAGCCCAACGCCTCGCTCGGGTTCAGTTAGAGCCAATGCTTCGCACACACGCGCGTACGTGTACGAGAGAAACGAGCATCGCTCGGCCCCCGACCGCCCACCGTAACCGGGAACTCCCCGAAATTTTCCTCGCCCTCGCTTCTACCACTGTTTTTTTCCATCATGGACGGCCCAAAGAATGTCATGCAGCTGCGTCTCCGGCCCGCCCAGAGAAAAGTCCATTTTCTGTCATGATTTTTTGTCATAGAAGTAGGAGCCCACCACATCTATGATGATACTGGGTTTTGTCACAACTATCGTCATAGAAGTGTCATATGTATGACAGAAAAAATTCGTTCGGCCCAAAATGTCATGGATGTGTCTTTTTTTGTAGTGATATGAGCCATACTACTCACATCAAACCTGCAAAACAAATTTATGCATAGAATCGCATCCTACCGGTTTTGTGTGTCGGGTACGAAATACACGGCGCTACGCACACGGCGGTCCCGCTAGCCGGTTAGCGAGCGGGTTCGAAGGGGCAGCGCCCGTCGCGGGTGCGGGCAGCGCCCTAATTTTTCGGAAATCACAGATCACATCTGAACTCCGAACACGCCGAATTTCCTGATCTGACCGATCTTATCGATCATTGCGAGTTCGGATTTACGTTTCACTGTTAACCCCGATGGCGGATACCGACCGGTAGGGGTAGGTTGTGTCATGGCCTCATCGACTCCGGTCATCAGAAAACATAGCCTCATCGATCCCCATGTGCAGTTGATCTCATCAATCGTGCACACAGCCGACCTTATCAACGACAACAGATCTCATCTGCCGCCTCCACATATCTAATATGCATACAATCTGAATCCAAATCCTATAGCAGAGGCTCTGATACCACTGTTGGGATCTACGGTAGGGTGTGTCGACTGCAAATTAAAATTTTCCTACGCGCAGAACAACCAGGAACATGCTACATGAGATGGATCACAGATCGTTACCACTAGACGTTTAGTGCCATGCAGCAGAAGTAGAGTTGAGGCAGCATGTTCCCGGAGTCACCTCGCATTCCCGGAGTCGCCTCCTCCTTGCCGTTCTCCCACGTAGCCGATCAGATCCCGCGAACAGGTTCGCCGGAGCGGCGCAAGTGCACCACCTCTAACGGTATATGCGCGTGCAGGAGGAACACCGTGCGGCGGACTGCTAGGTCCGATCACACAATCGGCGGCGAGTGGAGGTGGCTATTCGCAACACATGCAAACCCTAGTGACAGTGCCCAAGCGATCAACCGTATGAGTGTGTCGCGCCTCCACTTTATATAGGCGTCCGTCGCGGGCTCAACACTTGGGCCTCGCACAGATCCTAAAGCCCACAAATCTACTCGGCCACAATCCGAATACAGCTCGGATCACATCCGACCAGCGTCCTCGGATCCGACCTTGTAGGTTCCTTCCCTTAAGCGCGCGACCCCTTAGGTTCAAGCCGGCTTGGTCGCAGTTCGGATCACCTCCGAACTGCACGATTGGTAGCGGCCCCTAGCAAGGCATGCCGAACACCAAGCAGACTATGAAGCTGGTTAGGCGAACCTGTACAACGTGTCACACTTCTGTTCCCTTTGCCTCATGATATATGTTGTCGGGCTCAAGGCGAGACTGTCATCCTTGTGCTAGCCCGACCTCTTTCTCGCTCCAGTGATACCAACCACAAACCGGATTATATCATAATCCTTGTTGCATGGCTATGCTTATCCTGGTCGGATCACACGAGGGGCCCAGAGTATATCTCTCCAAATCGGAGGGGCAAATCCCATCTTGCTTGACCATGACTCGCAGCATGGGTCTGGACAAGCCAGAAACCTACCTTTGTAACTACCCAGTTATGGAGTATCGTTCGGTTTGGTCGGCCCAAAGCAGGTCTGACACCATCCCGAGTACATGCGCCAGCTCAGGTCTTAGGACATAGAACATATGTTGTACTAGAGACTCACATATGACATTTCACTGCGTCTCATAGTTGGGTCTTTCTGACTCGGACCTTATCTCGACTCGGATCCGACTATGTCGAATCCGACCAGATCCCTCCGAGTCCATATTATCTAGTTAGCATCCAATGCTACATGGCTAGTGAGAACAAGCCATCGACCGTGGCATATGCTAGCCTAGTCGGCTACGCGTCCACACAACCCTTTCGACTAGGGACCTTTTAGGACAGTCATCATACAACGCATAGTCCCACAAACAAGTCACGTACTTGCTGATACACATCATTGATAATGTCCAAGGACTATCTTTATTCATAAACACATAGGAAATATCATCATACATGATTACCTCTAGGGCATATCTCCAACATAGCCGACACACTAAGTTCTTTCTCACGCATAACCTTAGCTGCCACTCTACTGTTCCACTCACTGTTTTGATTCTGGCGGTTTCACTCTACCGATTACGTGCACGGCCGTTCGGGAGAGTAGGCCTCCGGAACCCTGCCCTTTGTGATCCTGAATTGGGAGAAAGGTGATAAGGTTTTTGGGGAGCGTCTCAGCGTGACTGCTCCTTATTCGTCTTCGTCTTCGTTCCCTGATTTGACTACTTCCCCTACAGCGACGCCATGGCTGACGCCGCCGCCAAGAAGAAGCCTGTGGAGGAAGCTGTTGCCGCTGACGTGGCATTAGCCTGGCCAGTGTGGTTATGATTTGTTCATCCCCTATTTACTCATTCAGTGCTAGCCGTATGTATTGTGTTCATAGATGTTTTGGTTCTATGTTCGGTACGTGCTCACATGTTTAGGTATCGGTACGAGCTTCATACTATTATTACCAGCACCATGACTTGTTCGTGGATTAAAATTAATAAAAAAAAGTGTTAATAAATCTAGCAATGGGGATGATTGGAGTTGATTTAAAATCATATATTTTAGTGGTGGAACGTATTTGTTGAACTCTAGAACTAAAATCACCGAGGAAGTAATTAAAAATAGTGTTTGGATGAGGCTAGCAGAATAAAGGAGCATAGAAAAAGAGAAATGAAGCACAAATACTACCAAAAATGGGTTTGTTTGTTTGGGCTTCAGGTTCGTCAGAATTAGTTGTGGATTCACTGGGGCTGGCAAATCTGATTTGACACTGAAGTACGCCGGGATCCCGGATAAGCATCAACCCTATACACTATAGAATTAGCCCGAATCAGATTCAGGCTGCCGGTTCAAAATAGCTATTTGTCAAATTCAGCTTTTTCAAAGCTGAATCTGGTCCCTAAAGCTGAAACAAACACCGCCACCACCGTACATATGGTAGTATGAAACCCACGCTCCTGAAGTACCCGGCTAGCAGTTTTGCCGACGAAACTACTAGGGCTGGAATCAAAACTTAAAACTCGTGAGCTAAACAATTAGCTTGTGACCGCTCGAACCGACTCGAACTCAATGACTAACTAACGAGCCGAGCCAAGCTCCGATATGAACAACAAATAAGTACATCTCACCATCTAGCCCAAGCGCCTTCACAACTCTGCGAAAGTCCCGCCCTTGATGTCTAGTGTCCTACTTTCCCTAGCGAGTGGTGACGCCAACGCGCTTCATTCCTCTCGGCCTCCTCTCCCTCGTCTAGTAATGGCAAGGAGAGTCGGCATTTCTTTTGTGATATGTGCATATTAAAACTGTTTTGCTTACATTATGCATGCTTAATATACATATGAACCTCTCCTGGTAGGGTTTCCCCGCCGCCGCCGCCACCCTAGCCCCCTCCCGCCGCCGCCGGTCGCCGGCGCGTGCGCCCCGGCTCACCCCGCTCCCCTCTCCCCTCCTCCCCGTCCCGCCCCTGCGCCGTCTCCCGGGGAGGCGGCCTGGGGCGGTGCACGCCCCTTTCCCCCTCGTCCTTCACTCTCCTTCCTGCCCTCCCGCCGCCGCCGGCGGTCGCCCCTGTATCTGGCCGGGTGGTGTCGGTGGCGGCGGGTCATCCAGTACCCGCGCGTGCTCCTCCTACCTGGGGTGGGGGGCCGGCGGCGGTGATGTTCGGCCGGTGGCGGTTCGGCATCTTGGTGGCGGCGTCCGGTGGCACGCGCGGTGGTGGTGCTTCCACTTGGTGGCGGGGCGGTCCGATGGTGCTGGGTGGCCCGTGTTGCGACCCCGGCCAAGATCTGGGCCCGTAGGGCCCCATCTGAGTCCTAGCGGGCCGGCTCCGGCACGGCCTCGACGTACTTTGTGCGGGGAGGCAGGGGAGCGGCTTGGATAGGGGCGGCGATGCCGACGGCGTGCTGGCTACAATGCAAAGGCGGGAACTTTACGAGCTTCTGAGAACCCGACTGGGCCTATGCGACCACGGGCCTGGTATGTTCCTGCTATTGCGTCCGGTCATCTACCGTCGTTGACGATGGAGGTGGGGCCCTCCCGCGTGCCGACGATGCTGCTGGCCTAGTCCCGACTCCTCTTCTTCATTGTGCAGGCCATGCTTCGCAGTGCCTTGGTGAGACAGCGTGGGAAGCTTCACAACCAGGTTGGCGCTGGGTGGTGGTCGGTGTCGGATTTCGGGTTCCGGCAGACCCTTAAGGTTCGAACACTGGGGTGCGCGCGAAGATCTCTCCCTTACCAGCTCACGTCTCGAAGTCTCACAAAGATCTAAGCAAGAAAGATGAACACAAAAGGGACACGAGATTTATACTAGTTCAGGCCACCATTGTGGTGTAATACCCTACTCCAGTGTGTGGTGTGGTGGATTGCCTCAGGGGCTGATGATGAACAATACAAAGGGAGAACAACCTCGCGAGGGGCTGTTCTTGAGCTAGTGCGGTGAACTGCTTGGGTGAGTTCAGTCGCTTCTCTCTCTCTCTCGTCGGTCTCCAGATGCGATCTCTAGATGCTACCCCCTTCTACCCGATGGGTGGCTAGCCCTATTGAAAGTGCAACTATCCCTAGGTGGTTTTGGTAATTCATAACAACATATAGCTCATTGAGCTAATGTTATTCCAAGACTATTATTTCAGGAAAGCTCAATGAATGGCATGGCATGGATGATGAAAGTAGATCCCTCAAAATACTAAGGACAAAGGATTGGCTCAAGCTCAAAAGCTCAAGACTCTTCATTTTATATTTTAGTGATCCAAGATCACATTGAGTCTATAGGAAAAGCCAATACTATCAAGGAGGGATGAGGTGTTGCTTAATGAGCCTCTTGCTTCATGTGCTTAGTGATATGCTCCAAATACCCTCAACTACTTTCTCACATCCACATATGACCTAAACCCAAAGCCAAAATCGGTCCCACCGATTCTTTCTATCCGGCGCCACCGAGTCATAGCCACTGCCACAAACCCTAGGCAAATCGGTCTTACCAATAGGGATCTCGGTCTCACCGAGATGGGATTGTAATCTCTCTGTTTCCCTTTGTAACGTTTCGGTCTAACCGAAGTGAGCGATCGGTCCCACCGAGATTGCAATGTAAACTCCTTGTTTCCCTTTCGTAACATTTTGGTCTCACCGAAATGAGCAAATCGGTCCCACCGAGTTTACCTGACCAACTCTCTGGAAAGCTTATTACCAAAATCGGTCTTACCGAGTTTGTGTAATCGGTCTTACCGAGATTACGTTATGCCCTAACCCTAATCATATCGGTCCTACCGAGTTGCATGTCGGTCCCACCGAAAATCCTAACGGTCACTAGGTTTATCAAATCGGTCAGACCGAGTCTGTTGAATCGGTCCCACCGAGTTTGGTAAATTGTGTGTAACGGTTGGATTTTGTGTGGAGGCTATATATACCCCTCCACCTCCTCTTAATTCGTGGAGAGAGCCATTAGAACAAACCTACACTTCCAACTTACCATTTCTAAGAGAGAACTACCTACTCATGTGTTGAGGCCAAGATATTCCATTCCTACCATATGAATCTTGATCTCTAGCCTTCCCCAAGTTGCTTTCCACTCAAATCTTCTTTCCACCAAGATCCAAATCCTGTGAGAGAGAGTTGAGTGTTGGGGAGACTATCATTTGAAGCACAAGAGCAAGGAGTTCATCATCAACACACCATTTGTTACTTCTTGGAGAGTGGTGTCTCCTAGATTGGCTAGGTGTCACTTGGGAGCCTCCGACAAGATTGTGGAGTTGAACCAAGGAGTTTGTAAGGGCAAGGAGATCGCTTACTTCGTGAAGATCTACCGCTAGTGAGGCAAGTCCTTTGTGGGCGACGACCATGGTGGGATAGACAAGGTTGCTTCTTCGTGGACCCTTCGTGGGTGGAGCCCTCTGTGGACTCGCGCAACCGTTACCCTTCGTGGGTTGAAGTCTCCATCAACGTGGATGTACGATAGTACCACCTATCGGAACCACGCCAAAAACATCCGTGTCTCCAATTGCGTTTGAATCCTCCAAACCCTTCCCTTTACTTTTTTGCAAGTTGCATGCTTTAATTTCCGCTGATCATATACTCTTTGCATGCTTGCTTGAATTGTGTGATGATTGCTTGACTTGTCCTAAGATAGCTAAAATCTGCCAAACTCTAAAATTGGGAAAAGGTTAAGTTTTTAATTGGTCAAGTAGTCTAATCACCCCCCCTCTAGACATACTTCAAGGTCCTACAAGTGGTATCATAGCTTTGGTCTCCATTTGCTTTGATTCCATAACTTTTGGAGGTCATAGCCTTGGTTTCACAACCTAGGAGAGTATGGCGTCTAGCGAGGGAAATTATCACCGTAGAGGTCCTTACATTGATGGTACTAATTTTGCTAGTTGGAAGCATAAGATGAAAATGCATATTCTTGGACATAACCCTGCCGTTTGGGCTATTGTGTGTATTGGCTTGCAAGGTGAATTCTTTGATGGGAGAGAACCAAACCGTGAAGCTAGCGCGGATGAATTGAAGATGCTGCAATACAACGCTCAAGCTTGTGATATCCTCTTCAATGGCTTGTGCCCCGAAGAATTCAACAAAATCAGTCGTCTTGAGAATGCAAAGGAAATTTGGGATACTTTGATTGATATGCATGAAGGTACCGACTCCGTCAAAGAATCCAAGTTGGATGTGCTCCAAAGTCAGCTTGACAAGTTCAAAATGAAGTATGGTGAAGGTGTCCTTGAAATGTACTCTAGGCTTGCTCTTATCACAAATGAGATTGCCGGCTTAGGGAGTGAAGAGATGACCGACAGATTCATCATCAAGAAGATCCTATGAGCATTGGATGGAAAGTATGATACCGTGTGCACATTGATCCAAATGATGCCAAACTACAAAGATCTCAAGCCAACGGAAGTCATTGGAAGAATTGTTGCTCATGAGATGTCACTCAAGGATAAGGAGGAACTTCACAACAAGTCAAGTGGTGCTTACAAAGCCTCATGTGAAGCCCCCACATCATCAAGTGAGAAACAAACCTTCAATGAATAATTGAGCTTAATGGTGAAGAACTTCAACAAATTCTACAAGAGTAGAAGCAAAGAAAGAAGCTCTAAGTCAAGGTCCTACAATGACAAAAGATCTTCTAGTCGAGAGCGAAATTGCTACAATTGTGGGAGACCCGGACACTATTCCAATGAGTGTACGGCACCCTACAAAAGAAGAGAAGATTCTCCAAAAAGAAGAAGCAAAAGAGAAGAATCGCCACCAAGAGAGAGGAGGAGTAGAGATGATCGTTATGAACGAAGACCCTCACGGAGAAGCAAGGATTCGGAAAGGAAGGACAAGTCATCAAGGAGCTACACAAAACGAAGACATCAAGCTCATGTTGGTGAATGGGTATCTGGCTCCGACTCCGACAATCACTCCGAGAGAAGCTATCACTCCGACTCCTAATATACTCAAGATGAAGGTGTTGCCGGTCTAGCCCTTGTGTCAACCAACTCCTACGACATATTTGACTCACCAAATGAAGGAATTGGAAGATTCTTCATGGCCAAAGGTCCAAAGGTAACACATCCCGAGTATCTTGATTTCAATAGTGATGAAGATGACTTGCTAGGTGATGATGATTTACTTGTTGATAACTCTAGTGATGAATACTATAATGAAACGTGAATTAATCATGCCAATCAAGATAAAACGAATGACAATGATAAGGAGAAGATTGAGCTTCTAACTAAAGAACTAAACACTCTTAAGTTAGCTCATGAAACTATCTTCGAAGATCATCGAGAACTTTTAAGGGCTCAAGAGAAGTTACGCTTTGAAAAGCTCAATCTTGAGCAAGAGCATGAGTTCTTAAAATCAATCAATGATGATCTCCGTAAGAAAAGTTATTCTTACATTGCCAAGCGTTTACTCTTATCTACTTACATGCCTCAAGTCAAGTCTAGTAACAAGTACAAGAAAGATCCTTCCTCTAGTGGTAACAACAATAATGTCAAATCCAATATTGTTGCTTCTAGTAGTTCTCTTGATTCCACTAATGATTCTCTTGGCCAAGTTACACTTGAGCAAGAAAATAGCTTATTGAAGGGAATTATAGAGAAAGGTGTTTACAAGAGCCTTGCCGGGAGCAAGCAATTCGAGGAAATTGTACGCAAGCAAGGAAGGCACCGGAAGAATCAAGGTGTTGGTTTTGAATGAAAGTTCAATGCCAATGGAGTTGAGTGGGAAGAAGATCAATACCCCAAGACGAAGTTTGTTCCTCAACAAGAGAAGTATGATCCTACTTCCTTCAAGGGAACACAATCACAAGATGATCTTCCACCATAAGACCACAAGAGGAAAGGCAAGGACAAGCTTCAAGAGGAGATTGATGCATTTGAAGAAGCACCTAAGGCCTCGGTCAAGTGGGTTCCCAAGACTACGTCAAGTTCTACTTCATCAAGTACAACTACAACTCCAAGGATTCCCATCAAGATGATGTGGATCCCGAAGAAGAAGAACTAGAGAGTTCTTGAGGGTGACTCCGCCAACATTCTTCACTCATATCATTATGGCAAGGACAAGTGCAATCAACTTCCACATCTTGCACTAGTTCAAGGAGTCACAAACCCTCATGTTGGTAAGGCAAGGGACAAGGTAACCTAATGATTTCATGGACATCATCTTCTGTGTGCATCACTCTATGTCTATGGATACTCTTGTTTGTTCCTTGTGGGACTAACCCATGTAGGTATTGAAAGTGCAACTCACTCCAAAGGATTGCTCCAAATGATCTACATCAACTTTGAGCATCCACATCTTCAACACCTACATGAAGTCATCATCGACAAAACCCAAGGTTAGTTCATCCCTCTAAAAGGGGATCTCACATCTAGGGGGAGCTTAACTCTAAGAATTGAGTTAAAGCAACTCTAATGGTGTGAACACATTAATGCATTATGTAAAAGTGGTAACCCCACTTGAGCTTAAACGATGAGTATGACCTATGATCAAATGTTCTCATTTGACTCCTAAGTTAATATACTCATATATAGATGACCTAGTCATCGCCAATTGTTTGATAGATGCTAGAATTGGTTGTGCATGCTTTGCCACATATTTCATTTGCCATTTTATTGTGTGAGCATGTTGGTTGCATATTTTTACTCATTCGAGGACATCCACTTGTTGCTTTGATTGTTTGGGTTCTTTTTCCTTTTGCCAAGTGGATGGACAAGAATGCCTAAGAACCTTCTCTAGCTATCTATGCTTTTTCTCGTCTCAAACTCTATTCATGCTACATCACAAATTTGATCAAGTCAGATTCGAACAACTCTGTGTGAGGAGCACTCGGAGTCCCCGATTCGTCATAGACTTAAACTTCCAAAACTTCTTTGTGATTCTCGGTCTGACCGATTCCTCCATTTCGGTCCTACCGAGATCACTAAGTCGATCTAGGTTTTCAATCTCGGTGCAACCGATTTGAACTTTTCGGTCACACCGAGTTGCTGTAACTATCAACAGTTATGCATCTCGGTGCCACCGAGTTGTTCCACTCGGTCACACCGACAGGGTCGGGCTATATATACTCACGGGCAAAAATTTGGAAATCTCTCCGAACCTCTTCGCCCGCGCAATAGCTCGCTCTGCCACCAGGGTCTCCGGATCGTCTCCTCATCACCAGCCGCCTCCTGTCACTGGTCTCCGCCGTTGTCAACGGAATTCACCCCCGCCGTTGCCGCCGTAGCGAGTTCATCCCAAGCTAGGGTATGGACTCAATCACAGTGCTATCCTCGTCCGATTCCTAGCACATTGTGTTCATTATGATTCTTGCCACGATTGAAACACTCCTATCCAGTCAATACAATCCTTAGATTATATGCGATTTGAAAATTTAGGGTTAGGTTTCCGCCGAAACCATCTCGGACCCACCGAGTTGAAAAACTCGGTCCCACCGATTTGGCTAACGCCATTGCACTAGTAACTCTCGGTCTAACCGAGAATTGCTAATCGGTGTGACTGATTTTAGGACTTTGTGAAACCCTAGCAGTCTCGGTGCCACCGAACTGTGACTCGGTCCGACCGAGTTCACCAGTTTAGGTTCCAAAAACTGCTTCGGTATCACCGAGTTTGAAAATTGGTTGATCCGAAATGCTTTCTGTGGAAAACTAAAACTGAATTTTTGAATCATTCTTTTGAAAAAATCTCTACATTTTGTGATGCTCATCCATTCTATCTCATCTATAACTATTCACAGGGTCAGCAGTCAGTGATTTGCAGCATGTCAGACCAAAGTGATAGTCAGAACAAGTCAGAAGAGCACAATCACATGAGTGAGGGCACTAGTCCCTCTAGCACTTCAGATGATGGCAGCAGGAGCACCCCAAGCAATCTGCCTAAAGCTGCCACCAGGACAAGGAAGAAGAGAATCTCAGAATCTGAGGATGAGGATTACTTGGCAGAAGAAGATGAGGCTACCTCGAAGAAGGTAGTGCTCAAAAAGGAGTATGCCTCAGCAAAGAACACAAAGCCTGGACTCAATTGGAAGGTTCCTGCCAAGAGGACACCTATGCTGAAAGTCAGAGGATCAACTCAAGTGCCTGAAAAGTCTGAACCCAAAGAGGCACCTGCAAGAAGTGTCACAACTTCCAAACCCAAGAAAGTTCCCACTGGAGAAACTATGAAGTTTACCATTGAATCAGAAGATGAAGCTGCTGGTCAAGATAAGAAGAAGAAGAGAGCCAGAACCACTACTGCCCAGGTTCTTGGAAATCCCTCTATGAGGAGAGACTCTGAAGAGGAAGAAGAGGTTGCTGCACCAGCACCCAAGGCACAAAAGCTAATGGGTGATGCTATAAAGTCAGGGGTTGCAACATCAAAGCCCAAGGAAGCACCCAAAGCTGCCCCCAAGCCCAAGCTTGCACCAAAGAGGAATACCAGGAGTATTCCAGTTGCTGAGAAGAACAAGGCCCCAGTGCCTGATGTTGCTGATGAGGAAGATGAAGAAGGACAAGTCCTGAGGAAGCTGAAGCCCAAGATTCCAGACCACAATGATGCTCATCCTGTGGCTGAGAATATGAAGTTGAGAAAGGATGCAGGACTCAGATTGTGGAGGCTGACAGATCCATATGCCACCAGGAGAAGGACTGCTGTTGATTACAGGTTCCACACTAAGGAACAACAGGACTTCTATGAGACAGTGCTATTGGACAAGAAGCCCATAGTGTGTGATATGAGGTGGGTCGACTGGACCTACATGAAGGAAAATGAGGAACACTATCCTGGAGTGCAAGACAGTTTTGTTGCTTGTGGAGTTGCAGACTTTGTCAGGCAGAAGCTCACAAAGTGGAATGATGAGCTCATTATGCAATTCTACTCCACAGCACACTTCTATCCAGATGGCAGGATAGTTTGGATGTCTGAAGGTACAAGGTACCAATCAACAATTGAGGAATGGGCCAGTCTGATCAATGCCCCAAAGGAGAGTGAAGATGACTTGGATGTCTATGCCAAGAAGAAGATGGACCACAACACCATGACTCATATGTACAAGGAGATCCCAAACAAAGCTCTTGAGACTTTCAAGTTTGGGTCAGTCCACTTTCTTATGTCAGGGCTGCCAACCATCAACTGGATCCTAAGGCACACTCTGTTGCCCAAGTCAGGTGACCACAACATGATTAGAGGGCATGCTATCAACTTGCTGCACTTGTTTGATGTGCCACAAAAATTCAAGGTCATGAGCCTCATTGTTGAGACCATTAAGAGGACAGCAGCAGACCAAAAGAGAAGTTCTGGGTATGCCCCACAGATTCAGGAGTTGATTAACTCAAAGATGGGCACGGGAACATACTTGCTGGATAAGGAACATTTTGCTATCTATCTAGACTTTGAGGACAATCAAGTTGTCATGAATGAGAATGAACCATCATCAGTGCAAGCTCAAGAGCAGAAGGAGAAGGCAAAGAGAGAGAAGGCTGCCAAGATGCCAACTCAAGAGGAGGCATCTGAGTACTTTTTAAAGAACAAGCAGGAGCAGCTTGGTTACTTTATAGCATCAACTCTAAGGATTGAGAAGGGGTTGGCCACCCTAACTCAAAATCAGGAGAGCCTGGAAAGAATCATGGAACAAAAATTCTATGATCTAGATGTCAAAGTAACTGAGATTAAGTCAGTTGTGGAGCAGCTCCACGATGACATGCAGGAGAGGAAGGGCACGACAACTACTGATGCATTTGCCAGAGTGCCTAGAGCTCATAGGTCAGCTGCAGTGCCTGTGACAAACTCCAGAGCCACATCATCTGCACCAGCTACAGCTCCTACAGCTCCAGCACCAACTCCTCCAGCTCCATCCACTTCAATTGAAGCCTTTGTCCAAGGAGCCATCTCTACACCACCACCTGGAGATCAAGCCTGAGAGTCGATCTAGCACTATGCATTTTCTATGAACTTTTTGGTAACTTGTTGCCAAAGGGGGAGAAAAATATATAGATCATAGGCTTCGAGAGAGAGAGTGTTGCTTTTGTTCTCTCTTGCTTTGGTGGTTAAACTTTGTTTGCTTTTGATTGCTTGAGATACTATGCTATTACCTGTGAGACATTGATGATCATGTGTTTGATCATAAGCTACACTTATGCTTGCTATATGATATTATCCTACCTATCCTTATGTGATCATTCACTTTGCTTGGTGATGAGTGCATGTATTCAATCTTTATTATTTTGAGCACTCCACCAAGATGTATGTGACATGGAAGAGTAACCCATGAGCCTAATTCCTTGTGCATTTGCAGTCCAAAGCAAATTTTAAACTATGCACAAATTTAGGGGGAGCTCTTGCTTATCACATACTTCTCAAAGCGATGATGTTTTTCAATCTTATTATCATTTGTCGAAGCTTTGATCTATATGTTGTCATCAATTACCAAAAAGGGGGAGATTGAAAGTGCAACTATCCCTAGGTGGTTTTGGTAATTCATAACAACATATAGCTCATTGAGCTAATGCTATTCCAAGACTATTATTTCAGGAAAGCTCAATGAATGGCATGGCATGGATGATGAAAGTGGATCCCTCAAAATACTAAGGACAAAGGATTGGCTCAAGCTCAAAAGCTCAAGACTCTTCATTTTATATTTTAGTGATCCAAGATCACATTGAGTCTATAGGAAAAGCCAATACTATCAAGGAGGGATGAGGTGTTGCTTAATGAGCCTCTTGCTTCATGTGCTTAGTGATATGCTCCAAATACCCTCAACTACTTTATCACATCCACATATGACCTAAACCCAAAGCCAAAATCGGTCCCACCGATTCTTTCTATTCGGCGCCACCGTGTTCAAATGTCATAGCCACTGCCACAAACTCTAGGCAAATTGGTCTTACCGATAGGGATCTCGGTCTCACCAAGATGGGATTGTAATCTCTCTGTTTCCCTTCGTAACGTTTCGGTGTAACCGAAGTGAGTGATCGGTCCCACCGAGATTGCAATGTAAACTCCTTGTTTCCCTTTCGTAACATTTCGGTCTCACCGAAATGAGCGAATCGGTCCCGCCGAGTTTACCTGACCAACTCTCTCGAAAGCTTATTACCAAAATCGGTCTTACCGAGTTTGTGTAATCGGTCTTACCGAGATTACGTTATGCCCTAACCCTAATCATATCGGTCCTACCGAGTTGCATGTCGGTCCCACCGAAAATCCTAATGGTCACTAGGTTTATTAAATCGGTCTGACCGAGTCTGTTGAATCGGTCCCACTGAGTTTGGTAAATTGTGTGTAATGGTTGGATTTTGTGTGGAGGCTATATATACCCCTCCACCTCCTCTTAATTCGTGGAGAGAGCCATCAGAACAAACCTACACTTCCAACTTACCATTTCTGAGAGAGAACTACCTACTCATGTGTTGAGGCCAAGATATTCCATTCCTACCATATGAATCTTGATCTCTAGCCTTCCCCAAGTTGCTTTCCACTCAAATCTTCTTTCCACCAAGATCCAAATCCTGTGAGAGAGAGTTGAGTGTTGGGGAGACTATCATTTGAAGCACAAGATCAAGGAGTTCATCATCAACGCACCATTTGTTACTTCTTGGAGAGTGGTGTCTCCTAGATTGGCTAGGTGTCACTTGGGAGCCTCCGACAAGATTGTGGAGTTGAACCAAGGAGTTTGTAAGGGCGAGGAGATCGCCTACTTCGTGAAGATCTACCGCTAGTGAGGCAAGTCCTTCGTGGGCGACGGCCATGGTGGGATAGACAAGGTTGCTTCTTCGTGGACCCTTCGTGGGTGGAGCCCTCCATGGACTCGCGCAACCGTTACCCTTCGTGGGTTGAAGTCTCCATCAACATGGATGTACGATAGCACCACCTATCGGAACCACGCCAAAAACATCTGTGTCTCCAATTGCGTTTGAATCCTCCAAACCCTTCCCTTTACTTTCTTGCAAGTTGCATGCTTTAATTTCCGCTGCTCATATACTCTTTGCATGCTTGCTTGAATTGTGTGATGATTGCTTGACTTGTCCTAAGATAGCTAAAATCTGCCAAACTCTAAAATTGGGAAAAGGTTAAGTTTTTAATTGGTCAAGTAGTCTAATCACCCCCCTCTAGACATACTTCAAGGTCCTACACCTATTTATAGGCGGAGGCCCTGGGCCTCTTCCCAAATAATGAGCGGGAAGGGCACCAACAATTGGCCATTTTGAAGGGGAACATCTGGTACACTTATCCTGACTAAAGTTGGTCTTCGGCTGCCAAAGGTCCTGATGGTGACGCCGCCATGGGCTCCACGATAACCTTCATCCTGCCGTTTTGCTGGTCTTGGTCTTGTTGCACCGAAACGGTAATCTTTGCCTGATGCCTTGGCATGTGCTTGCCCCCTTTGCACCGAAAGGGAAACCAGGACACTGCGCAGGCCGGCGCCCGCCTGGTCCTCGGTCATCATGGCTTGCGTCACGGGCCCCTCGGGAGGCGCCCTGCCTTGATCTCTCCGCCTCCTCGCGAGCCTGCCTGAGGAAGCTGCTCCTAAGGAAGCTTCCTGTCGTCCGCCCCGCGAGGCTTGGCCCCTCGCGAGGGTCTTGAGCTTGAGCTGATGAAGCTGGGCTGCATTGGGCCCCCACTTGAGCCACGCTGCAGGCCGCAGGCAGGCAAGTCTGGGGACCCCCGTTCCCAGAACACCGACAGTAGCCCCGGGGCCCAAGGCGCGCCCGGACTTGGCTTAGCAGAGAAGCGAAGGGGCAAGTGTGAAGCGCCGCGGGCCCCAACATCCTGCGGCCTTGGGCGCCGCGTGGCGGTTGTATGGACATGGGCGTCTCCGCTTCCCCACGATCTCATTATGCGCCCGGCTAGGCGGACCCGTGGTTGCACACAGCTACTCCCCTTTCGCCGCCCGCTCGCTTCTTGCCCTTCCTCCCTCCTCGAGCCTCAACCTCCGCCTCCAATCCAACTCAAGCTCTCCCCTTTCTTGCCTGCCATGGTACCGACGAAGAAGGAAAAGGGGAAGAAGCCCGCTCCTTTGTCCCCCTCGCCTCCGGTGGTGGCAGCCCCCGCCATCGATCGGTCAATCATACTCAATCCCGAGGCCCTGCGCAAGGTCCGCTTTGCTTTTGCCACCATCTTCAACGAGTGTGGTCGGACCACAGCTTGGCCTACGTCCCATGCTTCTATCAACAGGGTCGTCACAGAGGTCCGGTTCTCTGCCGACGCCTTGTGGGCAGGTCTGGTTCCCCCTTTCTCTGCTTTCTTCAACGCGGTGCTTTCCCATTATCAGATCCACATGATGCACCTCGGACCCGAGTCCATTACTCTCCTGGCTGTCTTTGCTTTTGTTTGCGAGGCAATGGTGGGCATTCCTCCTTCTGTTGCCCTGCTGCACCATTTCTTCTCCTTGCGCCTGAGCGATCCTACTCAATGCTCAGGGTGTGTGAGCTTTCTTGCCGTGCCAGAGACGGCTGCTTCAGGGATCGACTTCGGCCTTCCTCCTTCGGAGGCCAAGTTCAGGGAGCGGTGGCTGTGCGTGGACGTTGGGGTACCCAGCCCCCTGCTCTCGCACCCAACCGCGCCGTCTGTCCCTAGCTCAGGTTGGGCTCATGAGGCGCTCGTGAGCCCCCGGCTTGTCTATGTTTGGCGCCGCTTCGAGACCCTGAGGGCGCTCAACGTGACGGCGCCCAAGGTGGTGAAGGAGTTCCTCCAGTGTCGCATTGCTCCTCTCCAGCGCCACTCTCGCCGAATGTGGGATTATGTGGGGCACAGGGACCGCATGCGGCTCCAGGAGGAGGACTTGGCGTCGGAAGCACTGAGGACGGTGCTCAAGGTCCTGGCTCGCGACCCTTCCCCAGGAAGCCTCCGGCATGATGGTGCCCTCCTGTATCTTTGTTCGGGCAGGGCCGATTTTGTGAAGCAGATGCCCAGCTTCGATGAATGGGGACTGCGCCCGACTGGCCTCAGGGGTCCCCGCGAGAATCCTGTCGCCGTGGTTGCCCTTCCAGTTGCCCAAAGCGGCCCCATCTCAGGTGACGAAGCAGGGAGACGAGAACCGTCGGGAGTCGAAGGGGACGATGTTGTGGAGGTGCAGATATCGCGCGGGGCTCCGGAGGCGACATCTCATGAAGTCCGCCCTGGAGCAGTGGCAGGCGAAGAGCTCCGGCCTATGGCTCCCGAGGTTGGGGCTCCCGAGGCTCCGGTCGTCCCTCATGAAGCGGCGCCCGGTGGCGCTCCTCAGGCTGGTCGCCTTAGCGCTGACCGTCCCGACGCCTCCAATTCTCCGCAAGCCGACCCCTGCGCCAAGCGCTTGGGTCAGTTTGGAGTAGATTTCGAGGCCCTCCGCAAGAGGAAGGAGGCCTTGGGCGTTGAAGATCGCCCTTACCGCTTGCTGAAGCGCAGGAAGTACTTTGCCACGGACGAGTAAGTCCTCTTCCCTCTTTGCTCCTTTATTTCTCTGTTCTCGTAGCTGGTCGCGACCTTCCCAGGGTCCTTCCTGCTGAATTCGTGGAGACGGCCAGGGAGACATCCCCCCAAGCCTCGTCCTCGCTGCTGACCCTGAGCGTGTCGGGCTCGAGCGGCGCTCCTGCCGCTCGGCCGGCCGGAGGAGTGGCCCGTCCCGCCGAGCATCTTGATCCTGCGCGCCTGATGTCCTCCCTCCATGGGTTCCCCTGGGGCACAACCAGCTTGCCCTGTGCTCCTTCCTTGATCGTGAACGGCGATTGGTTGAAGTCGGTCTTAAGCTCCTCTTCTAGGGACGGTCCGGTGCCAGGTCGGGCTCCCGGCGCAGCCCGTCTGCCGATCGCTGGGGCACCACCCCCTAGCCCTACGCCGGGAGGGGGCATGCCGCCCCAGTGCCCTCCGGGCTCGCCAGCGGCGGAGGACGACGCGAAAGACGTACTCAAGCATGCTCGTGAGCGCCGCGCCCTTCGCCAAAAATTCCTCCAGGGGGCGGTGGACGCGGTAGGTCGGATCGGTGCAGAGCTTGCTGGCGAAGACGCACGCCTCGAGGCCGAAGGCTTGCGCCTTGCTGAAGAGAGGCGCAAGCTGAAGGTGGTCGTTGCCTTTGCGCGTCACCAGCGGGACCTCGACAACGTGAAGGATGAAGCGTCACTAGTGGCCTCGTGAGAGGCCTGCTCCCGAGTCGTCGAGGAGGCCCGGGAAGCAGACCGACCATGCAAGGATGCGGAGAAGCGCGTATGGGAGCTCCAAGCGTGGAGAAACTCTCTGGAGGAGCAGGTGGAACTGCGCCAGGCGGCCCTTGTGTCGCTGAAGGAGGCCTCCGTCGACCAGGTAGAGCTCCAGAAGTGCGAAGAAGCGCTGACACTGGAGGCCGCCGAGCGCAACCTTGATCTTGAGCGGCTGGAGACAAGGGAGCACCTGGTGGCTCAGGCGGAGGATGACGTCGCCGCGTGCGAAGCCCGAGCCCAGGACGAGATCAACCGCCGAGTGGCGGAGGCCCGTTCGGGTCTCGAGCGCCAATACGAAGCGAGGTTGGAGCTGATCAGGGCTGAAGCTGAAGGTAGGACCGCGGCCCTCAGGGCCAAACTGGTCGAGGTGACGCGGGGTGCGGACTTCTCCGCGGCTGCCCTTGGTGCGGAGCAAGCGGAGCTGGCCTCTTCCCGCGCCGAGCTGCTTCTTCTCCGACAGAGGGTCAACGGCGCCGAGGCTGTCGCACGGCAGAATGAGGACGAGATCCGCCAGAGGCGGCTCTTGGAGCATGAGCACGCCCCCATGCTCCGAACGCTCAGGGAGCGGGCTAACGCGGCCTTGGGCAACATTTGCGAGGCCGCTGCCGAGGTGCCGCATGAGACCAACTATGCCGGCAACCTCCAATATTTCACTGACGTGGTGACGCTTTTGGAGAACCGGTCTGAGAGGTCTCGTTGGCTCGTCGAGGAGAGGAGTCGAGCCTTGCTTGGGCGTGCCTTCTCCCGTGTCTTCAGCCATCTGCAGAACATGGATCCCCACTTCGATTTTGATGCCGCCATTGCCCTGGTGCCCATAGCCATCCGGGGCGACCTGGCGCAATGGGTGGAGGGCAACGTGGATGCCCTTGTCAGGGCCTTCACGTCTGATGATGATGGCGTGGTTGTGGCCGCCGATGAAGGTGGTGTGGTGGATGCGCCTGGCGCTGGCGGAGGTATGGGTGGTGATGGTGACGACGTCAGCGATGCCTCTGGAGGCGCCCCAGACGAGGCGGCGAGCGATATGTCCGACTGAGCATGCGTTTCCGTGATTCACCCTGTGTGAAGAAGGTGCGGGCTTGGCCCTGAAGACTGTAAGAGCATTTTGGGAGGGGAAGCCCCTCATGTAAAGGTTTGCGAACAATATCCTTGTAGGTGCAACGCTGCGTGTGAACTTAGCTATTGGCCTGGCGGCAGGCCAGCCGACCTGTTTACCTCTTGACCCCGATGAGTCCCAAGTGGGCCTGTGAAGGCCGCGACGCCTCGAGTGTCTTCTGGATGGTCCCATTGATCCTGTGGTGAGAACCTCCGGAGAGGGTGCGGCGACAGTGGTCCGGATTGTATACGTGCCTGGCCTGGCCCGGCTCGCGAGGGGCTCGCGAGGGGAGGCAGCTGACGCTAACTTGGACGTAAAGCTGAAACCAGAACACGAGAGATTGCTCGAACGAGACTAAGCTCCCCTTCCCCAAACACATGCAAGTCTCAAGCTCAAATCCAACTTAAATTCAAATCGAAGAAACTTGTTGACAGAGGAAAAGGCAAAAGGCAAAAAGGCAAAAAGCCGCGTCCGGCACCTAGTCTAGTCTTCAACGTCTTCTCACCAGCACAGAGCTAAGTGCTGCCACTGGGCATGGGCGGGAGCCCCCGAGGCCCGAGGGCGGCCCTCCGGAGACTCCGGGGCGTGTATAACCCCACTCATTATTACATGAGGGTGTCACGGGGCGACGAGCTTCATAGGCACTCGGCCTTCTTCACAGGTACCGGTCTTGCTTCATATCGCCAGACGAGGGCCCCGCCTTGCACCACACTCTACCACCACTGACGGCGACCGGAAACCAAGGACGACGCCAATGGGGTAGAGCGGTCGCCAGCAGTTCCCCCGACGACCACGGGTCCTCTGCCGGGGGCAGGCCCTGTGGCACCTCCCCGGCAGAGGGCCTACCTCCAGAGTGCGCCTGATGTCGAGCGCCGCGGGGACGAACCCGGATCCCGGCCCCTCTCCTGCAGCCCCCGGTGCCCTCCTCCCGAGGGGTAGGAGGCTGCAGCACTGGGGCAGCCATCTGCTGCGGCGACCTGTACCTCCTGCGACCCATGGTTAGCATAAGTTTGCTCCTGAGGAAGTAGCGGTACCAGATAGTTGCTGCCGCCGGCGCGGCCGTCGAGGCCCTCTTGAGGCTCTTGAAAGAGCTCAGCTTCTGGTGGTTCCTCGCCCCAGCCTGGCCCAAGGAACGAGCCGTGGTCTTCTTCCAATGTGCATTCTCGATCCACCATGCGGGGAACATAAGCTTCTGGTACCGCAACTCCACGGTTCTCGCCGTAGTGCCCCACATGCCACGCAGCTCGGCCTGGAGCGTTGTCTTGAGGGTGATGGCGCGGTGGCCCGTCGAGGCTCAAGGTCGCAGCGTGTGCTCCTTGGCTAGCCAGGGGTGTGGCCGGCGCGACTTGGCGCCCGGTGCTGACGGCCGGGTTGGCGTTGAGATGGGCCTGAAGTCCGCTCGAAGTCGCTGGGCACGTATGGGGCCGCCATACGGCCCGCCCTGGACCTGGAGTGGAAACTGGACGCAGAAAGGAGGCGCTCCCGAGGCGGCGGCGGCCAGGAGTTCGGCTACTCGCTCCAGTAGCACATCAGGGCCGCCCTCCAGCAGCCGGCACCGCATCAGCTCTCGGGCTACCGTGAGCGCGGCCCTGGAGTTCGCCTGCTCCCGTCAGGTGTGCGGCGCCGTGGTCGCGCCGTGGTTCAAAGCTCTTGCTGCTGACCGCACCTGCCGCGGTGTGAGGGAAGGCGACATTTGGCCGCGTCGCCCGTGCCCTGCAGCGCCCTGCGGAGCGCGGGCTGCCTGAGGCGCAAGGTTGCGGTCGCCCTGGGCTGGCGACACGGCGTGGGCGGGCCAAGTCGCCCAGCGGTCGGTGTTGGCAGTTGGGTCGCTTGACATCAGGACGGCGAGGCGACAAAACGCGAGGTGGAAGGAGGACTCCGGCGCACCCCTACCTGGCGCGCCAAATGTCGAATTTCGGGTTTCGGCAGACCCTTAAGGTTTGAACACTGGGGTGCGCGCGAAGATCTCTCCCTTACGAGCTCACGTCTCGAAGTCTCGCAAAGATCTAAGCAAGAAAGATGATCACACAAGGGACACGAGATTTATACTGGTTCAGGCCACCATTGTGGTGTAATACCCTACTCCAGTGTGTGGTGTGGTGGATTGCCTCAGGGGCTGATG
>NC_041385.1:506293837-506307448 GCF_002162155.2 Triticum dicoccoides | reverse complement strand
TCTCTCTCTCTCTCTCTCGTCAATCTCCAGATGCGATCTCTAGATGCTACCCCCCCCCTCTACCCTGTGGGTGGCTAGCCCTATTTATAGGTGGAGGCCCTGGGCCTCTTCCCAAATAATGAGCGGGAAGGGCGCCAACAATTGGCCATTTTGAAGGGGAACATCTGGTACACTTATCCTGACTAAAATTGGTCTTCGGCTGCCAAAGGTCCTGACGGTGACGCCGCCATGGGCTCCACGATGACCTCCATCCTGCCGTTCTGCTCGTCTTGGTCTTGTTGCACCGAAACGGTAACCTTTGCCTGATGCCTTGGCCTGTGCTTGCCCCCTTTGCACCGAAAGGGAAACAAGGACACTGCGCAGGCCGGCGCCCGCCTGGTCCTCGGTCGTCATGGCTTGCGTCACGGGCCCCTCGGGAGGCGCCCTGCCTTGATCTCTCCGCCTCCTCGCGAGCCTGCCTGAGGAGGCTGCTCCTGAGGAAGCTTCCTGTCGTCCGCCCCGCGAGGCTTGGCCCCTCGCGAGGGTCTTAAGCTTGAGCTGATGAAGCTGGGCTGCATTGGGCCCCCACTTGAGCCACGCCGCAGGCCGCAGGCAGGCAAGTCTGGGGACCCCCGTTCCCAGAACGCCGACAGTCGGTTTGGTGGCGAGCTCCGGAGTGCCTGTTAGCTTGGCCGACACCGACACGGTGGCGTCTGAGGGTGCCGCCGGACCTTCTTGGAGGGCGTCGGGGCTACCCTTCCTCTCTCCTCACTGCGTACCAGGGGAAACCCTTGGCAGCAGCGTCGTCATCGTCGCGTCCCTTCTTGGAGGTGTTGATTGGTACCAGCGCTTTGGAGTCTCGGAGCTTGGTGGGCGATTTTCGGTGGTTGCAGCGGTCGCCAGGCTTTTTCGTTGTTTGTCGATCTGCCGTTGTCAACATTTGTTTCTCTTGTATTTTCTCTTTCATTTCTTTTTGGCGTGATTGTGCTGCTTTCGCCCCAGCACCTATCGTTGGTTGTCTCGGTTGGTTGCTTTGTATACAAAGCGGGGAAACCCTTTTTCGGTTAATATACATATTACATACTCATATAATCATTATATGTGTTGTTCATATGCATAATGAGCTTAAACAAGCTGGCTCCTGAGTTACAGGAGTCGAGCCATGCTTTGATCTGAGATCATTATATTAACGAGTTGAGCCAAGCTAGCTCGCTATCTAAACGAGCTCTAGCGAGTCAGCCGAGCTGACTCGACTCGACTCACTTGAATTCCACCTCTAGGAACTACTCCGCTCGGCACTCGCCTAAGGAGATGATGGGGTTCTGCCTGCCGGTCTCCACCTTTACCTCTACGCCACAGAAAGGAAAACAAAAAAAGAGAGGCCCAACCAGATGTTCATTTTCCTCTAAATCTGGAGGAATGAGTTAGACATGGCAATATGAGGTCAACAAAATGCCTAGTCTTTCAACTGATATAAGATAAGTTACAGAAAAATGTACCAGAGCCTGTAGTATCATATTGATAGTATCTCAACTGATATAAGATTAGTTACAGAAAAAAGTACCAGAGCCTGTAGTATCATATTGATTTCCAGTACAGTTCCTTTTGTTTTATACAAGTTGCTGACTACACTTTGAAGTGGTGACTTGAACTCTTCTATAGTTGCTTGTTGGTATGTTGACTGAGACGGAGTGTGTATAAAACTCTACCAGACTGACAGACAGCAGTATCAAATCGACCCGATACAAATACGCATATTCAATGTATTTCTTGATACTGAAAAAAGAAGCAAATCGAGTCCGTTACAGCACTACTCAGAAATTTATCACGGCTGCTACATACTCCATGCTTGGGAATATACTGGTTGTAATCATTCATGTACTTTTTCACCAGGAAGTGTTCGTGTATTTTCTTGCTTCCATCCTAGCAGAACCGAATAAAAATAACCGACAGTTGTACCATTAAAGCACAACGAGGGCAGCACCGATAGAACGTAATCGTGAAAAGAATGTAGGTGAACTCCAGGTACCTATCCAGTAAGACATTTAGTAAAAAGACATCAACAAATAACAAAACACTAGAAATGATCTAGTGTCTGACATGGATAATATCATACACTAAAAACATCTAAGTTCATGAATTTAATTGTTTTAGCACAATTATATGGAAGTTCTGAGTGAGCAGGATAATACCAGTCATTGTTCAAGAGTTTTGAGATCCATCAAGTTCATTGCTCAGCATATGGTGCAGAAGAATATCAACCATCGTACCCTTTGACCTCACACTACAACACATAAATGATAAGACTGCAAAGCCTGCCACCGTGTGTTAATATATAATAATAGAAAATAACAAGATCTACATTACCGCATAGACCGGCGTTTCTTTATTCCTCCAGACGTAGGATTCTGCAGGTGATGGAGAGTGTCCTAAAATATCAGCCATTTCAATCCGTATAAAAAGTAGCTTAAATATTCATCTCATTCTCACCTGGATATCAACCTCTTCACCTTTCTCCAGTTCCATCTCAGCAAAAAATGCCTCCAACACAAATGCTACAATCTACGAAGATAAAAGAAATACAAAATTTATAATCAGTAACTAAGCATCTAATAACATATAATGAGCTACTACCTCTGATCCATAAAAAGTGTCGCAGTTTTGAACTAAACCCAGTTCAAAACTGCGACACTTATTTTGGATCGGAGGGAGTACAGTTCTTGGAAATATCTACTTCTCAACAAAATTCTAGCCATGCACAGGTCAGTCATTCAAAATCTAAAATTATGTGAAGTTAGAAACTCATGCATGTTACTGGATGAACAAAAAAGTGAGGATCTATTTAATATCTTACCAGATTAAGCAGTAGTAATATTGAAATAAGGTAAAAGCTGACAAAATAAATCAGGCTCCAAGAAGTTCCAGTCAGTTGCCAATAACTCTGATAGTATTAGAAAGAAAGATAAAGAAACACAGGTTAGCAAATACAAAAATCTGTTCAGTATTTGTACCAGATGTCTTCGCATTGATTAGGAAGACAATCCTGACCACTTTAATTCGTTTTATAGAACAGAGAAATATTCTTACCTCCATCCATACTTGCCAATTGCCCATCACTAACAAATTGAACAGAGTAACCATACCACTTGGATAGTCATTGAAGTTAAAAAGAAGGTAGCTGAATATGTCAAGGGAAAAAATGCAAGAATTATGTGAAACAGATACATTTCAAAAGCATGCTTTAGGTTTAGCATAGCAGTTACATGGTCCATGACAAATGATAAAACTAACTCGCAAATTTACCATAGCAAGGCAAGTAGCGGGCTAGCCGGTAACTTGGCGGTTACCAGCCGAGTGCCTTATCTATTCTGGCTTGACATTTATTTATAACATATATTTTTCCTCATATTATTGTGGTTTTTTGGTTTTATATGAGCATTAAATTGTTGTTTCATGTCAATTTATATGAAAATTTGAAAACATCTTTTTCAGACTGACATTATATTACCAATCCGAGCTAGGACGGCCAGTAAGCGCCAGTTACAGAGGTTACCAAAGACGTATTTGAATCATTGGCCACAAGAAACTGTAAAATTCCTAGTGGAATCCCAACAGTGGAAGAAGAACAAACAAGGATACTCATTATTGAAGAGGTCCGTTTCTTCTAGTGTTGGGTTACCAGCATACACAATGCCCCCAAAAATCTGCAAATGAAACAGACTAGACTATCAGTTCACAAATAGTAAGATGTCAAAAGTGCTAGTGATATTTCAACAGTGAAGGTGTCCAGTTCAGATCAGGATAAGTTCAACTCAAGCAACTACTCCCTCCGTTCCTAAATGTAAGTCTTTGTAGAAATTTCACTATAGACAGCATAAGGATGTATATAGATGCATTTTAAGATTCATTCATTTTGCTCCGTATGTAGTCCACCTAGTGGAATCTCTACAAAGACTTATATTTAGGAACGGAGGGAGTAGTAAATTAGTGCATGGGTAAGCTGTGAACAAAGAAAGAAAAATAGCAATCACTGGCACAAATAACAAACTATTGTATGTAGGTGGATCATTGTCCAAAAAACAAATTGAAGTGTAAACTTAATATGCAAACATTCTAACCTGCAAACCAATGGAGCAGTACATGCAAAGAACACAGAATACTATCCCCAAATATGGCATCAAACTAGACATCAGGGTAAAGAATGTTGCAACAAATGCTCTGAAACGCTGAACTTGCAGCAAAATTCTTGTTAAGCGCAACACCCTTCCAAGGAGAAGATACCGAATCCTGTTGGGCAAACATCAAATGGAAGTTACATATCTGGCCACAAGATCGCAAAGATTGAGCAAACGAGATAATGTCAGATTCTTTTAGATGTGATAGCTCGAAACATTTCCAAGTAGCTAAATGTTGAAATGGTAATTCCAACAAGTACAGCTCAACATCACTACATATATCTCAGGGGGTTATATTTCTGCTTGCAGTTTCTTGTTACAGTGGAATCAAAGTACATATTCTGAAATCGCTATCATACCAAGAAGCATACTTAGTTTATTAGTTGAACTGGTTCTAGCCTTGTGGGCCATTATCATAGAGCATGAGGTTTAGGGCTGGGTTTTGACCTCATAAGGCACATGGAGGTCATTCATTTTGGTTACAGAATTTAAATAAGAAGAGCATACAGGATACTGGAATGGAAATGTTTATCGATACGTACAATGACTTTACTAAAATTTGGAAAGTAATGCATCCAAAACAGTGAAAATTACCATTCTCCATTTGAAAGAAAGGGAAGCTTTGACGGGAAGGCAAACGTTAGAGTCTCTCCAATAACTACAAGGAACTCATATGTTAGATTACTACAAGAATATAATGTAAGATATACAAGCTTCCATTGAAAAGTTATTACAGATATGAAATACTCAAACAATAGTACTCAGTGCTTGCATGGAGGAACAATACGGCTCCAGGATAGACAAAAGATTAACTTTAACAAGAACCATGCATCATATTTCTTTGGATCATACATATTGAATTCTAAGTTGATGATCACTCGACTCTGATCAAAGGTGAATCAATTATGCTTGATCATATGTTTTCCATAATCTTGTATACACAATTACTAGATGTAGTTTTCTTTTCTTTTTATGAATGCTATAGAGTTGTGAAAAGGATCTGATTCCTCCCGTTTGAACCAACATATTCTTAGTGCAGATGCTTTTCTTAACAATACAAGGTAAAAGGTATCGATAGAAGAAACCGAATAAAATTTCCTCGGAAGAAGTGGGTTTAAGCTCATCTGATGAGAGAATATGTGTTAAACTTACATATAGTCCAAGTAAGCACAAAATCAAATTTGTTTTGGCCTTCCATCCAATAAGCACCAAATCCTAATGAAAATATTTTCAGTGCCATCTCGGCTACATAAATCCATCCTGCAAAATATTACTTCGATTAACATCTCAATATAAAATTTTCCAGGAAGATGAAAAAACCATCAATAAAATATGTTAACTGACTGGTGAGGTGCCAACGGGAAAGACGAAAGGGGACAATGATGAAAGAAGTGTGATGTGAAGTCCAAGTGTTGCCGTGCAACATATGCACCAAGCAAATGTGGCGGGGAAATGTGATTCTGCAGAATACTCCCTCCGTCCCAAAATAAGTGTCTCAACTTTGTACTAGCTCTAGTACAAAGTTGTACTAAGGTTGAGACACTTATTTTGGGACGGAGGGAGTACAAACTAAGGCTAATATGTACTGCCACAATTTTTAGGCCACTGCTAGCATATGCTCTGGGCATTAATGAACTAAAGTTCTACTAAAAGAGGTGGCCTCTAGAACGAGCTCATCTTTCATAACTTAATTTACTTTTGAGAACACATCACTCCAATATATGATACAATTACGGTATTGATTCGTTTAAATTCTGATATTCCAATATATGACTTGCTCAAGTTCTGCTCGTTTTGTACCCTACAAGCAGTGTGACTAACCAAGGTTCGATATGAATCATGCAGTACACCATTACAGCCTAAACTTGGAGCAACACAAAGATGCTTAAGTACGACATTCCACCGGGAAAAAAATGGCTTGCTCAAGTTCTGCTCGTTTTGAACCTTAAACCCATTGTGAAGTGACTAAACATGCTTCCATATGAATTGTGTAGAGCACCATTACAGCCTAAACTTGGAGCAACACAAAGATGCTTGCATATGGCATTCTACCTGGAAAAGAAACTGCTAGTAAAAGGGAAAAAGGTTGAGATGGTTTTGGAAGCCAACAAGATGATAATATATGTTATTCAAGTATGTTGGAATCAGATAATGTACACCTTTTATTCGGAAATAAATGACACTTTGGACATAAGCACGGTCTCCATTGTGCAACTTCTACCATTACTTTTCATATAAATATGTCAGAAAAATAAAATTATGATATTGCGGTAATATTCTTCACGATAGATCTAATAGTATTATTTTCACCTATCCAATTTCAATATATTAATAGTCAACGTCAGAGAACCGTTTGACCGCGTCCTTTCTAGGACATGATATACTTCCCAGCAGAAGTCATACTAGGTATAAATTCATCAGATAAAATCATAATGCTGCTTACATACAACTGTTGAAACAATGTCACCACAAGATCCTTACCAAGAAAGAACTCTACTTCCTGCCACGTTTCCTGTGAGGAGCTGTTTTCTATATCAAGCTGCAAATATCAAATTAGCAACGAGATTGCACTGGTTTGTCAGGGATTTGTAAATTCAATAGTTTTGATTCTTAGTTGTAAGAGGATGGTGGGTTGCAAACAGTTATGCTGCCAACTAGTCATCACTTAGCAAACATGCACACGAGAGCGGACAATAAGAAATGAAGAAAAAATAGCTAGTTCAAACTTTATTTTGATTATAATTTTTGCTCACAAATAGGACTCCCAACAGTTATAACTTTTTCACTTACAAAATACCCAAAGTCCTATAATTAACAAAGCTCATGTCGTGCCAATTTTTAATTAATACCGTTGTTAACAAATCAGGCTTCTTCTCATAAGTTCATAATTTCTAACAAAAAAATATTCCGATTTGGACACTTTAGTTAATGAATAATGCTGCAAACACTTGCTCCCAGCTAATGTGAAGAATTGTTTTTTCTTTTACTATATTGGACAAAGAGCATTGATCTTTCTTTTTCACAAAACTTCGGTGCATAAGTTGCGAGAATTAAAAATATTATGGTTCTACCTATCAGATATATGCCTATCATAGATCATATATCATATTTATTGGTCAATCATCATCTCACACCACCAAGTATAGCATTTATAAAACACAACTGTCGATTCAAAATTTTGTAAATGTAAAAGATTTCATACCGTTGTTTCGATAATGACGGCAACAAGGTTTATCAGAAGAACAAAAACAATAATGTACTCAAACATGCGGCTCCGCACAAAAGATTTCAACCTCCCACAAAGTGGTGAATGGTAGAATGGGAACTTTTCCAGATAAGACGGCTGCAAACATGCGTACAACACTGAGTCAAATAATTCAGAATGTTGGTTACAGTAACACAGTATTAACATAAAATAAAATAATAAAAATTCAAAGTATTACTACCCCTGGTACAAAATAAATTTATATCCTTGCCAATCAAACCTTTCCAATTTTCACGGTTAATATATTTACACAACAGGAAGATTATCCTTAAAGTCTAATCAGTATTCTTCAATTGCAGTTCTAGAACTTTTACTGAAATACTAGATAAAAATTAACAGACAAAGCTGTACATCAGTAACCGCATCATTTTTTGTAACACAGAAAATGTATGGGATCATGAATGCCAAAGTAAGAACAATATACCGGTGGTTCTTTCTGAAATTTTATTGCAATGGTATTGCATAGGTCAGCAAATTCTTCGGAGGTAACCTGGACAAGATAAATAAATTAGAACAAATAGGCACCAAAATCTGAGTTGAAGAGAACTCAGACATGGGCGGTGAGGGAGTACACCCCCACCTCCCACCAACAAAGCTACGCTCAGTTCCTTGCAACTATTGACCAAGGTTCAGGCATTTGTAAATCTTAACAGAAATTCTAAATTCAGATTGCAAAATTATTTCTGCACCAACTCTTGTATTTGCATGTACCATCAGTTGGAGCAAGCAACATTATGAATATGTCATTCTTTCTTCAACACAATACTAAACAATATTATGTACTTGCTGACTTCACAAAAGCAAAACATGCCAACTGAACATAAGAACACATACCTTGAAATCACCACTTCGATCAAGCTCGGCAAAAATTAATTCAAAATCTTCCCTTGAAGTCTTTGGTAAGGACCTACAAAAGTGAAATAAGTTATATGATAGCCATAGCTGACAGAGGAGCTAGCAACAAAAGAATATGAAAGTATCTCAATACTTGTTTCGTCTCAACTTTGGTATTATCACATTGCTTCCAAAAAAAAAGGAGGATGCGGTGCGGACTGAGTATTTTAGGCTAAACTGTTTGATGAACGTATGCTTTAGATCTTTTACGGAAGTTTGAACTAATAGGGTATTCACTATTGCTCATTCTGTTGTTCGACCAGCGCAAACAACCTTCATGCAAGGACGACACATTCTGGAGGGAGTGGTTGTCCTACACGAAACTATTCATGAACTCCACTCTAAGAAACTCGACGGAGTTATTTCTAAAGTGGACTTCAAAAAGGCTTACGATAAAGTCAACTGGCCTTTTCTACAATAAGCTTTGCACATGATCAGTTTCACGTCTGACTAGCGTCAACACGTGGCGAGTTTTGTCCAATGTGGTAGCATTTGGGTAAAGGTTAACGATGACATTGGTCATTATTTCCAAACCTGGAAGGGGTGCGGCAGTGGGGATCCTATGTCACTAATCCTTTTTAACATCGTAGCCGACATGCTCGCAGTTCTCATTGCAAGAGCTAAGGAGGATGGCCAAGTTGGTGGTCTGATTCCACACCTTGTTGAAGGTGGTGTGTCGGTTCTACAGTATGCTGATGACACTATCATCTTTATGGAGCATGGTTTAGTGAAAGTTTTGAATATGCAATTGATTATTTGCCTTTTCGAGCAACTTCCGGGTCTCAAAATTAACTTCCACAAAAGTGAGCTTTTCTGCTTTGGCAAAGCCAAAGATGCGGAGCGAGTATAGGCAATTATTTGATTCACGACTGGTTCTCTTCCATTTAGCTATCTTGGGATACCCATTCATTATGGAGAACTCACTAATAAAGGAAGATCATCGAAGACCGGTTCAAAAAAAACTTAGCAGCTGGAAGGGCGAGGGCATGTCTTAGAGCACTAGTTTGACTCTTATTAATGCGGTCCTCACAAGCCTACATATGTTTATGTTATCGTTCTTTGAAAGACCCAAAGGGTTGTTGAAAAGATTAGATTTCTATCGGCCTAGATTCTTCTGGCAATGTTATGAGTAGAAATATAACTGTTGTCGCCGAGATTACTGCCTACCAATGTTTATGTTATCCCTTGGAGACTACCGCCCCATTAGTCTTATCCACATCTTTGCCAAGCTGGTGGCAAAGAAGCTAGCCACCCAGCTGTCGCCGAGGCTAGGGGCGCTGGTTGAGGAGAAACAGTGCGCGTTCATCAGGAAATGCTGTATTCATGGTAACTTCATGTTCATTCAGCAAACGGCGAGATATTTGCAACAGCTGGGTGAGCCATGAGCCATGCTAAAGCTGGATACTGTCCATGCGTTCGACTCGGTGTTTTGGGTTGTGGGCTCTCCGCTTCAAAGTGCTTCGCGGGATAGGTTTTGCCCCACGCTTCCATGAGTGGATTGACTTCCTCCTGTACCATCAAGTAGCACGAGTGATGCTCAACGGCGAACCGGGGCCTTCGGTTTGGCACCGCAAGGGCCTGCGTCAGGGCAAGACACTCTCGCCTATGTTGTTTGTGTTGGTGATTGATGCTTTCAACAGGTTCTTTGCTAGTGCCAGAGAGTTCGCAACTTGCTTGCGCTCTTCGGGCATGCATAGGGGTTGCACACCAACTATGCCAAGTGCTCAGTGTCCCCCATCGGTTGTTCGGAGGGTTATGTAGTCTGCTACCTCCCCTAGGGCTCAAGAAGCCCTCGAGTAGCGCTCCAGCCCTTGGTCGACAGGATCATGGATCACCTCCCCAATTAAGGGCGTCCATGATGACGAAGGTAGGTCGCCTCACCTTGGTCAAGTCGGTCTTGGCCACCATGCCTCTACACCAATTTGGTGGTCCTAGGCATGTATAAGACCCGAAGCAGATCGACAAGATCCTAGTAAGAGGTTTCCTCTGGGTGGGCAGGGCAGCCACTGTCATGGCAACTGGGTTCCGGGGTGTAGGCCCCTCCGCTTGGGGGGCTTGGGCACTCGGGACCTTGGGCGTGCAGCGATCAACCTCAAGGTTTGATGGTTGTGCAGGATGTGTACCAACCCTCTGCGTCCTTGAGGGGTCTGGACCTCCAGTTTCCCGGATGAGTGGGAGGTGTTTGCCACTTCCACCAAGATGGTGGTTGGAGACAAAACATCCGCCCTCTTCTGGGAGGATTGTTGGCTCGATAGTCACACCATTTCAAAAATTGCACCGGAGTCGCTACTCTTGGTCCCAGGGCGCACGAGGAAGCGGCGGAGAGGCCATGACCGATCGTCGTTGTATCTCAAACACTAGAGGGGCCTTGGGTCCTCTGGCCATATGGCAATACGTCTAGATCTGGCGGATGGTGCGCATGGTGCAGCTTACCACCACGTCAGGCGTCCTTCATTGGCGTTGGAATGCGGACGACAAGTACATTTAACTGCTACGACACTCTTTCAGGGAGCGGTCAGTTTGAGCTCTTGGAAGCTCTCCACCTCGAATCAAGTTCTTCGTGTGGCTGGCTTGCCAAGATCTTTGCTAGACAGTTGAGCAGCTTTGCGTCAGGGTCTTGAGCACGCACTTTGTTGCGTGCTCTGCGACCAATTGAGGAGACGATGAATCACGTTCTCACCGGCTGCTCCTTTTCGCGCACGGTGTAGCATGAAGTAGCCGTCGCGTTGTAATTATCAGGTGTTGCCATTCTTAGGGCTTGTACAAACTCTTCTTTCTATCAAGGCACCCGCAAGGCTTTTGAGTTTCCTCAAGAGAGAAAAAAATTGAAGATCATCAAAAAGACTTACTGATGAACAATATAATGTAGAAAGTGCTTTGATACAAACATACAGTGTAATGTATGAGGGGACTTCAGTTACCTGTACTTGTTCAGCTCATTAAGCAATGATATGCACTGTTCCCTGTCGAGATAACCCCGATTCTGATGTACAAACAACAGGCAAGATCAACAACAAACTTGAAATACAACAAATGAATGAACACAAACATGAGTTGGCACTACAGCAATGTGTACTACTAAAGTGTGAATATATTACCCACCTTCCCTCGTCAGTTCACATTAGACATATTTCAGTTTTTTTTTTATTATGGCAGCCTTAATATTTAGTTGTAGTAGTAGCTTAGCTTTATTCCATGTGTCAATTTCTGATTCACCAGCGACTTTATAATATAAAGTAGCTCACACGTTATTTTTTTCGGTGCTAGAACATTTCCCCCAAGTTAGTAAGAAAACAGCTGATAGGAATTGATAGAACACTTCATTCAAATTAATGGAACATTTGCTGTGAATGATGGACATTGTTTATGAATTTTCATGATATTGCGATAACAATTGGGAAAAAAATTTAAAACAACATGAACGCCAAATATGAACTATTGGAATCTTCACAAAATTATAGTTTTGCTATTTCCATTTTTTTCCTGAAGAATATTTGGGTTACCTTAAAAATGGTCCAGAAACATTTTGGTGGTGGGCGGGTGGGTGGGGGGATTCTTCAAAACGTAAAAAATGAGAAAACGTAATTGGGTGGAACCCAACAGGAACTTGACCTAGTTGAATTATACAAACTGACGATTCAAGTGATTTAACTATATTCTGGCAAAGGGTTACTTGAACACCACCAACTATTCTAAATTATATAGGAAGTTTACCAAAATACATTTGCTAAAATATAGTACATCAATGTCCAAGAAAACATAACAACAGAACACTCACGTTGGTATCGATAAGATCAAATGCCTTCTGTAATATATTTTTCCTGATAGAGTCCACCTGAACAAGTTGCTTTGCGAACTGTATCACCAAATGAATGCCATGTTATTGTTGTATTTACTATTAGGCAGAAGAACACACAAGATTTAGAAGTAATATAGTAAAAGCGAATAGATAGAAACAGGTAAAAAATGTACCTGCTCCTTAAAGCTATCATAGATGACAGCAAGAATCAAATTTGTCAGGAAGTAAACTCCCAAAAGCACGTAGACGATGAAAAATAGGGAATACCAGCGGGATATCCTGCTCCAAAATATTTAAGGTGAACTTGAATGTGTGTCGACTGCCATTATCATAAACACATTAGAAATATTGATAGCCATCTTACTTGTAAGCAGGCACCCATACATCAGGATTATTGGAGGTGGTGAAGAGGACAAACATCTGATACAGTGTTACACCGTATGATGAAAAAATGGTCTTCCCTTGTGGAGTGTCCTCAAATGTTACATAAGCTAGCCAGCTTGCAAATAAGAGGAACAACAGAGAGAGGGCCTACATGACATAGATGATCTAAGGTTATACATCAAAGTGAACAGATAATGGGTTGCAAACATTAATGTGAACATGTAGAATCACAGGAATCGTTGTGTGTTTTGTTGGAGATGAGCATATTAGCTGCTGGTATCTCTGTATTAGACCAGAAGAGGTATAATTGAAAATTATATTTGCCACAGTAAAGCACTACAAGCAAAGATGTGGAATTAACCACCCACCCTGTGTCCACCACACAACTCAACTGCATCTGCCACATACCCTTTACTCCATACATTGATGATAATTAATGAAAGATCCTCATGACTTCAATGGATAAAATTTGTAATGACTTGTCCTGGAGTGAATTTGTTAATCCTTGCACGTCTTACAATGCATAGGCATGTAGAATTTTGTGTATAGATATAACCTTACCAAAACATTGAGGTATGTCCCAATAAGACCGGCCAGTGTGATAGCACACATTCGCAGTTCCCTATTGCAGACAGAAGAACACATTAATCTATCTGTTAAACCCACAGCATATGACATTTGTTAGATAAAAATCAGTACATATCTAAGCTCACAATCAAATCAAATATTCTTTGTTTTCAAACATTATATAAAGAAGCAGTTTAGCATACACACCAGCTTTAATGACTTTAGGTGCATCCTCTGTGTGTGTGCGCGCGCGTGCGTGCATGTATACGAGTCTATTATAATAATTTATCATTATCAATATACCTCATTAATTATTCTTAGATACATCAATACAAGTGTTATGAAAATATATCATTGAAGTCCTTAGTTTATGCAATGTACCTTTCTTATGTAAAGAAAACAGTATGCAAATAATACAACATATATGGACTCAAATGGAATTTTTTGTAGAACTCACTTTGGGGTATCTAGTATTTATTAACGAAGTGTATGGAAAATGACAAAGAGCTATAGCCGGTTTATCTATGTGGTATATGAGGAGAATCATC
>NC_041385.1:506287554-506293469 GCF_002162155.2 Triticum dicoccoides | reverse complement strand
ATTAATTATCAATATATTAAGATAGGACCTTCTCACTGTGTTCAGTAAGGTACCAGCAGTCTGGAACAAACAAAACACTTCATACCTGATAGTCATGATTAGAAAAACTACGCGGATGTATGGAGCTAATCTGAAAGGTTGGGAACTAAAGGCAAACACCAGTATGTCGCATGCTAAGATGAAGAGAAGAACAATCTACAGGTAGAGCAGAAAAATGGGTAAGCCATAGTGAACTAGAAAGCAAAATCACACATCAAGGTAGTCTAATAAAATAAAATAAATTCAAGTTTGAAAATAGACTGTCAAAATATGGAAGGACCTGAACTGTGAGAAGTGTGCATGCAAAATAATATAATTAATGTACAAAAAAAGGAAAGCGCAATTAAAATTTGAACTTCAGCTCATGTTTATCAGCATATAGTTTCTGTAGTTTCCGATCGATCAAATCAGAGAGAGAGATATCGTGGAGAAGGATGAACTCGCGAGAGGTTTTGTGCTGCCACAATGCGCAGCCTTTTTCAGTTCTGTTATTCCTTGTTTTATGCATCATCCCGGACTCCACTAACCACCTCCCGGCCTAGCAGCTGCGATCCGCAAGTGTCGCTCCATCCAGCGACTGGATCGGTCAGAAGCCACGACCAGGAGGTGAGAGTATCCTACGGAGAGACGCAGCTCTCCTCTACGTACATGTCCAGCATGCCTTATTTCATAACAGAAAGAAAAACTAAACTACTGCATGAGATTACTTAGGCTAACATTTCACCCCCTAATCTCACTGCACTACGCCGATCATCCCAAGCCTCTGTCGCATCTCGATGAAACGAACGCGCCCGAGCGCTTTGGTGAGTGCATCGGCGAGCTGGTCCTGAGTTCCAACATGATCTATCTCCACCTGTTTCTTCTCCATGCAATCTCTCACAAAGTGAAACTTGACATCAATGTGTTTACTTCGATCATGATGAACTGGGTTCTTGCTCAGAGCTATGGCTGATTTGTTGTCCACCAGTAATTTGAACTGCGCCGGCGAGGTACCTGTGATGTCCCCTAGCAGCCGGCTCAGCCACAGTCCCTGACAAGTGGCAGCTGCTATTGCAACATATTCTGCTTCACAGGAAGAGAGAGCGACGATCTTCTGCTTCTGGGAGCTCCAAGTAATCAGATTCTTACCAAGGAAGAAAACATGTCCAGAAGTGCTTTTGCGATCACCGATGTCCCCAGCATGATCGCTATCGCTGAACCCAATCAGTTCAGCAGTTCCGTGTCCTCTCTTGTAGCTGCACCCATAGTGCATTGTGCCTTTGATATACCTCAGTATCTGTTTGACCGCTGCCCAGTGGTTAGTGCTTGGCTTCTCCATGAATCTACTGACAATACCCACTGAATGTGCGATGTCTGGCCTTGTATTCACAAGATAGCGCAGGCTCCCAATCACTCTGCGGTACAAGGTAGCATCAAACAGATCACAGTCATCATCCTTTTTCAGTTTCAGACGACACTCCATTGGTGTGTGGCAACTGTTGCAGTTGTTCATCTCTGCAATCTCCAGAATCTTGCCCGCATAGCTCTTCTGACTCAGAGTAATTCCATTGCTACTTTGATCTACCTCAATTCCCAGATAGTAACTTAGCCGCCCGAGATCACTCATTTTGAAGAGTTTCTGCATCTGTTCTTTGAAAGAGAGGATATCTGCTGCTGTGGTTCCTGTGATGATCAGATCATCTACATACACTCCAACCAACAAGTGTGATTGTGAGTTACCTCGTCGGTACACAGCATGCTCCAGAGCGCTTCGCGTGAAACCAAGGGAGGTGAGAGTTTCATCCAACTTTGCATACCACGCCCGCGGTGCCTGATGCAGCCCATACAGAGCCTTATGCAGTCGGAGTACCTTTCCTTCCTGGCCTGCAACTTCATACCCCGGTGGCTGATCAACATATACCTCCTCAGTGAGATCGCCATTCAGGAAGGCTGATTTCACGTCCATGTGGTGAACTTCCCAGCCAGAGTGCGCGGCGAGAGCCAGTAGCAGCCGAACTGTCTCCATGCGAGCTACGGGGGCGAAAACCTCCTCAAAATCCACCCCCTGACGTTGGACATATCCCTTTGCGACGAGACGAGCTTTGTGCTTGACTACATTGCCTGCAGGATCACGCTTGACACGATACACCCACTTCAGTCCTATTGCCTTGTGCCCAGCCGGGAGTTGAGCAAGCTTCCATGTGCCATTTTCGACAATGGACTGCATCTCGACATCCATAGCCCCTTTCCATGCCTTGCTAGCCAGCGCTTCGTCCACATCGCTTGGCTCCTCCGCGCTAAACATGCAACGCACGAGCAGGCAGCGCTCAAACTGCTCACGCACTGCCTGATCTTCAGTTTCCTCCAGTACGCTCGTGAAGCTCCGGAATCGCACTGGCTGTCCTGTTGGTACGTCGTGTCTGGAGTCGTGTGACTGTGGGGTGGCCAAGTAGTCTCCGTCCGCTGCTGCAGGTGTTGCCGGGGTGGACTCTGGCGTCCCTGATGTACTTGAAGCCGGCGTGATCACTCCAGCAGGTGAGGCCGCGGGTGCAGGTGTTGTGGGCGTTGGGGACCGCTGCGGCGTCGAGGCACATGTAGGAGACCCTGTGTCTATCTCGTGCACCCCGCCAGCAGTGGTGTACGTGACTGTGAAGGTCGTCGGCGCGGCGCGGTCCTCTGCCGCGCCCGGTGCGCGCCATGTCCAGGGCCTGCTCTCTTCAAAGATCACGTCTCGAGTCACCTGCACCTTCTTCGTTGTTGGGTTGTACACTCGATAGGCCTTGGAACCTTCCTCGTATCCAATGAACACCATTGCCGTTGAGCGATCGCTTAGCTTCGTGACGCCGGGGCCGACGTTCTTGACATGAACCGTGCACCCGAAAGTGCGCAAGTGTTGCACACTAGGCTTACGGCCGTGCCACGCTTCATAAGGCGTGACACCCTCCAGACTGCGTGTGGGCGCGCGATTCAGCACATACACGGCGGTTCTCACCGCCTCCGCCCAGAAGTACGCTGGCATGTCCATGCTCTTCAACATGCATCTGGCCATTTCCACGACCGTTTGATTTCTCCGCTCTACCACTCCATTTTGCTGCGGCGAGTACGGGGCAGTTGTGTAGTGCTTGACACCGATTTCTTCACAGTAGGCTTTGAACTCATTGGAGTTGAACTCGCCCCCCCGATCAGATCTGAATGCACGCAGCTTGCAGCTCCCGTCTGCCTCCGCGAGAGTTTGCACCTTTCTGAACCTTGCAAAGGCCTCGTCCTTGGATTTGAGCAGCTCCAACCACATGTAACGACTGTAGTCGTCCACAATCAGCAGAAAATACTTGCTTCCTCCAGGCGTGGTCGGCTCGATCGGCCCACAAAGGTCAGTGTGCACGAGCTCCAGCCCGCGCTCTGCGCGGTACGCGGCGACTTGTGGGAACGGCGTGCGATGTTGCTTGCCGAGAGCGCACCCATCACAGTATTCTTCGACGCGGTCGATCACTGGCATGCCCCGCACCATCTGCTTCGATGACATTGCACGGAGAGCGCGGAAATGCAAATGCCCCATGCGTGCGTGCCATCGCCAGGTCATGTCATCTCCCAGTGCCAGCAAGCACCTGGGAGTGTCGATCTCCAACGCCCCAGTGTACAGGCGATTGCCAGAGCGACGAATGTGTGCTAGTATGCGCCGTCCTGGATCCTGGATGGTCATCACGCCTTCTTGTATGTTGACGACACAGCCTGCTTCGTCTAGCTGCCCTACTGACACAATATTCGTGCGCAGGCTCGGGATGTGGAAGACGCCCGTGAGCACGCGCTGCCCTCCGCCTTGGCAGCGGAACACCACTGAGCCGCGCCCTTGTATGGCCACTACAGAGCCGTCTCCGAACTTCACCGTGCCGTGCACTGTTTCGTCAAGTGACGCAAAGACTCCCCTGTCGCCTGTCATGTGGCTACTGGCGCCGGTGTCGAAATACCACACTCCGTCCGGCGAGGGCACTGGCATGACCTTCTCTTCGTTGAGGAAGACTTCCTGCGGCGCAGCGATCTGTGGCGTGGAAACGATGGTGACCACAGCCATATACAGACCTGGGTCGTGCTCCGCGCCACCCTGCACCAGATTAGCCTGCTCCTGGGTGCCTTTCTGCTCCTGCTCACGAAGCCACGTCCGGCACTCCTTTTTCCAGTGCCCCGGGATGCCGCAGTGATGGCATTTGCCTTTCTTCTTCCTGCCGCCTGAGCCTCCCGATCCACCTGCACCCTGGTTTCCTGACGCAGGCTTGCCGCCGCCCGCGCCTTTCGGTTTAGCGGGCGACTTGTTCTTGCCGCTGCCCGCACTGGATGATGATCCGCTGCCGCCGCCGTGCTTTTCTCTGGCCATCCACTCCTCGTGCGTGAGCATGAGGCGCCCGGTGGACTGTGTGGCATCGTCGAGATCGTAGTGATCCTCACAAGCCGAGAAGCGCCCGACGAGTTCCTCGATCGACATGGTCTTCAGATCGATCAGTGATTCAATCGCCATGGCCATCGGGCGGAACTTCCGCGGCACCACTCGGAGAAACTTTTGAACGGCCTTGTGCTCGGTGACGGGGTCGCCGTATAGCTCCAGATCCGCGACGAGGGCGGCGAGGCGCAACCCGAAATCTTCAACGGACTCTCCGTCCTTGAACCGAAGATCTTCAAATTCGCGCCGCCGTACCTGCGCCTTGGCCTCGCGAGCGCGCTCGCTGCCCATCCGCATCATCCGGATCGTCTCCCACGCCGTCTTCGCCGTGTCCTTTGCAGCCAGCACGCGCAGCATCTCCGGCGGGACGCCGGTGAGGATGATCTGCAGCACGCGCCGGTCGGCGTCTTCGTCGGCGGCCTCGTCGGTCACCGCGGACCAGACCCGAGCGACCTGCAGTTTGACCTGCATCACAAGCGCCCACTCCATGTAGTTAGTGCGCGTGAGCATCATGGAGGCGCCCGCCTCCTCGCGCACGACGCGCTCCACCACCCTGATCTCGCCGCTTCCGCTGCCGGTGAGGCGCGCGAGCGGGGCTTTGGATGATGGCGTCTTCGGCGGCGACTTGCCCCCTCCTTTGCTCTTCCCGTCAGATTCGTCACCGGACATCACCACGACGGATCACACACCGCCGCCGCGCCGAGGATCAAACACCTAGGCTCTGATGCCAAATGTAGTTTCCGATCGATCAAATCAGAGAGAGAGATATCGTGGAGAAGGATGAACTCGCGAGAGGTTTTGTGCTGCCACAATGCGCAGCCTTTTTCAGTTCTGTTATTCCTTGTTTTATGCATCATCCCGGACTCCACTAACCACCTCCCGGCCTAGCAGCTGCGATCCGCAAGTGTCGCTCCATCCAGCGACTGGATCGGTCAGAAGCCACGACCAGGAGGTGAGAGTATCCTACGGAGAGACGCAGCTCTCCTCTACGTACATGTCCAGCATGCCTTATTTCATAACAGAAAGAAAAACTAAACTACTGCATGAGATTACTTAGGCTAACAGTTTCCTAATGAAATCTTCACTCAGTCAACCACATATACTCCAACTTATTGTATTAATAAGTAGTAACTATTTTTCCTTGTTCCTCACTGTATTATAAGGAAGAACAGACAGAAATGTTGTGTCATTTTGTTGGAAAATTTTCCCGTCTTCCATTATTTCTGCAGCAATCTAAACTTGGGCCTATATAAAAGCAAGTTATTGGCCTCTATTTGCCATGCATCTTTCACGGTGCATCGAAACAACATTCACGATGGACTCGGGCTCTGGCGACTCCCCTGGCGCCCCTACGGTCGCCACCGCCGCCCCCGTCGCCGTCCTCCCCCGCTCCCTCCCCGGCGGCCCTCCCCGTCGCGGACCCGACGCCGTCCCCCTCGCCGGTCGCCTCCTCTGCCGCCGCCCC
>NC_041385.1:506286005-506286732 GCF_002162155.2 Triticum dicoccoides | reverse complement strand
GCCGCAGCCTCCCATGCCGCGCGAATGGACCGACGCGGCCCCCCGGTCCAAGAGGAAGGCGGGGGAGCTCCTGCGTGAGCCGTCCCGCCCCTCTCCCGACGCCCTCCGGCGCGAGGAGGAACTCCGGCGAGAGCTTCGCGAGCTCCGTGACAGCCGCCGCTCTCCCTCCCGCCGTGAGGACCGTGCTAGGTCCCGGTCGCCGCGGGCCTCGTCGGGAGACTGGCGCTCTCGCCGGCGCTCTCCTTCGCCGACCCATCGGCGGGGCCGCTCTCCATCCCCCTCCCGCTCGGCTCGGCCCAGCCCTCCCCGCCCCCGGGACGGGATCCTCCCCACCCCGGAAACGCGCCGCTATGTGCCTCCCCACGCTTCTGCCACCGGGGTTGCGGCACCGGCCCCTGCTCCTGGTGGAGGCCCCGCCCGTGGCCGGTCCGGGCCTGCCAAGAAGAAGAAACGTTGTGGTGTTCGCGGCGCGCCGGCCGTGCCCCCTCCCGCGGGTCCGGGCGCCTCCTTCGCTCCTGGCCCCGTCTCCGGTCTCCCTCGCCCCCCCTGCTTCAACTGTGGGGAGAGGGGACACTCGCAAGTCAACTGCGTCAACCCCCAGTGCTGCTACCTCTGCAAGGATCCCGACCACCCCGCCCTTCTGTGTCCGGATAGACCGGTGGTTTCGGAGCTCATGATGTATGGGCATGGGATAGAGGGGTTGGGTTTCTTCCACCTCGAGGTCCCT
>NC_041385.1:506235232-506285719 GCF_002162155.2 Triticum dicoccoides | reverse complement strand
CGTCGCCCTCCCTTAAGGCGGTCGTTACGGTCGTCGATGGGGTGGCATCCCCGGAGATGATCGAGGCTGAGCTCAACCATCTCTACCGTCACCAGTGGGACTGGGTGGTCACCCCCACCGCCGGTCACATCTTCGTTAGCTACGGCTACGCGACGCGTAGTGGCCGGATTACTCTTGCTCTCAACCAACTGGTTGTCGAGATATCCGAGCCGGTTCTCGACGCCCAGGCCGTGGCTGTCCTCGACACCGCTTGGATCCTCATCTCCGGCCTCCCCGATATTGCGCGGACCGAGCCCGTCATCCGCCAGATGTCTCGTCTCTTGGGCAAGGTGGTGGCGGTCGACGAGCTCTCTCTGCGCAAGGAGGAGGAGGTCCGGGTCAAGGTCAAGTGCCTCGACTCCTCCAAGCTTCGCACCTCAGTCCGGGTCTTCTTCAACGACCAGGGCTTCGACCTCAGGATCGCCCCCGAGCCTCCCAACCACGTTGGGCATCCCCGCTCCCTTGACGTCGGCCTCCCCGGTGGCAACCAGGGGGCTGGCGGGGACTACCACGACCGTCACCGCTCCCGCTCCCACCGCTCGGATGAGAAGGGGGCGTCCGAGGACTCCCGCTCCCCCTCCCCCTCGCCCCCCTCCTGCCGCGGGGGGCAAGGGACGCCAGGCCGCTTCTGGCCCTCCACTGGATGGCCTTCCGCTCTCTGCGGCGTCGCCCTCCGAGGGGAGCGACATCTCCAGTGTGGGCCTGGTGGTTTGCCCGGCCTCCTCCCCGCGCTCCCCCGCCTCGTCGCCGCCCTCTGTGCTGGACTCGGGGGTCCCGTCCATCGGCCTGCTCCCGGATTCTCCGGCGGCGCCCGCGGTGGGGGGGACGCCCCGTGTGGCAGACCCCTCCGCCCCGGCCTCGCCACCCCCCGTCGCCCCGTCCTCCCCTCGGCCTGAAGCTCCTCCGCCCTCGTCGCCACCGCGGGTCGCCCCGGCTGCCGGCTCAGCGGACCTCCTCGCGTCGCCTCCCCCGCCGGCTGCGTCCTCACTCCCAGCGCCTCCCCACCTCGGCTGTGCTGGGCCGGCTCTGCTGACCTCTCCTGCGTCGTCTCCCCCAGGGGTGGGGGCGGCTCGGATTCTCACGCCTTTGGCGGCCCAGCCCCCTCCCCCCCGCTCCGCCGCCTACTCCCGTCGCGGTCGGTCGACCTCCTCCCCGGTGGTTGCCTCCCGCCGGAGTGCGCGGCTGGATGCTGCTCACCCTGAGGGCAGCCCGGCTCTGCCCATTCCCGAGCGGGCGGAGCTACGCGCTGCCGCTCGTAACCTGGAGCCAGGTACGCCCTCCGTTCCCCCCTCTGCTTCATCTTGTTCTTTCTCTGCGCTTGAGTCTGTGCCGCTGGGCAACCTCGCCAAAGTGGCCTCCGACTCCGCGATCATTTTCCGTGGGGAAGCTGGCCCTCCTCTAGCCCAGATCGCGGCCATCAGAGCTCGTGAGGTTCTCGATGGGAAACTCGCGGAGGCCCGTGCGGCCCTCCTCGTTCCTCCAGCCGCCTCTACGGGTGGGGTGTCCCCCTCTCCGCCCGTGCCGCGGCTGACGGCGCCTCCCCCCCCCCCCCTTGTGGCTGGGGCGGAGATCCGGGGCCGTACCCGCTCCCGCACGGCGGCTCTTCGCGCGCAAAGCGCTTCTCGTGTTCTGGGGTCAAGCAGCCCCTCTATGGCTCCTTAATGCGGGCTCTTTTCTGGAACATCCGCGGCTTCGGCCATGATGGTCGTCGCCGCCAGTTAGTGGAGTACATGCGGGATGAGCACATCGACATTGTTGCTGTGCAAGAGACCATGCGGCGCGATTTCTCGCTTCCTGAGCTTGACCGGCTGAGCTCTCACCTCTTTGCGTGGCACTGGCTCCCTTCTAGTGGGAGCACGGGCCACTCGGGTGGCATCCTTTTAGGTGTGAAGGATGCCACCTTCGAGGTGGGCAGTATGGATAGGGGCGAATTCTTCGTCAGCATGGAGCTATTCGAGAGATCGCTCAACTTCAAGTGGGAGGTCATCATTGTCTACGGGCCGGCCGACCACAGTAGGTCGGCCTCCTTCCTGGAGGAGCTCCACTGGAAGATCTCGGCGGCCTCCCTCCCCGTGGTAGTAGGTGGCGACTTCAACCTGCTACGCGTAGCGGAAGACAAGAGCAATGGCAATGTGTGCTTTGCCCGGATGCAATTGTTTAATGACTTCATTGCTGACCTCGCCCTCCGGGAGATTGATCGGATTGGGGCCCGGTTCACCTGGACCAATCGGCAAGCCTCCCCGACCCAGTCTGTCTTGGACCGGGTCCTTGTTTCCCCAGAATGGGACCTCCGTTGTTCCCTAGCCTCTCTCCGCGCCATCACTCGGATTGGCTCGGACCATGTCCCCCTGCTTCTCTCCTCCGCGGACGAACGTCCGCCGATCCCCCCTCGTTTCCGCTTTGAGACTTTCTGGCTCTCCCAGTCTGGATTCACCGACGCCGTTTGCGCCCGGTGGATCGAGGCTCGGGCCCACCCCCACCCTCGTCCCCCCTCTGCTATTGATGCGTGGCACTTTTGTGCGAAACGTGGCAGGCAATTTATGAAGGGTTGGGGGGCCAATCTGGGCCGCGACGCCAGGGAGCGTAAGAAGGCGCTGCTGACCGCGATCCAGGCCCTTGACCTTCGGGCTGACGCGGTGGGTCTCTCCCCGGATGAGTGGCTTTCCCGCTACGACCTCGAGGACCAACTTTCCTTGATCTACACCGATGAGGAAGCATATTGGCGCCTTCGGGGCGCGCAGAGATGGGTCCTGAAGGGGGACGCGAATACTGCTTACTTCCAGGCGATTGCCAACGGCCGCCGTAGACGCAACACCATCCCCCTTCTTTGGGATGGGGAGACCCTCCTCCAGGACCCCCGTGACATCCGGACCCATGTCGACGGCTTCTATCGATCCCTCTTCTCTCCCGCCCCTAGGAGCGGCATCTCCCTCGCCACCGATTGTTGGGCTGGTGCCTAACTAGTGTCCAACTCGGAGAACGCAGCCCTGACGGCCCCCTTCTCTGAGCAGGAGGTCTGGGAGGCCATCAAGGGTATGAATTCCTCTTCTGCGCCGGGCCCGGACGGTCTCCCGGTCATTTTCTTCCAGACCTTCTGGAACGTGATTAAAACCAAGGTCATGGCCATCTTCGATGAATTCTTTGTTGGTTCTATTGACCTAGGTCGCCTCAACTACGGGATCATCTCTCTCATCCCCAAGGTCCCTGGGGCGTCTGACATCCGCCAGTTCCGCCCGATCACGGTCATTAACGTGATCTTCCGGATCCTGGCCAAGGGGTACGCCAATAGGGTGACCCTGCTTGCGGATCGGATAACCCACCCTAACCAGTCGGCCTTCATTAAGGGCCGGTACATCCTGGATGGTGTCCTGGTACTTCATGAGGTTCTTCATGAGGTCCGGGTTAAACGCCTGAAGGCGGTTTTTCTAAAGATCGATTTCCACAAGGCCTACGACACTGTTAGCTGGACCTTCCTCAGGGAAGTCCTTCTTTGGAAGGGCTTTGATGACCGATGGATCACTAGAGTCATGCAAATGGTCTCTTGCGGTCGCACGGCGGTCAACATCAACGGCGAGATCGGTCCTTTCTTCCCTACCCTTTGTGGGGTGCGCCAAGGCGACCCCTTCTCCCCGTTCCTCTTCAATATGGTAGTGGACGCTCTTGCCTCCATTCTTGATAAGGCAAAAGCCGCTGGCCACATTCGTGGGATTACCCCCCACCTTTCTGGGGGCTCGGGGATTTCCATCCTCCAGTATGCTGACGACACGATCATCATGGTCGAAGGCTCGGAGGTGGACATCGCCAACCTTAAGTTCCTCCTTCTCTGCTTCCAACAGATGTCGGGCCTCAAGATCAACTTCGACAAGAGTGATGTTATGGTGATGGGATATTCCCCTTCTGAGTCTGTGGCCATCGCCAACAGACTCAATTGCCGCCTGGGTTCTTTCCCCACTTCCTACCTGGGGACGCCCATTAGCGATTCGCGTCTCTCTGTCGTGGACCTGCGGCCCTCCGTGACTAAGCTCCAGTCCCGGTGCGAGCCCTGGCAAGGGAGGTGGCTTTCTAAGGCGGCCCGGACTATTCTCATCAACTCATCCCTCTCCAGCCTCCTCTTGTTTCTTATGAGCTTCTACAGCCTCCATGAGTCTCTCCATAAGGGGATCGCCAAAATCCAATCCCGATTCTACTGGGCTGGCGAGCATGGCAAGCAGAAGTATCACATGGTCAGCTGGCCTGACATTTGCAAGCCCAGGGAGCAAGGTGGCCTGGGCATCATGTGCTCTAAAAGGATGAATATTGCCCTTCTCTCCCGGTGGCTGTGGTGCATCGCGCAGGGTCAAGGTGGCCTCTGGCTCGACATTATCCGGAATAAATACCTGCGGGGTCAACCCCTTGCCTTCTGCCAGAAATCGGGCGGTTCTCAGTTCTGGCAGTCTATTGTCCAGCTTCTCCCGGTGCTCCGCATTGGAACCTCCATCTCGGTGGGGTCCGGCCACTCGACGCTCTTCTGGTTTGATCGCTGGGCCGGCGACTCTCCCTTTGCGGCCCGCTTCCCCGCCCTCTTCTCTATCTCCGTCGACCCCATGATTTCTGTCGATAGGGCCCTTCTTGATTAGGGCGCCTTGCTTTCCGTCGGCCATTTGGGCCGGCGGAATCCGCCGCCTGGCGTGAGTTGCTTGATTGCGTTGCTTTGCATGAGCCGTTGGTGGATGGGGGTCAGGACCTTGTGCGCTGGCGTCTGGAGCCATCGGGCCAGTTCTCAACCAAGCCGCTATACATGGCCATTGCCCCCTCCTCCGCCCCCCTCCCCCTATCGATGGTGTGGTCCGTCCGCGTCCCCCTGAAGATCGCATCTTCATGTGGCAGTGGATTCGCGGTCGGGTCCCGTCTGGTGTGGAGGTCTGCAAGCGCAATGGCCCGGGCACTGGTATCTGCCCGCTCTGTGGTGTCCCTGAAGACTCGAACCACATTTTCTTCGCTTGCGTCTCCGCCCAGTTCCTCTGGAGCTGCTTTCGCGAGGTTGTCGGTGGAAGTTGGTGCCACACCAATTTCCCGGACTTATTTGCTGAACTCCAGATGTCCCCCGCGTCCTCTCGCCACATTAGGTGGCTTGAGGTTGGGGTCCTTGCCTGGACTCTTTGGACCGTTCGCAATAAGCTCGTGATCCAGCGTTCCCCCCTTCGTCGCGCTACTGACACTCTCTACAAACTCTCGGGTTTCTTGCAGCTTTGGCGGCCGCTTAGCCGCCCCCCGGACCGTGACGCCATCTCAGCCTTCATCGCCGACCTCCGCTCGATGGCCGTCCGCCTGTCGCCGCCGCCCCCGCCGGATCCAGACTAGACTCCTTGCTCCTGGAGTGTGTTGTTCTCTTTCTTTCTTTTGGGCTTGTTGAGCTGTGCCCTCAGCAGAACCTGTTTACTGTGTTGTGAGACTCGGGTGGTGTGTGTGTGTGAACTTGCTTCGGTTGTATGCTTTGTGGCGGTTTGCTTTATTTATAAAGCGGGGCGAAAGCCTTTTTCGGTAAACAACATTCACTAAGCCAACTCCTGTGAATTATCAGGTTTTCGAAGTTCTCTGACATTTGTAGAGATGTATTGAAAAATTATGTGCTTCCGGAAAGACAGAATTGTTACCTTCAACTTATTCGTGGTGCTCCTCCAGAAAATATTTAGGCCTTCATAAGAAAGTGGACAAAAGATGTCCATTACAAGAATAACAAGTGTAAGGCCCTGAAATTTAAAAAGAACCATTTACAGATCAATACATCAGATTCAGGCTTTCAGTTCTCCATATAGGTCACTACATGCTTTTCGATCAAGACATGCACAATTCATATTATGATAGGATAGCTCCAATCATACAAATTCGAGGATAACAGAATTCAGGTAGCTGAATCCACTGAAATACATACGAACTTATTCGAGAAAACGCAAAAGACCTTTGTGTTTCTTTGCATTGAAAAGGTAAGGTTCAGTTACAAGCGTCCGAGGACACACGAATTACAGCATGATCAGTGCACGTCCCAACATTGTGGGGGCACAACCCTGACCTGATGCAACTAATTCTGCAAAACATCTCAAAATTCAACAGATTTTTTAGCGCCAAGATCATTTCACTTATTTTCAGGTTGCATTGATATTCTCCATAAAAGTGGAAAGTGCAATTCTCAAAGCAACTTGAGGGATTGACTTACTACTAATCTACTATTGACCTGCTTTAAGATTTCTGTAATTAAGGTTTGGACGAAGCATAGAAGTACTACCCTTATGAATAAAGCCGTACCTCGTAGATGAGTGATTCAGTTTTGCTGAAGTATGGCAACTGCCCGAGAAAGTAAAGATCCCTTTGATCACAAGCATGTAGAGCATCTTTCCGGCACCATAGAGGCTTCTGAAATGCAAATGAAAGAACTCGCATCAATACCATATGGGAATCATGAGACTGTGCCTAATTTGTTCTTTATTTTGACCATGGAAAGTTTCCACACTTAAGATGCCTGGTCACTGTTAGAATAATACAAAATCGATCTTGACCTAAAGAACCTATACAAAATAATATACAGATTCCACTTTCTGAGAACTAACCTCGTGACTGTAAGAAAGAAAAAAAGAACTAACCTCGAGAAAATTCAAAAGAATCAAAGCAAACAGGTTAAGTGACCACAGCCAGTCCAACCGGAGATACACAAAATAGAAACTCATTGCCCTCCCGAACCTCGTATCATTCAAGACATCCTCAGGGATGCCAACACCATCTTCTGCCTGCCAAAATAATTGTAACTACTAACTAGACATTCGAGTAAGTCAAAAGATGCAAAAAGAATTCAGGGGAAGATTCGACAAATAATTGTAACTACTAATTAGACTACTAATTAGAAGCTCCAACAAATATTTTCCGAAAGAAAGGTTATGCAACATAGTCTGATAAGTGCATCCTAGCTTTCAGGGGAAGATTCAGTTACCCTGATTTCCTTGCAAGACGAAATGGGACTTATACTGTAAGGCCCTTGGTGTAAGGATGTCTATGAAATAGGACTAACATTATTTTATTGTATAAGTTCAAATACAATGTCAAATTCCATAATGTAAAATATTAGATCAATTCTTAACATTTTTTTGGCACTTCATCAGATAGACAATAAGCATCTAACACTCACAAACCAGCCGAGACTAAACCAAAAAAGAAAAAGAAAATATCAAGCAGCACCTCTGCTTCCTAACCATCTCCCCGGCCACGTAGACTTTGGCACCAAATCAGCATGCTAGCCGACAATCCATCAAACACCATTCCTACGCCACCTCACTCACAGTCGCCAGCCACAACAACCAACAGCACAAAGCCCCTGGAGGCTCGAGCATCTGAATTCCCAGTTGCAGTCTACAGCAAACAGCGTAGCTGTTCGCTCAGAGAAACAGAGCAAAGTGGAGCAGAGGACCAGCGGAGCGAGCGAGAGAGAGGGGGGCAAAGAGAGGTGGAGTGGGAACCGACGAGGTCGACGAGAGCGGCCGCCTTCTGGTAACGGTCGCCATAGGCTAGCGCGTCCGACCGCCTGCGGTACTTCCTAGAGCCCTGCTCGCCGCCCCCGTCGCTGAGGCGGCGACTGCCGGAGGACGCCAAGCCGCGCTCCGCCGCCTCCTCGGTGATGAGAGGCGCCTCCGCTTCGCTCATCTCTCCCCCCCTGGCTAGACTGAGATGCAACCGGAGATCTGAAGGCTGAAGCTACGAGCGGAAGTGGAGCCCGAAGCGGAGGCGGAGGCGGAAGTGGATTAGTTTAAACAGGTGTTGTGTGGAAATGGGAATATGGGATTAGAAGTAACCGGAACGGATCGTGTTGAGGTAGTAGTCGACCACGTTGCGGCCATCTCGACTGGCCGCATACGAAGCACAGGTCGCCCGTAATCCCGTTGGGATTAGCGCGCGGACCGACAGCGGGCAGGGAGACGGGGCACCAGCGCCCGGTATTGGTGGACGCCGGTGTTTGGTGTTTGGCTTTGACAGTGGACGGTCGTACAGGACGTATGCGCGGGGGTAGCTTTCGGCACAGCTGGGGTTCGGATGGGTGATGTCTGCGGGGCATTATCGTCGAAAAGAATTTGCATGCCCGTTCTCGTGCTTCTTTTTTTTTTGCGAATACGCCCGTTCTCGTGCTGACGTGGCTGGTACAGGTGTGCAAAAAATTCTTAAGCAGTGGGCAGACAGCATTGCTACGAATCTTAAGATTCCGACCAAGAAGCGTGAGGTTGAATTTGTGTTGTCATGATTATGTTTGTACTTATGATCTGTCATGATTATGTGTGTACTTATGAGCGCCATGATGCAATTTTGTTACTCCCTACATTTACTTATACAAGACCACTATGAAATATGCGTTTTGGATCAATATAAGGCCACCAACAGTATTCAAGGAAAGAATTAATGATACTCCCTCCGGTCCTTTTTACTCTGCACATTGGTTTTGCCGAAAGTCAAACTTTGCTAAGTTTGACCAAATTTATATTAAAAATTATTAGCATCTATAATATTTAATAAATATAATATGAAAATATATTCCAAGATGAATCTAATGATATTGGTGTTGTTATGTGAATGTCTATAATTTTTTATATAAACTTGGTCAAAGTTGGATGAGATTGACTTCAAACAAACCTAATATGCAGAGTAAAAAGGACCGGAGGGAGTATTTTCTCGTGCTAGCAACCTGTCTATTCCCTCCGTCTAGGTTTTTTTTTGAGAGTACGTCAATAGCGTACCATATTTTTATAGAAGAGAGAATAAGATTTACAAGAGATGCCTTACGAATGGATGCACACATTCATTCTCGGCAACACCCGGAAACAACCCACACCTAAGATCCTAAGCCTACTCTCTCACGAAACGTGACAACCCAACACCTCCAACTCCGGCCTCAATCCACTCGTGCAGCTCACGAAGACTCGCGTCTACCAATTCACTCGGGGATCTTTATTGGCTTCTTCTATTAAAAACTCGAGCATTCCTTTGTTTCCACAGGGCCCATGTCACCACAATCACAAATGTTTCAAAAGCCCGTTTGTTAGCCTTGACACTCCCCTTCCTCGCTAACAGCCACCAATCCAGCAAATTGTCGTTCTCAGTTGGCCTCGTGACCTGCAAGTTGAGGGCTTGGAGACCCTCATGCCAAACTTCCCTAGCGTACACACACTGGATCAAAATATGCTCAGCGTTGTCCTCTTCCTGCAGGCACGTGTAACAAGCTGAGGATCTATCCTGAAGCCCATGCTTAGTGAGTAAGTCATCTTAGGTTGTGCACCGTGACCAAGGAGGAGGGGAAAATGAGAGACCTTAATGTTTATTTGCTAATTAATAGCATTGCATGCAATGAACTAACCACTACATGTCGTATTTGGTAGTCTCAAGTCATTAAAAGCATGCACACCCTTCGTCTCTTATTGGTTGATATGTGAAGAAACAAGAAACAAGGTAGAAATTAATGCACCGCGCCGAAGTGTTTTGGGATTATTTGGTTTTCGTAAGATGACTTACACACCTAGACGGAGGGAGTACTACTTGCATGCTTGCAGTCATTATGACACTAGCTACTTCCTCCACACAGTTTTCTTGCATACATGTTGCGTATTAATGATCTCAGTAAACGAAAAGAAAAGCAAGCTTGCAAAGCATGCATTAAATTTTACCTTGGTTCCTACAATCTGAGTTTATGGCCTTGTATATAAAAATGGAGGGAGTAGCAAAGTTTTCTTTTTTAACCGGGCTAACCCCCTTTCCTTTTTATTTAGGTACAAGAGTAACATAATTACTCTTCAGCCAACCCACAGTCGGCAACCAGGTCGTCCAACAGGTCATCCGGTACTCCTGGCACACATAGCAGGTCTCCCATCGTCCTAGCACGGGCAGCCAGTAGATGGGCCATCATGTTCTTCTTCCTGTTAGCATACTGAACTTTCACATTGCTGAATTTAGTGAATTCCTGTTTGATATCCTCAATCACTGGAAAACAGGCCGACAAACACATGCACCCCCCCCCCACACACACAAAAAAAATTCAGATTATCCGCCATGACTTTGCAATTCATCTCCAGTATGAGGGAGCTGTTGTGCAGTTCCGAAAGCACTTTCAGACCAGCTAGAAGTGATTGCGCCTCAGCTTCCTCCACAGATTTGCATTACCCCCCTCGTTCAGATAGTGAGAAGAGGACAACACCCCGATGATCGCGAGTGATTGCGCCGACCTGAGAGGACCCATTAGCAGCCAAAAATCCCGCACCCGTGTTGAATTTAATTGTACCCGCCTCTGGGGGATCCCAATGATCGGTTGTAGGCGTCTCGGACTCCTCCCCGTGTATACACACCCTAGGTCCCTGAACTGCACCATGTCCTACCTAGACTAATGCTTTTTTGCCTTTGGGATCAGGGACACTCCCAGCCAAACATTTGTGGAGGTCCACCTCATATTGTAACAAGAAAACTGAGGATCGACAGATTGACTCATTCCCTGTACTATGGGTATAGTCATCTCGAAGAAACCAACAACGCCAAAGTAGTAGCAGGATTCTAGTTCTGGTTTCTTGGTTGCATGGACCAAGCAGGTTCTGCAGCTAGTCCTCGCCCGTGTCCCTGAAGAGTTGCTCGCTCGGCAGGTTCCAGTGATCCCTCATGGCGTGTCTTAAACCTCTACTCTTCGTACAGGCTATGACAGCGTGGAATTCATCCTCCTCACCCGTCCCACATATGTTACACGTGTTATCTGATTCCAGAGTACGCTTCCACTTGTTTCTCTTTGTGGCCAGAGTGCAAGTCGCGACCCTCCACCCAAACACCTTCACCTTCTCTAGCATTCCAGAGTAATTTACGCTAACCCCCTTGTCGGTGTCAAAACCGACAGATCTCGGGTAGGGGGTTCCGAACTGTGTGTCTGAGGATCAATGGTAACAAGGGACGATGGGGACACAATGTTTACCCAGGTTCGGGCCCTCTTAAAGGAGGTAAAACCATATGTCCTGCTTGATTGTATTCAATGGGTATAGGGGTTACAAGAGTTGATCTACCTCGAGATCGTAATGGCTAAACCCTAGCTGTCTAGCCTGTGAATATTTTGATAGCCTCTACGGACTAAACCCTCAGGTTTATAGACACCACTGGAGGGGCCTAGGGTTGTACAAAGTCAGTTTGTGGGGGAAGGAAATAACATATCCGGACATCAAACTTGCCATCCACGCATATAGAAGTCTTACCCGAACACGGGGGAAAGTCTTCTGCTTTTATCTTCATGGCCCATCAGTCCGGCCCATATCAAATAGTCCGGACACTCGAGGACCCCCTAATCCAGGACTCCCTCAGTAGCCCCTGAACCAGTCTTCGATGACGATGTGTTCGGCACATAGATTGTCTTCGGCATTGCAAGGCGGGTTCCTTCTCCTAAACATTTTAGGATAACTCCCTGCACAAAGGAACTGTATCCAGCTCTGTATAATTAATACAACCCTTAGCCACGAAGGCAAGATGTCAAAATAAAATAGTGTCTTTTATTGACAACTTTTTCGGTGACGCGTCACACTTGGCTCTTTAACATTTCGAACCGTTTTCACGCCTCCCGTTTCGTGTTTCGAGGCTTAGCCTCCATTGGCACGTCTTGTGAAAACAGAGATCGTGCCCGCCGATTGCGGGATTCTCATCAATACGGTTTTGGGTAATCCAACCGCGTCTTTCGCACGATCTCTTTGGGAACAGGCGAGTTTTAAGGCTTGAGAGGGGGGCGTTTGGTATTTCACCGCCTATAAGAGGATAAAGATCCCTCCTTTTTCCCCACGCCTTCTTCTAGCTCCTGCTTCCCAACTTCCAAGCTCCAGCGCCCAAAACTTCAATCTTTTCCACCGCTGCCACCCTTCCCAGCAATGTCCGGTTCCGGTTCCAAGGGCAAGTGGGAGGCCTCCTCCATCACAGAGAAGGACATCAAGGATCTCCGGAGCACAGGCTATCTGTCTGCGGAGATCGCGCACAGGCTCCCTGACAAAGATCAGGTCATCCCTACTCCGGAGTCGGGTGAGAGGGTAGTGTTCATTCCCCATTTCATCTGAGGGCTAGGATTTCCCCTCCACCCCTTCGTTTGGGGCCTCGTGTTTTACTATGGGTTAGATTTCCACGATCTAGCCCCAAATTCCTTCCTCCACATATCGGCGTTCATCGTCGTGTGCGAGGCTCTCCTCCGCATCCCACCACACTTCGGCCTATGGCTTAAGGTTTTCAATTTGAAGCCGAAGGTGGTCGACGGTCAGCATGCGGATTGTGGCGGGGCCATGGTGAGCAAGCTCCCCAACACCGTCTGGCCCAAAGGGGCGTTTGTGGAGACGGTCAAGGTGTGGCAGCAGGAGTGGTTCTATATCACCAAACCCCGCAACGCCAACTGGGCGGCCACGCCTGACTTCATATCCGGACCCCCCATGAGGCTCACCTCCTGGACTGCCAAGGGCCTTGATCGGGGGTCCACGGCGAAGGGGCTGATGCTGCAAAAATGCATCACCAACATGATAGGCAAAAACACTGGTCTCACAAACGTGATTTAGGTGATGCTCTTCCGCCGCACTCTTCCTTGCCAACTCCGGGCCTCACACATGTGCGAGTTCAATCTGGAGGAGCCACAGACCCTGAAGCGCTTCTTCGGCACAATGCATGAAAACATTTGGAAGCAGCTCTTCAAGGCCCAAAAAACATGGCCGAAGAAGACCGAGGACATCGGACTTGACATCGAGAACCCGGCCTCAGCGGTAAGCATAACTGTTCTGAAGACTTATCCGGTCAGTGTTTCAAATACAATGTAGGTCACATTGCCTGCCTTCCTTACAGGGTTGGACGGCAAAGGCGGAGCGAATCAACTGTCTGGCACCGCTGCCTGAGAACTGATAACCCACAAGTATAGGGGATCGCAATAGTTTTCGAGGGTAGAGTATTCAACCCAAATTTATAGATTCTAAGAATATTTGAAGGTATTGGCAGCTGAGTTGTCAATTCAACCACACCTGGATATTAATTATCTGCAGCAAAGTGATTAGTAGCACGTAGTATGATAGCTTTGATGGTAGTAGTAGCAGTAATAGTAACGGTAATAGTGATAGCAGTATATTGTAGCAGTAATGATGGCAGTAGCAACAGTAGTAACTTAGCAAGAACAATATATGATAAATTCGTAGGCATTGGTTCGGTGACTTGTTGGGTGATATTCATCATGAGACAGTTATAACCTAGGGTGATACGACACTAGCTCCAGTTCATAAATATAATGTAGGCATGTATTCCGTAAATAGTCATACGTGCTTATGGAAAGAACTTGCATGACATCTTTTTTCCTACCCTCCCGTGGCAGCGGGGTCCTATTGGAAACTAAGGGATATTAAGGCCTCCTTTTAATAGAGAACCGAAACAAAGCATTAGCACACGGTGAATACTTGAACTCCTCAAACTATGGTCATCACCGGGAGTGGTCCCGACTATTGTCACTCCGGGGTTGCCGGATCATAACACGTAGTAGGTGACTATAACTTGCAAGATCGGATCTAGAACATGGATATAATGGTGATAACTTAAACGGTTTAGATTTGAAATCATGGCACCCGGGCCCAAAGTGACAAGCATTAAGCATGGCAAAGTCATAGAACATCAATCTCAGAACATAGTGGATACTAGGGATCAAGCCCTAACAAAACTAACTCGATTACATGATGAATCTCATCCAACTCCTCACCGACCAGCAAGCCTATGAAGGAATTACTCACTCCCGGTGGGGAGCATCATGGAATTGGCGATGGAGATATCCCCCTCTCCGGAGCCCCAAACGGACTCTAGATCTGCCCTCCCGAGGAAGAACAGGGCTTGGCAGCGGCTCCATCTCGTGAAACACGATAATTCTTTATCTCTGATTTTTTTCTGGAAATATGGGATTTTATAGCGTCGGTTTGAGGGTCAGCGGGGCCACCAGGTGGGCAGCACCCACCAAGGTGCGCCTAGAGGGCTGGCGCCCCCTGGTGGGTTGTGCCCACCCAGGTGCCCCCCTCAGGTCCATCCGGGCTCCAGAAATTCTCTTATTTTATATAAAAAATCCTTGCAAAGTTTCGTTCCATTCCGAGAACTTTTATTTCTGCACAAAAATAACACCATGGTAGTTCTGCTGAAAACAGCGTCAGTCCGGGGTTAGTTTCATTCAAATCATGCAAATTAGAGTCCAAAACAAGAGGAGAAGCGTTAGGAAAAGTAGATATGTTGGAGACGTATCAACTCCCCCAAGCTTAAACATTTGCTTGTCCTCAAGCAATTCAGTTGATAAACTAAAAGTGAAAAAGAAAAACTTTTACAAACTCTCTTGCTCGTGTTTCATATATAAGCTTAAACAACACCCAGGTTTTCAGCAAGGATTATAACTAACCATGTCGACAATAACTCTTAAAAATTATATTAACTCATATCAATGACATAAACAACTAGAGAGCAATAATAAGATATCTCAAATAGCAACACGTTGTCAAAACAACCGTGATATAATATGATAATAGTGGTATCTCGCTAGCCCTTTCTGAGACCGCAAAACATAAATGCAGAGCACCCCCAAAGTTCAAGCAACGACTAAACATTTTAATTCATGGTAGAAAAGATCCAGTCATGATGCACCCAACATTAGCTATACACAATGCATCAGCATGACAACAGTGCTCTTAGGTTCGGGCGCTTGTTTGAGAAGGTGATGACACAACATAAAAGTAAATAGATAGTCCCTTCATAGAGGGAAGCAGTGGTTTGCAGAGGTGCCAGAGCTCAAGTTTTAAAACAGAGGTAAATGATATTTTGAGACATGCACCCTTCTCATCCACTTCACGACCATTAGTTATCAATATCTTCCATGCTAAGCATGCTAGTGGCGGTTCCCAAGCGGAAAGGTAAAGGTTATGACTCCATTGGGAGTTTTTGTTTGATTATTTGTAAGCTCTTTTCTTTTTGCAGTTTGCGACTGGGCATCCCTATTACCGCCCTTTTTCTCGTGTGATGGCGAGTGAATAAACACTCAACCTGAGAATAACCCTCTTAGCATGGAAGATACCGACCACCTTCTGTCATTCCATGAATGATCCAGGCACACAAAAAGGATACTTATTTGAAGTTTTTAGAGGTGGCACATGCAAATTTACTTAGGACGGCAGGGTAATACCGCATATAGGTAGGTATGGTGGACTCATCTGGAATAACTTCAGTTTTAGATTTTTGATGTACAAGCAGAGTTCCACTTAGTACAGGCGAAGGGTAGCAAATAGGTTGAGAAGCGGTCAGCTAGAGAGCAACAACGGTCATGAACATGCATTATGCATAAGTAACATTGGATACTAGCATGAGTAGGATATGAACACCATGAACATAAATATCATAGAGCCTATGTTGGTTTTGATTCAACTACATGCATGAACATGTGCCAGGTCAAGCCACTCGAACATTCAGAGGAGGATACCATATCATCATACTACATCACAATCATTTTATCGCAATGTTGATATCCAAGATAAGTCATTATTCACTCCTAGCTACTTATGCATGGCATGAGAAACTATAATCTCTAATTGTCATTGCAAACATGTTTGATCATAATAGGCTGAAACGTGGATACTAGGTTAAACATATTTACAAAAAAAGAACAAGTCGAGTTCATACCCGTTTCTCTCTGCCACGACCAGTTCATCTAATATCGTCATTATTGCCTTTCACTTGCACGACCAAACGATTAAAAATAATAATAGTGCAAGAGTGTCGTGGACTAAGCTGGAATCTGCAAACATTTATTCAAGAGGAGAAGACAAGGTGATATGGGCTCTTTCTTAGATCAACATAATGCAAATGAGAGTCACTCAATATTTTCATCGTGGTCTTCTCCTCGGTATGACTCCATAAAAGAAAAACAAATTCAGAGAAACACAATGAAAGTTTTTGGTTTTTCGAAAGCAAGCAAACGAAAAAGGGAAAAGCAAAAACGAGAAAAACTATTTACACGGGAAAGCTCCCAACAAGTAAAAGAAGAACAAGGAAATCTTTTTGGGTTTTCTTTTTAGTGCTACAACAATTTAAACTAGGAAGAAAAATCAAAAAGAAGTAAGAACCATATTTTTGGGATTTTCACAAAGTTTTTCAAACACACAAGAAGAAAGCGAGAAAAATAATTTAAGCATGGATGATACAATGAAAAAGTGTGGACACCGACAACTGGAATGAAATGTGTGAACATGAATGTAATGTCGGTGGGTATACGTACTCCCCCAAGCTTAGACTTTTGGCCTAGCTTGGTAATCAGTCGGTAGCCTGGATGGTTGGCGTGGTAGCTCACGGAGGCCCTCAGTGCTGATGCCTCAGCCCGCCGTGCTGCCTCCACTGCTGCATTGTGAGCTCGAGCCTCGCTCTCCAGACAAAATATCTTCCTCTGGTGTGATAGTCAAAAAGAGCAGGCGCAGGCAAATATGTGTGCACAACAGAAGTTTGGTTAAAGGACAGATTATAAGTGAAGTCATGAATTTTCCCCTTGAGGATCTTATGACTTTGTAAAGCCTCAAAATCTAAATATTGCGTGGGTAGGATAGGGTCAAAGGGCAAAGGTGAAACGCCCAGCTCTGGTGGTAAATGTGTGGCATAAATTCTGCCATAGAATAGCCACTACTAGAGTTATGCTGCAGTCTGCGTGCTACAATCGTTGCAAGATTATAAACCTTTTCACCGATGAGAGCGGCACGTATGAGGCTCAAGTCTGGAGCACAAAGTGTATTACAGTCTTGCTTGCCTACTATGCATTTTCCATTGAATAATGCAAAGTACTGAATTGCAAGAAAATGTATGCTCTTTATTCTACCATGTGCCACTCCCCTAGTTTCACCAAAGCAAAGGCTAGTTAAGAATAACTCAAACTAAAATCTAGGGGGCTCATCGAGTAAATCTTGAAATCGGATTTTGCAGAGGTGAGCATACCTTTCTAGAGAAATGGTATATGGATTACCATAAAGTTTAAAAGACACCCTAGACTCACGAGGAAAGAATTTAAATTCTTCGACAAATGATTCGGTGAGGATGAGGCGTTGGTCGCACTTATCTGAAATGTAGGGACCGAGTTCGACATTGTGAACTAATTGCTCAAATTCCTCCTTAATACCAACTCTCGCCATGTAATCGTCGCATGGCCATAAGCAAGTTTTGGTTGTGGCACTTCAAATGTTTTTTTTGCTTGGCTCTCCATAGGACCGGCGAACGGAGCTGCTACTAGAGTATGCCTCTGAGGATCTCCTCCTCGAAGAACTCATTCCAAAGAAGTTCATTATGTTTGCGTACAATTTTTAAAAAAATCTGGTCATGAAAAATTTATTAACAAAACTTCACAAAATTGATAGCAACTACTCATAGGGATGTATAGAGGCCATAGCAAGCATTCAAACTACTTAGAACTCTAAGAATTCAACATGCAAGCTCATCTACAACAGTACCAAGAGTAGCTAATTATTCTAAATATAAACCACTAAAAGAAAAACTAATTGGACACATGGAGGAGTCACATACCAAGCAACAAATCCCCGAAACAGTTTCGGAAACGGAGCTTCGAGCAAAGAGATCGAAATCCGCGGTTTCGGAGGCAAGAACGCGAGAGAGTGTGTGTTGGTGATTTTTTCTGGGTGAATGGAGTGGTGTGGGAGGAAGAAGTAAGTGAGGGGGCCCACCAGGTGGGCAGCACCCACCAAGGCATGCCTGGGGGTGCTGGAACGCCCAGGTGGATTGTGCCCACCTGGTGCACCTCCCTCAGGTATTATTTGCACCAGAAATTCATAAATATTCAAAAAAAATCATATCAGGTTTTCAGAGCATTCTGAGAACTTTTGTTTTTGGGTCATTTTTATTGCACGGGAAATTCAGAAAACAGGCAAAGCATGGCATTTTATTTATTTAACTAATAAAAAAAGATAACAAAAGGTAGGGACCGAAGGTAGTGCTTACTAAATTCATCAACTTCATACCTCTCAAAAATGATCCATTAATAAGGTTGATCAAGTCTTATTAACAACCACTTTCAATTAGCATGAAACCGAAGAACTATCGTAAACCACTAAGTTACCTCAATGGGGATATGAATGTCCCTAATAATAAGCATTTCATATTTCTTTTTGACGGTAGGTAGAGGTAGTTGAAAACTTCCAATAGTGATTGTCCGAGATTTTTCAATAACATTGATACCATTCACTTGGAATTGTTTCTTCGGAAAGTGCACCGTATGCTCATTACCATTGACATGAAAAGTGACCTTGCTTTTATTGCAATCAATAACAACCCCTGCGGTATTCAAGAAGGGTCTACCAAGGATAATCGACATGTTTTCATCCTCGGGCATCTCAAGTATAACAAAGTCAGTCAAAATAGTAACATTAGCAACAACAACGGGCACATCCTCACAAATACCGATAGGTATGGCAGTCGATTTATCAGCCATTTGCAATGATATTTTAGTAGGTGTGAGTTTATTCAAATAAAGTCTTTTATATAAAGAGAAAGGTATAACACTAACACCAGCTCCCAAATCACATAAAGCAGTTTTCACATAGTTTCCTTTAGTGGAGCAAGGTATAGTTGGTATTCCCGGATCTCCAAGTTTTTTAGGTACTCCATCTTTGAAAGTGTAACTAGCAAGCATAGTGGAGATTTCAGCTTTCGGTAATTTTCTCTTAATAGTGATGATGTCTTTCATGTACTTTGCATAAGGAGGCATTTTCAAGATATCAGTCAAGCGAGTGCACAAAAAGACTGGCCTAATCATTTCAGCAAAGCGTTCAAATTCTTCATCATCTTTCTTTTTAGTTGACTTAGGTGGAAAGGGCATAGGCTTTTGAACCCATGGTTCTCTTTCCTTTCCATGTTTTCTAGCAACAAAGTCTTTTTTATCATAACTTTTATTCTTAGGTTGTGGGTTATCAAGATCAATAGCTGGCCCTATCTCAACATTATTATTTGGTTCTTTATCATTAGGTTGAGTGTTTTCATGAACCTCATCATTATCTTTTTCATTATCAGAAGGTGAGTGCTCATTACCAAATTGAGTTTCAGCATCAGAGATAGAAAGTTCATTATCAAGATCAGGAGACTAGAAGCAGGCAAAGTCTTATCATTTTTCTTCTTCTTTTTCTTTTTAGAAGAACTAGGTGTAGTGGTGTTGTTCCTTTGAGAATCTTGTTCAATTCTCTTTGGGTGTCCCTCGGGATAAAGTGGTTCCTGAGTCATTTTACCTCCTCTAGTTACTACTCTAACAGCAAAGTCACTTATATTATTGTTCATTTCATCAAGTAACTCTCTTTTAGATTTAACAACTTGTTCTAATTGAGTTTGAACCATAGAGGCATGTTTTCCTACACCTCTAACATCATTTGTGATTCTAAATAACAAGTCACTTAAGCGAGCAATCATATCAGAGTTGTATTTCAATTGTTTCATAACATTTTCATTAAAGTGATCTTGCTTTCTAATGTAATTATCAAACTCATAAAGGCATTGACTAGGATGTTTATTATGAGGATCATCACTACCATTGAATTTCATTAAAGATTTTACCTCTACCACCTTGGGTGGCGGTGGTGCTTCAAGCCCATGTTTTTCTTTGATAGGTGGTAAATTTTTAATATCCTCGGCCTTAATACCTTTTTCCTTCATAGATTTCTTTGCCTCTTGCATATCTTCAGGACTGAGATATAAGGTACCCCTCTTCTTCTGAGTGGGTTTAATAGGTGTTTCAGGAGGAGTCCAATCATCATAATTTTCCAATATGTTATTCAATAATCCCTCAGCTTGCTCAATAGTTTGTTCCCTGAAAACACAACCAGCACAACTATCTAGGAAGTCCCTAGAAGCATCGGTTAGTCCATTATAGAAGATATTAAGTATTTCATTTTTCTTAGGAGGATGATCAGGCAAAGCATTAAGCATTTGGAGAAGCCTCCCCCAACATTGTGGGAGACTCTCTTCTTCAATTTGCACAAAGTTAAGTATTTCCTGCAAGGCAGCTTGTTTCTTATGAGTAGGGAAATATTTTTCAGGGAAGTAATAGATCATATCCCGGGGACTACGCACACAACCAGGAGCAAGAGTATTGTACCAAGCTTTAGCATCACCCTTTAATGAGAACAAAAATAACTTGAGAATATAGTAATAGAGAATCTTCTCATCATGAGCAAAAAGGGTGGCTATATCATTCAACTTAGTAAGATGTGCCACAACAGTTTCAGTTTCATAACCATGGAAAGGATCTGATTCAACCAAAGTAATTAACTCAGGGTCGACGGAGAATTCATAATCCTTATCGGCAATAACAATATGTGAAGTAGCAAACTCAGGATCACATTTCATTTTAGCATTCAGAGATCTTTCTTTATACTTGCACAATAATTTCTCTAGATCATCTCTATCCTTACAAGCAAGAATATCTCTAGTTGCCTCCTCACTCATAGTATAACCTTCCGGTACTTTTGGCAATTCATATCTAGGAGGACTAGTTCTAGTAGGTGTTTCAGTATTTTCAGTTTCAAGTTCATCATCAGATTCAACAATATCATGTTGTCTTACTTTAGCAATTTGTTCATCAAGAATTTCACCTAGTGGCACATCATCATCAAGCAAGGTACTAGCATCATCATGAGTAGCATTCATAGCATAAGTAGCATCATCAATAACTTGCGACATATCAGAATTAATAGCATGTTGTGGTGTTGCAAGTTTACTTATAACAGAAGGTGAATCTAAAGCAGAATTGGATGGCAGTTCCTTACCTCCCCTCATCTTTGAGGGAAAATTAGTAGTCTTAGCATCCTTCAGATTCTTCATAGTGATAATATGATAATAATCCCAAGTGACTCAACAAATATAGCTATGCTCACCCGTAACGACGCCAGAAAAGGTCTTGATAACCCACAAGTATAGCGGATCGTAACAGTTTTCGAGGGTAGAGTATTCAACCCAAATTTATAGATTCGACACAAGGAGAGCCAAAGAATATTTGAAGGTATTGGCAGCTGAGTTGTTAATTCAACCACACCTGGAGATTAATTATCTACAACAAAGTGAATAGTAGCACAGTAGTATGATAGTTTTGATGATAGTAGCAACAGTAATAGTAACGGTAACAGTGATAGCAGTGATATTGTAGCAGTAACGATGGTAGTAGCAACAGTAGTAACTTAGCAAGAACAATATATGATAAATTCATAGGCACTAGATTGGTGACTCGTTGGATGATATTCATCATGAGACAGTTATAACCTAGGGCGATAGTGCACTAGCTCCAGTTCATAAATATAATGTAGGCATGTATTCCCTAAATAGTCATACGTGCTTATGGAAAGAACTTGCATGACATCTTTTGTCCTACCCTCCCGTGGCAGCGGGGTCCTATTGGAAACTAAGGGATATTAAGGCCTCCTTTTAATAGAGAACCAGAACAAAGCATTAGCACACGGTGAATACATGAACTCCTCAAACTACGATCATCACCGGGAGTGGTCCCGACTATTGTCACTCCGGGGTTGCCGGATCATAACACGTAGTAGGTGACTATAACTTGCAAGATCGGATCTAGAACATGGATATAATGGTGATAACATAAACGGTTCAGATTTGAAATCATGGCACCCAGGCCCAAAGTGACAAGCATTAAGCATTGCAAAGTCATAGCAACATCAATCTCAGAACATAGTGGATACTAGGGATCAAGCCCTAATAAAACTAACTCGATTACATGATGAATCTCATCCAACTCCTCACCGACCAGCGAGCCTACGAAGGAATTACTCACTCCCGGTGGGGAGCATCATGGAATTGGCGATGGAGATGTGTTGGTGATGACGAAGATCGAAGATCCCCCTCTCCGGAGCCCCAAACGGACTCCAGATTTGCCCTCCCGAGGAAGAATAGGGCTTGGCGGCGTCTCCGTCTCGTGAAACATGATAATTCTTTCTCTTTGATTTTTTCTGAAAATATGGGATTTAATAGTGTCGGTAGGGTCAGCAGGGCCACCAGGTGGGCAGCACCCACCAAGGCACGCCTGGGGAGCTGGCGCGCCCTGGTGGGTTCTGCCCACTCCGGTGCCCACCTCAGGTCCATCCTGGCTCCAAAAATTCTCTTATTTGATATAAAAAATCCTCGCAAAGTTTCGTTCCATTCCGAGAACTTTTATTTCTGCACAAAAATAACACCATGGTAGTTCTGTTGAAAACAACGTCAGTCCGGGGTTAGTTTCATTCAATCATGCAAATTAGAGTCCAAAACAAGAGGAAAAGCGTTAGGAAAAGTAGATACGTTGGAGAAGTATCAAGAACCCGGCCACACCTCAGCTAACAGAGATGTTGGTCCCGGCGCCCTGCCACAAAGGTCATTCGGACGCAGTGTCCGGAGAAAATGAAGCCCGCTCTTCCCGTGAGGAAGACGAGGAGGAAGAGGAGGAGGAGGTGGAAAGCGAATCCCCTCATAAGGGGCGTAGAAGAAGAGGGCGGCCTTCAAAGACCCGAAGGGGAAGGCGCCCAAAAGAGGGAAGGTGACCCTTCCGGATAGTTCGGACTCAGATTCTGAACTAGTCCCCAAGAGACCTCCCAGGGTGAAGCCCCTGGCTGAATCGTAAGTATTGAGAAACTTACTCATTTATCTTCGGTCTACCTGTTTTCATTATATAAGTTATTTTGCCATGTGCCTTTCTGCCCTCCCTGTGAGCTCCCGCACACTCCGTTATCGGAGGGGAACTCTCTGCCGCCCGAGATGGCAGAGAGCGAGACGCCTCCACGAGCCCCCTCGCCTATTACCATGGACGACACCAAGGTGTTGTCCCGAAGGACATCTCCTGGTCGAGGGGGTGCGAACGAGGCTATCGAGAAAGTGCCTGAGGTTAATACCTCGGTCGCCGAAGACCTAGGAGAGGCGACCCCTATGACAACCGATGGCGGGGACCCCCAACAATCCGGGCCCCAGCCGGACACCATTCTGGAGACCAATGTGGCTCCGGGATCGGGTGAGCAACCCCCTTTGAAAGAGGGGGAGGAGCATTAGCTCCATCGACGACCTCCACCAATCCGGGGGCGCCCAAAGCTCTAGAGGAAGCACTGCGACGTGATTCCATCGTGGAGGAGCACCGTACCCTGATGGATGCGATCGTGGGGAAGGCTCAGTATGCAAAAAGCAGACTGAACGAAGCTTTCACCAGCCTACTGATAGGCTTTGAGGTATGCGATGTAATGTTCTAAAAACTTTTCATATAGAGGAATATACCTGTGTACAGACCGTAGCCACTGAGGCTTTGTCCGGTTTTTGAAAGAAACCGAACAGAGGATCCATATAGTATTCGGGAATGTTAACATGTTGCTCTGTTTTTGTGTCAGGCTTACCAGTTGGCGGCAACCGCCCAGGCCGCAGAAGTTTCCGAACTCAATCGGAAACTTTAGGTGGCTGATGAGGAGATTGACTACATTAACAAGCGGTTCGATGAAACGCAGGGTATGCGTATAATGCTTTAAAAGTTTAATTTTATATCAGAAGTGATATGCATATTTTGAGATTAGCTCATGGAATGCTTTTGATTATGATCACAGTTGGCACGACCTAGGTTGAGACCCTCAAAGGCGCCCTCGCACAGGCCTAGAAAGAGGTGGAGGCGAATAAGGCAGCCGCTGAGAAAGCGGTTGCTGAACTGGAGGCCGAGTAGGTTGCCCGCCGCCAACATGAAGCTCGAGTGGCCGATGTCGAGCAGGAGCTGAAGGATGCCATCAGCAAGTGCGAGACTTTAGAACATAAGACTTCAGCCCAGTCCTCCGAGCTTGCCAAGGCTCTCCGTGATGCCAAAGAGGCGTGGAGCGAGTCCCGGAGTGCCCTGAAGAGATCTAGCAAGCGAGGCAGATAGCGACTAGTAAGGCCTTTCTTTTGCAAAGTATCTTCAGAGGTCAGAGGTACGCTTTGCTCACACGAGTGTGGAGTTCTCTAGGTGCGTTTGCGGATCTTCCGAAGAGTGTCGCCGATGCCGCACATTTCTTCCGAGCCCAGGAGGGGAACTCGATGGAGAAGTTGCTCTGGTCGCAATACCTTGCGCCGGAACACCCACCACTTCTGAACGACCAGCTGAAACAGCTGACGAAGCTTCATAGGGTGGCTAGCCTGGCCATGAAGGATTAAATAGTCCAACTCTGGCCGGCCGAGCCGGTTCCTAGCAGTTACTTCAGCCTGGTTAAGCGGCTTACCGATGCGCGGCCCCAGATTAATGCTATAAAGCATTCGGCCTGCATAGAGGGTGCCCGGATGGCCTTCGCCCGCGTTAAGATGCAATGGGAGAAGATGAAGGCCACTGATGTGGCGACCGCAGGCCCGCCCGAAGGCAAAGATCATCGGAAGCTGGAGAGGTACTTTGACGACGTCCTAGAAGAGGGCCCGAATAGTAGAGGGCCAATGTTCTAAGGACGTTATATTTGATTAGGTGTGTTCGGATGTAAAAAACTATGTTATGAACCCATGCGTGTAATATATCTATGTTTGCACCTTTTGTTTCAAGCGATTTTTTCTTCCTGTGCGGTCGTTTTGTATTTCTGAAAGTTGCTAGTCGTCGGCTTCAGCCCCCATGTAGATGCTACAAGGGTGTTCGGTATAACGCGTGACCACGCTTTATCCAACGTCTTGGTCCATAAAGGAGGTGCTCGTGAGGTGAACCAGGCAATTAGACTGTGCGGCTTTATTACTTTCACTTAGCCATAGGAGTTTGACTGTGGAGCTAAGTACTAGCCCCTAGTGCGTGCGCGGCTATCCGGACTATGGTGCCTTCCACACGGCTGGACGAACACCAGCCCCTCATATAACACGGAATGAATCACTAATGATTTGTAGTATAAAACTAAGTTGCTGAATCACCGACCAGCTCTTGCGTTATCATGACAGTCAGTTTTCGGCTTTCTCTAGTGTGGTATTTGACCAGACGAACCAGAAATACAATCGTAGTAGTTCTCCCTTTACTACCTTAGCCGAACTAGTGGAATTAAGGTGGTAAGCACAGGAGCCGGGCAACCCAACTATAGACCAAAGACATGATTCGGAGCCAATGCATATAATGCAATATCCGGGACACCGAAGAGTACCCTATAGGTGTCCGGACTTGAAAAGGTGCGGAGCTGAATACAACCCTTGGTGTTAAGGCCAGACTAAAGCACGTACGGCGGTCTGAAGTAAGGAGGGAATACAGATGAAATAAATCAGTACCTAACAAAAGTGGTGATCAACTATTTCCTTTATACCCTGATTAATATGTCGAGACGTGTTATTACAAATAATGTCATAAATATCAAGGCCATTTTATATGTCGAGAGTTTACAGAAGGGAAAGTTTTACACAGGGCCTAAAAGTAGTGGTTTGATGATCCCAATGATGCCCTGCCGCACGTCTGCGTCGTTTCTCCTTGATGAGGAATCCGTTGAGAGGAGGAGTCGATGGCCATCTGCAAGAAAGAAGGACCTAGAAAAGAGCCCTTGTACGACCATAAAGTAGGCATGTTTTAACAAACCTGCAGTGGGAAAAATGTTAAGGTCTGAATAGGGTCAAGCCGTACTATAGACCTTTTCTGTGGTGTGCATCCGGCACTGCCCAAGGTGTTTGAAGTGCATAATTATGTATGCGCGGTATGTATGCCGCGACCTTATGGGGCAATCGGCGGAGGCTAAACTGCTATTCAAGCTCCAGATCTGCCGAGCTGTCGCTCTGTAATGTGGATCGGACTCGCTTAGCGGTGTCTGATAACTCACAAGTATAGGGGGTCAATTGTAGCTCTTTTTGATAAGTAAGAGTGTCGAACCCAACGAGGAGCAGAAGGAAATGACAAGTAGCTTTCAGTAAGGTAATGTTTGCAAGTGCTGGAACTGTAAGTAGTGAGTAGTTTGATAGCAAGATAATTTGTAACGAGCAAGTAACAATAGTAATAATAAGTATGCAGCAAGGTAGCCCAATCCTTTTTAGACAAAGGACAGGCCAAAACGGTCTCTTATAACAAGCAAAGCGTTCTTGAGGGTACACGAGAATTTCATCTAGTTACTTTCGTCATATTGGTTTGATTTGTGTTAGCTACTTTGATAATTTGATATGTGGGTGGACCGGTGCTTAGGTGTTGTTCTTACTTAAACACACCTCCTACTTATGATTAACCCTCTCGCAAGCATCCGCAACTATGATAAAAGTATTAAGAATAAATTCTAACCATAGCATTAAACTCTAGGATCCAATCGGTCCCTTACGGAATAGTGCATAAACTAGGGTTTAAGTTTCTGTCACTCTCACAACCCACCATCTATTTAATACTCACAATGCATTCCCTTAGGCCCAAATATGGTGAAGTGTCATGTAGTAGACGTTCACATGACACTTCTAAGGGAATCACAACATACATACTATCAAAATATTGAACACTTATCAGATTCACATGATTACTTGCAACATGATTTCTCCTGTGACCTCAAGAACAAAAGTAACTACTCACAAATAATTAACATTCTCATGATCAGAGGGGTATTAAATAGCATAATGGATCTGAACATATAATCTTCCACCAAATAAACCATATAGTAATCAACTACAAGATGTAATCAACACTACTAGTCACCCCCTAGCACCAATCTATAGTTTCGGTAACAAGATTGAATACAAGAGATGAACTAGGGTTTGAGATGAGATGGTGCTAGTGAAGATGTTGATGGAGATTGCCCTCCCCAAGATGGGAGGGTTGTTGGTGATGACGATGACGATGATTTCCCCCTCCGGGAGGGAAGTTCCCCTGGCGGAATCGCTCCGCCGGAGGGCAAAAGTGCTCCTGCCCAAGTTCCGCCTCGAGACGGCGGCGCTTCATCCCGAATGTCCCCCTCTTATTTTTTTTCTAGGTCAAAATGACTTATATACCAGAAGATGGGCACCGGAGGTGGGCCGAGGAGGGCACAACCCACCAGGGCGCGCCTGGGCTCCCTGGCGCGCCCAGGTGGGTTGTGCCCACCTGGTGGGCCCCCTCTGGTAGTTATTTGCTCCAATATTTCTTAAAAATATTCCATAAAAAATTCTCCGTGAGATTTCAGCCCTTTTGGAGTTGTGCAGAATAGGTAGCCTGACGTAGCCTTTTCAGGTCCAGATTTCCAGCTGCCAGAATTCTCCCTCTTGGTGTGTACCTTGCAAACTATGAGAGAAAAGGCATTAGAATTACTCCAAAAAGCATTATTATGGATAAAAACATTATGAATGACATTAAGAAAACATGATGCAAAATGGACGTATCAGTGTCATGGGTCTTAATGACCTATGAGCTATTCGGCTTAATGAGGCCACTCTGAACCTCGGCTGCTAGGGCCGCGGTGTGCTCCTCAGTATGAAGGGAGTGCTCCGTATTTCCATTTACTGTGATGGCGCCACGCGGTCCGGGAATTTTGAGCTTCAAATAAGCATAGTGTGGGACTGCATTAAAGAGGGCTAAAGCAGTTCATCCAAGCAGTGCATAATAACCACTGCGGAAAGGGACAATATCGAAGATCAATTCTTCACTTTGAAAGTTGTATGGAGAGCCTAATACTACTTCCAGTGTTAAGAAGCCCGTGTAGTGGGCCTCCACGCCGGGTATCACTCCTTTAAAGGTAGTGTTACTAGGCTTGATTCTTGACCGGTCAATTCCCATCTTATGGACAGTGTCTTGATAGATCAAGTTGAGGCTGTTGCCGCCATCCATAAGGACTCTAGTGAGATGGTATCTGTCGATGATGGGATCGAGGACCAGGGCCGTCAAACCTCCATGAAGGATACTGGTTGGGTGGTCCATGCGATTAAAGGTGATCGGACAAGCCTACCATGGTTTGAATTTTGGGGCGACAGGCTCTACGGCGTAGACGTCCCTTAATGCGCGCTTGCGCTCCCTCTTGGGGATGTGGGTGACATATATCATGTTCACAGTTTTCACCTTGGGGGAAAACTTTCTCTGTTCCCCTGTGTTCGGAGGGCGGGGCTCATCATCGTCCTCGCTTTGAGGTCCTTTCCCCTTATGTTTTGTATTTAATTTACCGGCCTGTTTAAAAACCCAACAGTTTCTGTTGGTGTGGTTGGTAGGCTTGTCAGGGGTGCCATGAATCTGGCAAGGCCTATCCAGTATTTTATCCAAATTGGATGGACCATCCCTATTTCCTTTGAACGGCTTCTTCCGCTGACCGGGTTTAGAGCCGCTAAATCCGGCATTTACTGCTGTATCCTCGGTTTCTTCGTTGTTGTTTCAACGCTTATTTTTGTTGCGTCGTGGCCTTCCATTGCCATCCCTGGCCTCAGAGGTGCCGGGGTCCCTGGTATTGTTGCTTCTATGAGCCAACCAGCTATCTTCGCCTGCACAGAAGCGGGTCATAAGTGCAGTAAGAGCTGCCATAGTCTTCGGCTTTTCCTGACCGAGGTGTCGGGTGAGCCATTCATCTTGGACACTGTGTTTAAATGCCGCTAAGGCCTTAGCGTCCGGACAGTCGACAATTTGGTTCTTTTTAATTAAGAACTGAGTCCAAAGTTTGCGAGTTGACTCTCCGGGTTGCTGGACTATGTGACTCAGGTCATCAGCGTCCGGTGGCCGGACATAAGTACCCTGAAAGTTGTCCCGAAAAGCGTCCTCTAAGTCCTCCCAGCTGCCAATGGAGTTCTTTGGTAGGCTATTCAACTAGTGACGTGCTGGTCCTTTCAGCTTTAGAGAGAGGTATTTAATGGCGTGGAGATCATCTCCGCGAGCCATGTGAATGTGGAGAAGAAAATCTTCAATCCATACAGCGGGGTCTGTCGTTCCATCGTATGGTTCGATGTTTATGGGTTTAAACCCTTCCGGAAACTGGTGCTGCATTACCTCATTGGTAAAGCACATGGGGTGTGTGGCACCTCTATACCGGGCCACATCACGATGGAGTTCAGATGACATCCGAGTTCGGGGTTGACCCCGGATTTGGTTATGTTTATTGTGCCAGGCCTGATGGCCATCATCTCGTGCTGGACCACGCCCTCTTGATCCGTAGATTGATCGGGTCTGATCGGCTCTGTTGGTCAGGTCCTGACATAGGTCATATGTGTAGCCCGGAGCCGTTGTCTCCTTGCCTCTATGGCAAGGGGGCGCGAGCTGGTATTCAACATAATTGGTCGTTTTGTCCCGTCCACGTGGTGGTCAGTCCGGTTGATTAGCCCAATTGTATCTTGATGGTATTGGCTCAAGGGCCTCGTCGTCGAATTGCTGCAGTAGCATGTGTTTTGGGTAACTCTTTGTTGGGTGCTCGAAGCCGTATTCTTCGGTGGCTAGGACCTTGGTCCATCTGTCATTGAGCGTATCCTATTCATCTTGAAGCTGTTGCTGTTTCTTTTTCAGGCTCCGTGCGATGGCGATGAGCTGTCGCTTGAAGCGTTCTTGTTCGAGGTGTCGACGTCCTGGGAACGGGGGTCCCCAGACTTGCCTGCCTACGGCCTGTATCGTGGCTCACCAGTGGCCCAGTACAGCCTGTCTTCATCAACAAACGCTCAAGACCCTCGCAAGGGGCCAAGCCTCGCGGGGCGGACGACACAAGGCCTCCTCAGGGGCGGCCTCACCAGGCAGGCTCGCGAGGAGGTGGAGAGATCAAGGCAAGGGGTACCTCGCGGAATGCTCATGACGCGAGCCATGACGATCAAGACCAGACGGGCGCCAGGCGGGCGCCAGCCTGCACAGTGTCCTCGTTTCCTCTTTGGTGCAAAGGGGGCAAGCACAGGCGCGGAGTACCGAGGCATAAAGCAAAGGTTTCCATATCGGTGCAACGAGACCAAGACCAGCAGAGCGGCAGGGCGGAGGTCACCATGGAGCCCAAGACGACGTCATCACCAGTGCCTTTGGAAGTCGAAGACCACCTTTAGTCAGGATAGCTTGTACCAGTTGTCCCCTTACAAAATAGCCGTTGTTGGCTCCCTTCCCGCTCAATATTTGGGAAGAGGACCAGGGCCTCTATAAATAGGGCTAGTCACCACAGTAGAAGAGAGAGAGAATCTCATCTAGAGCCAATAGAGACGGATCGACTCCTCTCCAAGCACATCACCACAAGAACACCTCTCGCGAGGCTGTTCTTCCTCTATACTGTTCATCATCAGCCCAAGAGGCAATCCACCACACCACACACTGGATTAGGGTATTACACCACAACGGTGGCCCGAATCAGTATAAACCTTGTGTCTCTTGTGTTGTTCATCGTGCGCTTAGAATGATGGCGAGGTTGTGGGCGTATTTCGGTAGGGAGAAGATCTTCACGTGCACCCCAGAGTTCTAACCTTAAGGGTTTTGCCAGAACCCGATATCCAACATTTGGCGCGCCAGGTAGGGGTGCGCCGGAGCTCTCCCTTCCGTCGGCTCGCTCTCCACCAACACCGCTGAGGGAGTCCTGGACTAGGGGGTGTCCGGACAGCCGGACTATCATCGTCCGCCGGACTCCAAGACTACGAAGATACAAGATTGAAGACTCCGTCCCGTGTCCGGATGGGACTTTCCTTGGCGTGGAAGGCAAGCTTGGCGATACGGATATGTAGATCTCCTACCATTGTAACCGACTCTGTGTAACCCTAGCCCTCTCCGGTGTCTATATAAACTGGAGGGTTTTAGTCCATAGGACACAACATCCATTACAACAATCATACCATAGGCTAGCTTCTAGGGTTTAGCCTCCTTGATCTCGTGGTAGATCCACTCTTGTACTACCCATATCATCAATATTAATCAAGCAGGACGTAGGGTTTTACCTCCATCAAGAGGGCCCGAACCTGGGTAAAACATCATGTCCCTCGTCTCCTGTTACCATCCGCCTAGACGCACAGTTCGGGACCCCCTACCCGAGATCCGCCGGTTTTGACACCGACATTGGTGCTTTCATTGAGAGTTCCTCTGTGTCGTCACCGATAGGCTCGATGGCTTCTTCAATCAACAACAACGCCGTCCAGGGTGAGACTTTTCTCCCCCGACAGATCTTCGTATTCGGCGGCTTCGCACTGCGGGCCAATTCACTTGGCCATCTGGAGCAGATCAAAAGCTACGCCCTGGCCGTCAGGTCAGATTAGGAAGCCTAAACTTCACGGTGGACATCCGTGGAGATTTGATCTTCGATGGATCCGATCCGCAGCCGAGCGTGCCGCACTGTCGCGATGGGCACGATCTAGCTCTGCCGCCGGACAATGCCTTGGAGGCCGCACATGAATCTGCTCCGACCCATAGTTCGGAGCCGATTGCCCAGATCGAGGACCGGTGGCTGGACACCGCCTCGGGGGCTGCAACTTCCGCGGCGATGGAGCCAAACACTGACCTTGTCCCCCATAAAGCTCGTGACTCCGAGGTGCCGGACTCCTTGCCGGACTCCGAACCTCCTGCACCCCTGCCGATCGAATCCGATTGGGCGCCGATCATGGAGTTCACCGCTGCGGACATCTTTCAGCACTCGCCCTTTGGCGAGATCCTAAATTCGCTAAAGCATCTCTCGCTATCCGGAGAGCCCTGGCCGGATTATGGCCAGGATGGTTGGGATGCGGACAATGAAGAAATTCAAAGCCCACCCACCACCCACTTTGTAGCCACTGTCGACGATCTAACCGACATGCTAGACTATGACTCCGAAGACATCGACGGTATGGACGACGATGCCGGAGACGATAAAGAACCAGCGCTCACAGAGCACTGGAACGTCACCCCAACCCATGATGTATATATGGTGGATACCCCAAAAGGAAGCGACAACGAGGACCAACGGGGCGCGGCAAAGGATAATCCCGCCGATAAACAACCAAAACGGCGACGCAGACGCCGCGCTAAGTCCCGCCTTGACAACAACAGCGCTCCTAATAACCCAGCAATAGAGCAGGGCAAACCAGTGGATGACGAACATGGAGCCAAGCAACCGTCCGAACAGGACGGGTCGGATAATCAATCCATGCCCGGCGAAACCAACAGTCCAGACGACCTCACGCCAGACACACCACCGGAGAATAAGAGCCTTCGGAAAAGACTCGTCGCCACTGCAAGAAGTTTGAAGAAGGAAAAACGAAAGCTCAAAACAGCGGAAGACATACTCAGAATGAGGTGGAGCAAAGTGCTCAAAACCGCAGACAAATACGGCAATGGCCATCAATCAAAGAGCTACCCGAAGCGCAAGCTGCTGCCAGAATTTGACGAGGAAGCCATAGAGCCTCCACAGTCAAAAAACAAAGAGGCCGCCCAACCGGATAGACGGCCAGAGGATAGGCCAAAATCTACAAGCGGCACCGCACACAAGCCGACTCATGACCCTGGGAAAATAGATGGCCCAACCAGGTCCATTTACGGGCCAAAAAAGAGGGGCCCAGGAAGCAACACAACACTCCAAGTGTTCGAAGACAGCGGTACACCCAAATACAGGGGCGCCGCACACCCACTATGTTTCACCAATGAGGTGCTGGATCATGAATTCCCAGCAGGGTTTAAACCCATAAACATAGAGGCTTACGACGGAACAACAGACCCTGGAGTCTGGATAGAGGATTATATACTACACATACACATGGCTAGAGGAGATGACTTCCACGCCATAAAATACCTACCCCTCAAGCTCAAAGGGCCAGCTCGGCATTGGCTCCAAAGCCTCCCAGAAAATACTGTTGGAAGTTGGGAAGAGCTTGAGGACGCGTTTAGAGCAAATTTTCAAGGGAATTATGTCCGCCCTCCGGATGCAGACGATCTAAGTCATATAACTCAACAGCCCGGAGAGTCAGCGCGCAAATTCTGGAACAGGTTCCTTACTAAAAAGAACCAAATAGTCGACTGTCCGGACGCCGAAGCCTTAGCAGCTTTTAAACACAACGTCCAAGATGAATGGCTCGCCAGACACCTCGGCCAAGAGAAGCCGAGGACAATGTCCGCGCTAACAAGCCTCATGACCCGCTTTTGCGCGGGGGAAGATAGCTGGCTAGCAAGATGCAGCACCAGCGACCCAAGTACATGCGAAATCAGAGATGGAAACGGAAAATCACGGCGCAGAAAAGATCAGCGCCGGAATAAAGAGAAAAGCCCAAAGAACACGGCGGTCAACGCCGGATTCAAAAGCTCGCGGCCAAACAACAAAACACTGCCTCTTAAGGATAACAGTGATGAGCTATCCAACTTAAACAAAATTTTGGATCGGATATGTCAAATCCACAGTACCCCCGGAAGGCCTGCAAACCACACCCACCGAGATTGTTGGGTTTTCAAACAGTCCGGCCGACTCAACGCCGAACACAAGGGGCTCGACGCATCAAGCGAGGATGATGATAAACCCCACCAGCAGAGCACCGGAAAACAAAAGACTTTCCCACAAGAAGTCAAAGCTGTAAACTCACTTCATGTGATAATACGGAAAAACAATGCGGCATCCGCTAAGATGGGTCTCGCACGGTCCACCCCAGCGGAACCTCGAGATTGGATGTCAAAACCAATCACTTTTGACCACCTCCAGAAATGTTCGAAATGCAAGATGGACTGCTCTGATATTGGATCCTATAATTGACGGACTACAATTTACAAAAGTCCTGATGGACGGCGGCAGCGATTTAAACCTGCTATATCCGAACACAATCCGCAAGTTGGGGATAGACCTTACTACAATTCGACCTAGCTGCACTTCCTTTAAAGGAGTGACGCCAGGCCCTTACGTCGAGTGCATTGGCTCCCTATTGCTAGAAGTTGTGTTCGGGTCACCGAACAACTTCCGACACGAAAAACTAATCTTTCACGTCGCCCCATTCAAAAGTAGCTATCAAGCACTATTGGGATGTGAAGCTTTTGTCCGCTTTAACGCAATACCACATTACGCGTCTCTTACACTTAAAATGCCCGGTCCACGTGGCATCCTTTCATTAAGAGGGTCATCTAAAGACCCCGGACACGGCTAGACGAGTCCGGCATAAATAAGCTAGGGGCTCCCTAGCCGCGCACCCCTTCACAAGGGGCTGTGCGTATAAGCAATAATGAGCTAATATAGACTCCGCTTTATTTATTTATTGATATTTTTCATACACTTTTTCGCACGATTTCCTTTCAAACTAAGTTCCTCTCTTTTTACAGATGAACACCGTGCACACCCGTCCAGGATAACAGCACAACGGAGACACAGGCGCAGACGTGCAGTAGGGACCCGTTGCTAGGCTTCTTTTCAGATTAAGACCCCGCTAAACCTTTTTTACTGTCTCTTGTTGCTATAATCCCCTGGTTTTTTCCATGATAACCAGAGAGGATACTGACGTTTTGGCATCGGCCGCGTCAGGGGACCTCGCCCGTACCTGGACACAAGGGGCTTAGGGCATTGTTTCGCCCGTTATCATAAAAGACCGAACACCTTAGGGAGTGTTCGGCGTCTCGAGTTAGGCCTTATATGCATCAGCTCCGAATCATGTCTTTGGTCAAATGTTGGGTTTGCCCGGCTCCTGTGTTTTGCTGCCTTACGTTCCGTATCATCGGCTAACGCGGCACCAGGAGAACTACTGCGATTGTGCCCCAGTTCGGCTGGGCGAGCACCTCAGTAGAGAAAGCCAAAAACTGACTGTCATGATATAGCGAGAGACTGGTCAACCACTCGATCGACCACCGGAATGTTTAGAATTCCTCTGCTTTGACGAAGGACCGTTTCCCGGTTAGGCACACACGCGCCCCGAATTCGGAGAGCGCGGTGCCCCCAGGGGCTATATCGTAGCCCCACCCTCGAACTCCAATGGCTAAGTGAAAGTGATAAAGCATCATAGTCTGGTTGCCTCGTTTGCTACGCTACCACCTCCTCAACAGGACCGAGACGTCAGATTAAGTGTGAAAATGCGCTATTTTTGCGAACACCCCCGCACCTTGTGCGTGGGGGCTGAAGCCGAAGACTGCCATCTTTCAGGTTATACACACGTATACATAAACGGCCGCATAGGAGATATTTCAATACTTGGAACGCACAAGTATAAAAAGCGATTACATCATAACCATTGTTTTACAAAATAAAACGTTCATTTGAACATGACATTTTTCGAGCACTGCGACTCTATTACACGAGCACCACGCATAACTTCCCCAAAATAGTGCTCGGCGGGTAACCGGCTTCGTTCGAACCCTGGGTTGCAACAGCGGTGGCATCCATCTCTGTCCAATGTGTCTTCACACGGGCAAGGGCCATCCGTGCACCCTCTATGCAGACCGACCGCTTCATCTCCTTGATATGCGGCACCGCCCCAAGAAACTCCTGCAATAAGCCAAAATAGCTCGTCGACTTGGGCCTCTCCGGCCAGACATGAGTCACGATATCCGTCATGGCAAGTCCGGACAACCTATTCAGCTCAGCCCATTCGGCCAACCGATCGGTCAGCGAAAGTGAACGATCCGGAGTATGGAATTGAGACCAAAATAGCTCTTCCGTCTTGTGATCCTTCTGACTTCGGAAGTGCAACAGCATCCGCCGCACTCGCCGCTAAGTCCATAGATGGATCCTCCGGACCCCACAGCTGGCCAAGTTGGGCATATTTTGGATCCGTAAACCTGCGGCGTAGCAGAAAAGGCTTGCCAGCCACAATTTCTCCGGCCTGACGCAGCTCCTCCTTCATAGCCCGCATTGCAGAACGGGCATCCTTGGCTTCGGCGGTGGCCTTCCCCAGGTCTTCTCGCTCCGATAGGCGCTCCTTTTCAAGAGCCTCATTGCGGTCGGTAGCATCCTTCAATTTAACGGCCAATTCAGCCATCTCTTCCCTGCTTCGGCAGTGTGCAGCCCTTTCGGCTTCTAACTCCTCGGTCGCCCTCGCGGCAGCCGCATTACTCCTTCTGGCTTGCTCCTTGGCTTGAGCAAGTTCTGCCCGAAGGCTCTCCACAGCAGTAGCACCATCTGCGTCAAGCATAAATATTGTAAGAGGTGGGCTTTAGCTCCCTTAACAGGTGACTGCGGAGAAACAATTTACCTTGCGACTCGTCAAGTCGCTTGTTGACTAGCGCGATGTCTACATCCGCAACATCGAGTTACCGCATTAATTCAGCAACTCCATCAGTCCGGCTAGCCCCCGGACTATTCGCCACCTGCATAGGAAAGACGACACTCAATACCTGCGATTTTGATCCTCGGCACGCTGTCGCTTTCGACAACCTACCGAGTCTCAGGGGCTACTATCTATACAGGGCGCACTTTCATGTGCAAAACTGTCAAAAAGGTGCGTCGTTTTTACGTACCTCAAACCCCGCCAGCAAACTCCTGACGGCATTATGCAATCCGCTTTCAGCGGACGAAATCCTTCCAATCACCGCACTCATCAACGCACGGTGATCTTCTGAGATGGACGCCCTCTCAAGCAGATCCTTCAGCTCCCCCGGCCGAACACTAGTCGGCGCCGAACTCTTCGGCTCTGCCGGGCTCAGGGATACCCTCCGTGACGACACTTCAGGTTCGTCCGCCCTATCCGACGGCGCAGCAGACAGAGGCGTCTCACTCTCCATCATCTCTGGACGAAGATCCCCCGAAGATGAGCTCATATGAGAAGGTCGCAGGTCCGAACTACAAGGTAAAAATTTCGGTTATCCTCAGAAGCACAAATAGGGATGTTTCTTATTAACAAACTCCCCCCTTTTTACTCACGGCTCGCTGGAGGGCTGATTCTTTAGAGAAGACTGTGCGTCCGGGGCCTCCCCGGACGCAGGACCCTCTGGTGAAGATTTCTTCCCCCGCTTAGGGGCTTTGGCCTCCGGGTCTTCGGAGGCGGTCCTCTTCTCCCCCTGGAGGGAGGGATTCTCGATCCCCCCTTCTTCAAGCGCCCCCTTGGGCGAAGTGGTAGCTCCTCCATTTTCCCCTTCGCCTTCTTCTGAAGGCGCAACCTCCAACATTCTGACCAGCACGGGCTCCGGCGCGGTCTCTGGGAGGGGGGCCGGACACCGTATCAGCTTTGCTTGCACTATCCACTCCTGTTGAAGGATAACGGGTTAAAAGGCGAATTGTAGAAAGGCAAACAAATGGTACGTCCGAACACTGAGCTACTTACTTGAGTATCCGGGCGATTGCAGCTTAGGCCGGCATCCTCGGTCAATTCCGGACACACCTCCTGTGATCCGAAGAACAACTTGTACATCTCCATGGGTGTCGTACCCATGAAGTGTTGGAGAATCCGTGGTCCCTCCGGATTGAACTCCCATAGCCGGAGAGGACGGCGTTTGCAGGGCAGGAGACGCCTAATTAGCATAACCTGCATCACCACAACCAGATCGATCTCCCTCGCTTGGAGGTCTCGAATTCGGCCCTGCAATAGGGGCACGTCTTTTGACGGACCCCAATTGAGCCCTTGGTTGACCCACGACATCAACCGTCATGGAGGTCCCGAGCGGAATGGAGGCGGCAGCTTCTGCCTGCTGCCCTTCGGAGCGGTGATATAGAACCACTCCTGCTGCCATAAGCCGAGCTCCTCTTGGAAGGAGCCCTCGGGCCACGGGTCATCGGCCCTCCTGCTTACGGCCGCCCCGCTGCACTCTGCTTGACGCCCCCCGATCATCTTCGGCTCCACATTGAAGGTCTTCAGCCATAGGCCGAAGTGGGGGGTGACGCGGAGGAAGGCTTCGCAGACGACAATAAACGCGGAAATATGGAGGATGGACTCCGGAGCCAAGTCGTGGAATTCCAACCCATAGTAAAACATGAGCCCTCTCACAAAAGGATCCATCGGGAAGCCTAAACCCCGACGGAGGTGGGATACAAAGACGACATACTCGCCGGGCTCGGGGGTGGGGATGGCCTGCCCTTCGGTGGGCAACCTGTGCGAAATCTCGTAGGACAGGTACTTGGCTTCTCGCAGCTTTAGCACGTCCTCCTCCGTGACAGAGGAGGGCATCCACCGGCCCTGAAGGTCGGAGCCGGACATTGTTGAAGGTCCGAAGCGCTCGAATCTGGGGCTCTGGGTGTTGGAACTTGGAGCAAGGAGAAGATTCGGTGGAAGATTGAAGAAATGAAACGAGCCTTGGTCCTATTATAAAGAGGGAGAATACCAAGAGCCGTCTCCGTGACCGTTCGGGACTCGCCTTCGATAGAGGAGGCGTGGCGACGGGCGCGGTTGGGTTACCCACGTCCGTATTGATGAGAATCCCGGAATAAGGGGAACACGATCTCTGCTTCGACAAGACGTGCCAAGGAAACCGCTTTGCTAAACGCGCTGAGGTGGTATAATAAAAAGCGATTCAAGTAAAGGCTTGGTAGTGGTGTGACGTCATGCCGCAGAATACGTCAGCAGATTGAACTTGTGCACATATTATTCTCTCTACGGTGGAATGTGGAACTTATTTTGCAGAGCCGGACACTATCCTGGTGTTCACAATCTTCTATGGATTATTCAAAGGAGGAACCCGCCTTGCAATGCCGAACATTATGCGCGCCGGACTTATCGTCATTGAAGCCAGGTTCAGGGGCTACTGAGGGAGTACTGGACTAGGGGGTGTCAGGACAGCCGGACTATCATCGTCCGCCGGACTCCAAGACTACGAAGATACAAGATTGAAGACTCCATCCCGTGTTCGGATGGGACTTTCCTTGGCGTGGAAGGCAAGCTTGGCGATACGGATATGTAGATCTCCTACCATTGTAACCGACTCTGTGTAACCCTAGCCCTCTCCGGTGTCTATATAATCCGGAGGGTTTTAGTCCGTAGGACACAACATCCATTACAACAATCATACCATAGGCTAGCTTCTAGGGTTTAGCCTCCTTGATCTCGTGGTAGATCCACTCTTGTACTACCCATATCATCAATATTAATCAAGCAGGACGTAGGGTTTTACCTCCATCAAGAGGGCCCGAACCTGGGTAAAACATCGTGTCCCTCGTCTCCTATTACCATCCGCCTAGACGCACAGTTCGGGACCCCCTACCCGAGATCCGCCGGTTTTGACACCGACAACCGTTGTCAGCGTTCTGGGAACGGGGGTCCCCAGACTTGCCTGCCTGCGGCCTGTGGCGTGGCTCAAGTGGTAGCTGCTGACCCACAAGTGTAGGGGATCGCAACAGTTTTCGAGGGTAAAGTATTCAACCCAAATTTATGATAATACTTTTTGGGTTTTTGTAGTAATTGTAACAGTAGCAACGGAAAAATAAATAAGTGAAGAACAATATGTGAAAAGCTCGTAGGCAATGGATCAGTGATGGATAATTATGCCGGATGCGATTCCTCATGTAATAGTTATAACATAGGGTGACACAGAACTAGCTCCAGTTCATCAATGTAATGTAGGCATGTATTCCATAAATAGTCATACGTGCTTATGGAAAAGAACTTGCATGACATCTTTTGTCCTAACCTCCTGTGGCAGCGGGGTCCTAGCGGAAACTAAGGGATATTAAGGCCTCCTTTAATAGAGAACCGGAACAAAGCATTAGCACATAGTGAATACATGAACTCCTCAAACTACGGGCATCACTGAGAAGTATCCTGATTATTGTCACTTCGGGGTTGTCGGATCATAACACACAATAGGTGACTATAGACTTGCAAGATAGGATCAAGAACACACATATATTCATGAAAACATATTTGGTTCAGATCTGAAATCATGGCATTCGGGCCCTAGTGACAAGCATTAAGCATAGCAAAGTCATCGCAACATCAATCTCAGAACATAGTGGATACTAGGGATCAAACCCTAACAAAACTAACTTGATTACATGGTAAATCTCATCCAACCATCACCGTCCAGCAAGCCTACGATGGAATTACTCACGCACGGCGGTGAGCATCATGAAATTGGTGATGGAGGATGGTTGATGATGACGACGGCGACGAATCCCCCTCTCCGGAGCCCGGAATGGACTCCAGATCAGCCCTCCCGAGAGAGATTAGGGCTTGGCGGCGGCTCCGTGTCATAAAATGCAATGAAACTTTCTCTCTGATTTTTTTCTCCCCGAACGTGAATATATGGAGTTGGAGTTGAGGTCGGTGGAGGTCCAGGGGGCCCACGAGATAGGGGGCGTGCCCTATGGGGGGGCCTGTCTCGTGGACAGGGTGTGGGCCCCCTGGTGTATTTCTTTCGCCCAGAAATTCTTATTAATTCCAAAAAGTGCCTCCGTGGATTTTCAGGACATTCCGAGAACTTTTCTTTTCTACACATAAAACAACATCATGGCAGTTCTGCTGAAAACAGCGTCAGTCCGGGTTAGTTTCATTCAAATCATGCAAGTTAGAGTCCAAAACAAGGGCAAAAGTGTTTGGAAAAGTAGATACGTTGGAGACGTATCAACTCCCCCAAGCTTAAACCTTTGCTTGTCCTCAAGCAATTCAGTTGATAAACTAAAAGTGATAAAGAAAAACCTTTACAAACTCTGTTTGCTCTTGTTGTTGTAAACATGAAAAGCCAGCATTCAAGTTTCAGCAATATTATGAACTAACCATACTCACAATAACACTTAGGTCTCACAATTACTCATATCAATAGCATAATCAGCTAACAAGCCATAATAATAAAACTCGGATGACAACACTTTCTCAAAAGAATCATAACATGATATAACAAAATGGTATCTCGCTAGCCCTTTCTGAGACCGCAAAACATAAATGCAGAGCACCTTTAAAGATCAAGGACCGACTAAACATTATAATTCATGGTAAAAGAGATCCAGTCAAGTCATACCCAATATAAACCAATAGTAATGAATGCAAATGACAGTGTGCTCTCCAGCGGGTGCTTTTAATAAAAAGGGTGATGACTCAACATAAAAGTAAATAGATAGGCCCTTCGCAGAGGGAAGCAGGGATTTGTAGAGGTGCCAGAGCTCAATTTTAAAATAGAGATTGAATAAGATTTTGAGCGGCATACTTTTGCTGTCAACGCAACAACTATGAGATGGTTGTATCTTCCATACTACATGTATTATAGGCAGTTCCCAAATAGAATGGTAAAGGTTTATACTCCCCCAACCACCAACAAGCATCAATCCATGGCTTGCTCGAAACAACGAGTGCCTCCAACTAACAACAGCCCTGGGGATTTTTTTAAAATTAATTTGATTTGCTTTGATCTTTTTGGATCATGGGACTGGGCATCCCGGTTATCGGCCCTTTCTCGTGAATGAGGAGCGGAGTCCACTCCTCTTGAGAATAACCCACCTAGCATGGAAGATATAGGCAGCCCTAGTTGTAACATGAGCTGCTCGAGCATACAAAACAGAATTGCACTTGAAGGTTTGGAGTTTGGCACATACAAATTTACTTGGAACGGCAGGTAAATACCGCATATAGGTAGGTATGGTGGACTCATATGGAACAACTTTGGGGTTTAAGGAGTTTGGGTGCACAAGCAGTATTCCCGCTTAGTACAGGTGTAGGCTAGCAAAAGACTGGGAAGCGACCAACTGAGAGAGCGACAAAAGTCATAAACATGCATTAAAATTAATTCACACCGAATACAAGCATGAGTAGGATATAATCCACCATGAACATAAATATCATGAAGGCTATGTTGATTTGATTCAACTACATGCGTGAACATGCGCCAAGTCGAGTCACTCAATTCATTTAAAGGAGGATGCCATCCCATCATATCACATCATAATCATTCTAATAGCATGTTGGCACGCAAGGTAAACCATTATAACTCATAGCTAATCAAGCATGGCACAAGCAACTATAATTTCTAAATGTCATTGCAAATATGTTTACCTCATAATAGGCTGACTCAGAAACGATGAACTCATCATATTTACTAAAACAAGAGAGGTCGAGTTCATACCAGCTTTTCTCATCCCAATAAGTCCATCATATATCGTCATTATTGCCTTTCACTTGCACGACCAAACGATGTGTATAATAATAAGAGTGCACGTGCATTGGACTAAGCTGGAATCTGCAAGCATTCAACTCAAGAGAGAAGACAAGTAATATGGGCTCTAAGTTAAATAAGCAATCATGCATATGAGAGCCACTAAACATTTTCAACATGGTCTTCTCGACCCCCAAAGGAAAGAAAAGAAAAATAAAACTATTTACACGGGAGAGCTCCCAACAAGTAAGAAGAAGAACTAGAAATCTTTTTGGGTTTTCATTTTAATTTCTACTACAAGCATGGAAAGTAAACTAACTAAATTTTTTTTGGTTTTTCTTAAGGTTTATCAAACACACAAGAAGAAAACTAGAAAAAGATATTTAAACTAGCATGGATAATACAATGAAAGAGTATGAGCACCGACAACTAGTGTGTGAACATGAATGTAAAGTCGGTGAGAAATACATACTCCCCCAAGCTTAGGCTTTTGGCCTAAGTTGGTCTAGTACCAAGGACCGCCGCTACTCTCCCCAGTGTAATGGGAAGTGTAATCAGGATACCACTGGCTGGTCATCTCCGGATCCCACTAGACAGATGATGCACGATAAGGGTCCAGTTTAGGTTCCAGCTCAGGTTCAGGTTCTGGAGTAAAAGCTTGGGCTCGATGATTGTTCACCGCTTCCGGCGTGACAAGAAAATTTTCTGCAAGCAAATCAAACAACAAAGGCGTAGGCAAAATAATAATCTCAATGTGTTTCTTATTAAATCTAAGTTTATACAAGAGCATCTTTTCTTCATTGTCAACAATAAACTTGTGTGCTACCATGCTCTTGTAATCTAAAATGTGAGGAGGCAATTTTATCTCCTCCTTCTCATGGTGCCTAATGGGTATCTGAAAATGTTTAGCAAGACGTGCAACATAGATACCTCCAAATATGGGGCCTTTTGTACGATTCAGGGCTAGCCGCTTAGCAACGACGGCACCCATACTAAAAGTATTGTCTGGAAGCAAGGCATGTTGAAGAATGATAATATCAGGAACACTTAAGTTTCCACTATTTCCATGACCAATCAAGCATCTACTAGCAAATATGGCAAAGTAGCGTAAAACAGGAAAGTGTATGCTAGAGACTTTTGCCTCAGAGCCCTTCTTTGGCTCTTCTACAGCTATAGTATTAACAAAGCCACCCATATCTTCACGATGGGGTTCCTCTAATTCTCCCTCATAAGGTATCCTACACACCGCGCAAAAATTACGTAAAGACATTTCTTTGAATTCATCATATAAATGAAATGATACTGCAGGTGGTGACTTCTTAGGATAATAATAAAAGTTTTGCACGAAAGTATTGGTGAGTAAGAGATACTGATCGATCCGGTCGTTGATGAAACCGCTGAGGCCTGCAGTCTCGATCAAAGAATAAAAATCTTCATGAATTCCAGCTTCTTTCAAGAAATCCTCACATGGCCATTCACACGACCGTACTTCCGCTAAGCGAGGAAGATTATATTTGGCTTTTTCCTTCTCTTTGGCTTGTTTTTCCTGAGAGCTTTGGCTAGAAGAGCCCCTCAAAAGTATCCTTAACATTTTTTGAAAATTTATAAAATTTTAGTAATTCAAAATAAAAGTGAATAATACTAAACAAGATTGATAGCAACTACTCCTACAAGTGCCTAGAGCCTATATCATGCATTAGAATTGCTTGGGACCTCATAAATTTAACATGCAAGCTCAAGAACATGGTCACCTATGTAGCAAAAATTTGCAATGAATAAAGCACTAGAACAAAAACTAATCTCTCCCTAATAATAAAGCACGGATTGGGTCTCCGGGTTCACTGTCACAATACGCTTTCTTTCATGTCATAATACGCTTTTACGATTACGTTTTAGAATTAACCGATGTGGTACTAACCGAACAGAACAATTCGTTTTTGCCTCCGTGGTAGCACGATGGCAGACATGGGCCTGCTTTAGTCCAGCCCATACACATACAACTTTTTATAATCGTCCCGTTGCCAGGTGCTCGCGCTCTGCGAGGTCCACGGTCGCTGCACCTTCCTCCTCCATATGCTGTAGCCTTTGGCCCTTTGCTTCCTGCAGCGGCAAGCAACAACAAAACTAGGAAGAATTGTGTGACGTGCGGTGCTAAGGTTGGTGGTATGATCTATGCGCCGAGTGGGATGGCAGCTGGAAACTATTCGATCAACATGGCGACCGTGACAGTGCCCGCTGCGGCTGCTGCAATGAGAACGGCCTCGCGATGGGCACGAGCCCGAGCTGAAATAAAGTGAATTAAGCAAGCTGTAATTTGGCAGTGTACACATACTGAGAAATAGTGCAGGCCATTGCTACGTCTCGAGCTTGCGTTGGTTTTCCCCGAAGAGGAGAGGATGATGCAGCACAGTAGCGTAAGTATTTCCCTCATTTTTTGAGAACCAAGGTATCAATCCAGTAGGAGGTCACACGCAAGTCCCTCGTACCTGCACAACATGATAGCAACTCGCAACCAACGCTTATGGGTTGTCAATCCCTTCACGGTCACTTACGAGAGTGAGATCTGATAGAGATAATATTTTTGGTATTTTTGATTGATAGATGCAAAGTAAAAAGTAAAGGCAAAGTAAAAACAAAGCAAGTAAATAAAGTGATATAGATTGATATGATAAGAATAGACCCGGGGGCCATAGGTTTCACTAGTGGCTTCTCTCAAGAGCATAAGTATTCTACGGTGGGTGAACAAATTACTGTTGAGCAATTGACAGAATTGAGCATAGTTATGAGTATATCTAGGCAATGATCATGTATATATATAGGCATCACGTCCGTGACAAGTAGATCGAAACGATTCTGCATCTACTACTATTACTCCACTCATCGACCGCTATCCAGCATGCATCTAGAGTATTAAGTTAAAAATAGAGTAACGCTTTAAGCAAGATGACATGATGTAGAGGGATAAATTCATGCAATATGATAAAAACCCCATCTTGTTATCCTTGATGGCAACAATACAATACGTGCCTTGCAACTCTTTCTGTCACTGAGTAAGGACACCGGAAGATTGAACCCAAAGCCATGCACTTCTCCCATTGCAAGAACTACCAATCTAGTTAGCCAAACCAAACGAATAATTCGAAGAGACTTGCAAAGATAACTCAATCATACATAAAAGAATTCAGAGAAGAATCAAATATTTTCCATAGATAATACTGGATCATAAACCCACAATTCATCGGTCTCAACAAACACACCGCAAAAAGAAGATTACATCGAATAGATCTTAACGAGAGAGGGGGGGGGGGAACATTGTATTGAGATCCAAAAAGGGAGAAGAAGCCATCTAGCTACTAGCTATGGACCCGAAGGTCTGAAGTAAACTACTCACACTTCATCGGAGGGGCTATGGTGATGATGTAGAAGCCCTCCATGGTGGATGCCCCCTCCGGCGGAGCTCCGGAACAGGCCCCAAGATGGGATCTCGTGGATACAGAAGGTTGCGGCGGTGGAATTAGGTTTTTGGCTCCCCCTTGATCATACGGGGATACGTAGGTATATATAGGAGGAAGGAGTACATCGGTGGAGCTCCGAGGGGCCCACGAGGTAGGGGGGCGCGCCCAGGGGGGCGCCCTCCACCCTCGTGACCTCCTCGGAAGCTTCTTGGAGTAGGGTCCAAGTCTCCTGGATCACGTTCGGTTGGAAAATCACGATCCCGAATGTTTCATTCCGTTTGGACTCCGTTTGATATTCTGTTTCTTTGAAATACTGAAAAAGGCAGAAAACAACAATTCTGGGCTGGGCCTCCGGTTAGTAGGTTAGTCCCAAAAGTAATATAAAAGTGAAAAATAAAGCCCAATATAGTCCAAAACAGTAGATAAAGTAGCATGGAGCAATCAAAAATTATAGATACGTTGGAGACGTATCAGCCATCTACACCGGCGGCAGTAGTCATGCTGGAGCAGCGGGCGCTACTTTGACTTTGACGTCGACGTTGCTCTACGTCAACGCGGTCTAAGGTTATCTCGTGAGGGCCGGTGCCGTAAGGAAACACCCAAGATACGTGTGTGCGTATGATAATATATCGTACGTGGTACATCTGATCAATCATCACAGTGTAAATCAGCAGGAGCCAGCAGCACACAAATTCTCTTAAATACCAAAAAATATCCTTACTTATCTAAACTCAAAATTAAGCTATTGTTGTTCCAAAAGATATTAGAATCCACTTGAGTTTCAAAACTATATTCTGAATTATTTTAAGGTTACTTACATATACTTAATGCTTTCATTTAATCTTTTAAGGTGGATATTTATATTTGTTTTAACAGTTTATACAGTGGATAAAGTATTTGATATAGAAATTTTTTTATTACTTTTTAAATAACATTAACATGAATTTGACTCTCGTATTCGATAAAAGACACTCCAAAAAAATGATTGCAGCAGAATATAATATAATTATGTTTTATTTGGAACATGGATAAGGAGCTGCCGGAACTACCCAAGGAGTTTTAAGGAAAATCTCACAGGGTGAATTATAATTTTGTTGGTGTGAACTTAATCTATAATGTATGATCCGTTTTTCTTTCTTACTGATAGAGAGGAAAGAAAACATCGATAACCACGCATGCACAAAACCTCGCAGGGAAAAAGAACATATTTCTCATTTTATTTTGAGCGAGTGTGCGTGAGAGAGAGACGCCTTAGAACTGACCGCATTCAAACACGCTTTCGTTGTGTGAGCACTAAGACCACCATCAACAAAACAAATGTGATGCCATGTGAAAATAAAGGAAGTGAACACATTAGGGTCTCGAGTCATGGTTATTGGGTTAAGAACGTGTCTTATTTATTCTCCCGTTGCAACGCACGGGCTCTTTTGCTAGTTGGACCAATGGAGGAGTCACATACCAAGCAACAATCTCCCAAAGCAGTTTTATGAATGGAGCTTTGAGCAAGGAGATCGAAAATCGCAGCAAAATGAGCTAGAACTCATGCTTGAGCTGGATGGGGATTTTTTTGGGTAGAAGATGAAGTGTGTGGGTGCTGGCATAAGTGGAGGGGGGCCACCAGGGGCCCACAAGACAGGGGGCGCCCTATAGGGGGGGCGCCCTCCACTCTCGTGGCCTTGTGCTTGCCCCTCCTGCAGTGTTCTGAGTGCCTAAAATCCTCAAATATTCCATAAAAAATCATATTAAATTTGCAGGGCATTTGGAGCACTTTTATTTTTGGGATATTTTTTAATGCACGGATAATTCAGAAAACAGACGGATAATAGTATTTTTGCTTTATTTATTCTATATAACAGAAAGTAAAAAGTGGGTACAAAAGGTTCTGCATCACGTATATAGGCATCACGTCCATGACAAGTAGATCGAAACGATTCTGCATCTACTACTATTACTCCACTCATCGACCGCTATCCAGCATGCATCTAGAGTATTAAGTTAAAAATAGAGTAACGCTTTAAGCAAGATGACATGATGTAGAGGGATAAATTCATGCAATATGATAAAAACCCCATCTTGTTATCCTTGATGGCAACAATACAATACGTGCCTTGCAACTCTTTCTGTCACTGAGTAAGGACACCGGAAGATTGAACCCAAAGCCATGCACTTCTCCCATTGCAAGAACTACCAATCTAGTTGGCCAAACCAAACGAATAATTCGAAGAGACTTGCAGAGATAACTCAATCATACATAAAAGAATTCAGAGAAGAATCAAATATTTTCCATAGATAATACTGGATCATAAACCCACAATTCATCGGTCTCAACAAACACACCGCAAAAAGAAGATTACATCGAATAGATCTTAACAAGAGAGGGGGGGGGGACATTGTATTGAGATCCAAAAAGGGAGAAGAAGCCATCTAGCTACTAGCTATGGACCCGAAGGTCTGAAGTAAACTACTCACACTTCATCGGAGGGGCTATGGTGATGATGTAGAAGCCCTCCGTGGTGGATGCCCCCTCCGACGGAGCTCTGGAACAGGCCCCAAGATGGGATCTCGTGGATACAGAAGGTTGCGGCGGTGGAATTAGGTTTTTGGCTCCCCCCTTGATCATACGGGGATACATAGGTATATATAGGAGGAAGGAGTACGTCGGTGGAGCTCCGAGGGGCCCACGAGGTAGGGGGGCGCGCCCAGGGGGGCGCCCTCCACCCTCTTGACCTCCTCGGAAGCTTCTTGGAGTAGGGTCCAAGTCTCCTGGATCACGTTCGGTTGGAAAATCATGACCCCGAAGGTTTCATTCCGTTTGGACTCCGTTTGATATTCTGTTTCTTCGAAATACCGAAAAAGGCAAAAAACAACAATTCTGGGCTGGGCCTCCGGTTAATAGGTTAGTCCCAAAAGTAATATAAAAGTGAAAAATAAAGCCCAATATAGTCCAAAGCAGTAGATAAAGTAGCATGGAGCAATCAAAAATTATAGATACGTTGGAGACATATCAAGCATCCCCAAGCTTAATTTGTGCTCGTCCTCGAGTAGGTAAATGATAAAAAAAGAATTTTTGATGCGGAGTGATACTTTGGCATAATTTCAATGTAAATCTTCTTAATTGTGATATGAATATTCAGATCCGAAAGATTCAAGACAAAAGTTCATATTGACACAAAAATAATAATACTTCAAGCATACTAATCAAAGCAACCATGTCTTTTCAAAATAACATGGCAAAAGAAAGTTCATCCCTACAAAATCATATAGTTAGGCTATGCTTCATTTTCGTCACATAAAGATGTTCCCAACTTCTATACCCCCGATGACAAGCCAAGCAATTGTTTCATACTTAAATAATCTCAAACTTTTTCAACCTTCACGCAATACATGAGCGTGAGCCATGGATATAACACTATGGGTGGAATAGAATATGATGATGGGGATTGTGTGGAGAAGACAAAAAAGGAGAAAGTCTCACATCAACAAGGCTAATCAATGAGCTATGGAGATGCCCATCGATTGATGTTAATGCAAGGAGTAGGGATTGCCATGCAACGGATGCACTAGAGCTATGAATTCTCAACAAAAGAAAACTAGTGGGTGTGCATCCAACTTGCTTGCTCATGAAGACCTAGGGCATTTTGAGGAAGCCCGTCGTAGGAATATACAAGCCAAGTTCTATAATGAAAAATTCCCACTAGTATGAACAAGACAACTTAAGAGACTCACTATATGAAAAACATGGTGCTACTTTGAAGCACAATATATGAGACTCACTACATGAAGAACAAGGTGCTACTTTGAAGCACAAGTGGGGAAAAAGAGATAGTAGCATTGCCCTTTTTTATATTTTTTTGGGCCTTTCTCTTTTTTTATTTCGGCCTTTCTCTTTTTTTTGGGCAATGCTGTAATGATGATCATCACACTTTCATTACAACATATGAATTACAACTCGATACTAGAACAGGATATGACTCTATATGAATGCCTTCAGCGGTGTACTGGGATGGTGCAATGAATCAAGAGTGACATGTATGAAAAATAATGCAAGGTGGCTTTGCCACAAATACGATGTCAACTACAAGATCATGTAATGGCAATATGACAAAAGTAATGCATGTCACGATTATGATGGTGGAAGTTGCATGGCAATATATCTCGGAATGGCTATGGAAATGCCATGATAGGTAGGTATGGTGGCTGAGGGAGTCCTGGACTAGGGGGTGTCCGGATAGCCGGACTATCATCATCGGCCGGACTCCAAGACTATGAAGATACAAGATTGAAGACTTCATCCCGTGTCCGGATGGGACTTTCCTTGGCGTGGAAGGCAAGCTTGGAAATACGGATATGTAGATCTCCTACCATTGTAACCGACTCTGTGTAACCCTAGCCCTCTCCGGTGTCTATATAAACCGGAGGGTTTTAGTCCGTAGGACGAACAACCATTACAACAATCATACCATAGGCTAGCTTCTAGGGTTTAGCCTCCTTGATCTCGTGGTAGATCTACTCTTATAGTACCCATATCATCAATATTAATCAAGCAGGAGTAGGGTTTTACCTCCATCGAGAGGGCCCGAACCTGGGTAAAAACATCGTGTCCCTTGTCTCCTGTTACCATCCGCCTAGATGCACAGTTCGGGACTCCCTACCCGAGATCCGCCGGTTTTGACACCGACAGTGGCTGTTTTGAGGAAGATAATAGGAGGTTTATGTGTGATAGAGCGTATCATATCACGGGGTTTGGATGCACCTGCGAAGTTTGCACCAACTCTCAAAGTGAGAAAGGGCAATCCACGGTACTGAAGAGGCTAGCAAAGGTGGAAAGATGAGAGTGCGTATAATCCATGGACTCAACATTAGTCAAAAGAACTCATATACTTATTGCAAAAATTTAGAAGTCATCAAAAATCAAGTACTACGCGCATGCTCCTAGGGGGATAGATTGGTAGGAAAAGACCATCGCTCGTCCCCGACCTGTCAGGACCCCGACTCGATGTCACATCGATCTAGCCGATAACACCTCATATCACTTTGCGGCCTCACGCACGGTATCCCCACGGGTGTCGCCTTACCTTTGCCCGGGACCGTTTGCGCCTTTTGGCTCACGTATATGATAGTGGCGCTAGCATCCATATGATAAAGAGCCCGGGCTGACATGACTAGTCGTAAACCCAAAGTGGCACAGACTTA
>NC_041385.1:506199053-506203829 GCF_002162155.2 Triticum dicoccoides | reverse complement strand
AGAGCAAAAATTATCACGCTCAAAAAGATACAAGTGAAGCATTATGAGCAAAACTATCAAGCTCAAAAGATATAAGTGAAGAACATAGAGTATTCTAACAAATTTCAATTCATGTATGGCTCTCTCAAAAGGTGTGTACAACAAAGATGATTGTGGTAGACTAACAAGCAAAGACACAAATAATACAAGACGCTCCAAGCAAAACACATATCATGTTGGTGAATAAAAATATAGCTCCAAGTAAATTACCGATGGAAGTGGACGAAAGAGGGGATGCCTTCCGGGGCATCCCCAAGCTTTGACTTTTGGGTGTCCTTGGATTATCTTGGGGGTGCCATGGTCATCCCCAAGCTTAGGCTCTTGCCACTCCTTGTTCCATAATCCATCAAAAGAATTCACCCAAAACTTGAAAACTTCACAACACAAAACTCAACAGAAATCTCGTGAGCTTCGTTAGAGAAAGAAAACAAAAGACTACTTCAAGGTACTGTAATGAACTCATTATTTATTTATATCGGTGTTAAAAATACTGTATTCCAACTTCTCTATGGATCATAAACTATTTTACTAGCCATAGATTCATCAAAATAAGCAAACAACACACGAAAAACAGAATCTGTCAAAAACAGAACAGTCTGTAGCAATCTGTAACTAACGCAAACTTCTGGAACTCTAAAAATTCTACCAAAATAGGAAGTCCTGGACAATTTGTTTATTGGTCAGCAGCAAAAAGAATCAATGCAAAAGCACTCTCCAGTAAAAAAATGGCAGCTAATTTCGTGAGCGCTAAAGTTTCTGTTTTTCGGCAGAATCAAATCAACTATCATCGTAGGTTATCCTATAGGTCCTACTTGGAACAAACACTAATTAAAACATAAAACCACATCCAAACAGAAGGTAGATGGATTATTTATTGCTAAATAGAATCAAAAACAAAAAGCACAAAATAAAATTGGGTTGCCTCCCAACAAGCGCTATCGTTTAACGCCCCTAGCTAGGCATTGATAATTTTAATGATGCTCACATGAAAGACAAGAACTGAAGCGCAAAGAGAGGATCAAGAAACACATGACAAAACACATATAAGTCTAACATACTTCCTATGCATAGGCATATTATAAGCAAACAAATTTGCAAGGCAAGCAAAAACTAGCATATGCAAGGAAGAACAAAGAGATGATAACAATCTCAACATGAAGAGAGGTAATTTAGTAACATGAAAATTTCTACGACCATATTTTCCTCTCTCATAATAATTACATGTAGGATCATAAGCAAATTCAACAAAATAGCTATCACATAACATATTCTCAACACGATCCACATGCATGTAAAGTTGACACTCTTCCAAAATAGTGGGATTAACATTAACTAAAGTCATGACCTCTCCAAACCCACTTTTATCAAAAATTTCATAAGATTGAATATTCTCCAAATATGTGGGGTCTAAAGTTGATACTCTTCGAAACCCTCTTTCAATATTATTGCAAACAATATTATCAATCTCATATTCATCATGGGGATTAAATAAATTTTCAAGATCATAAGAAGAATCACCCCAATCATGATCATTGCAACAAGTAGTAGACATAGCAAAACTAGCATCCCCAAGCTTAGGGTTTTGCATATTATTAGCATAATTGACATCAAGAGAATTTATAGTAAAATCATTGTAATCATGCTTTTCATCGAAGGAACTACCAAGTATGGGTGCAATAGCAACGATCTCATGTTTATAATAAGGAACTATAGCAAATTCATCTTCATAAATATTGGCATCATGGCCACAAGAATAGCAAGCATCATGTTCATCAAGGGATATTTCAATCAAATCATCGGAATCATCATTTTCTATAGATTCATGCATATCATTATTTTCTTCCAAAGCAACGGTCATTCTTTCAATAAACTCTTGGACATAGACATTATGAGCAAGGTTTTCATTGCAATACATAAGTATGACGAAATTTTCAGATTTGTTGAGAGTAAAATCATACTTTTCAATCAAAGAAGCAACTTCATGAGCACCCTTAAAAACGACAAATTCTTCAATTTGTTCGATATCATAGTAACTATAAACACCCTTGCATAAGAAGATAAGATTTCATTATTATTGAACTCACATAGGTAGGGAAGGTGTTTTTAGGGTTCTTAGAGCAACAAGTAAAATCACACATTTCACAAAGATTCAAAGCATAGCATAGCAAACTATTTATATGATACCGTAAGAGCCTCCCCTTTTCAGACAAACGATGACGCACAAAATAAGCATGCTCATCTAAAGATTTCCCATCAACTAGGCTAGTTGGGGTTTCAGCACGAGCACATAAGGATCGAAGATGATCCAAGTAGAACACTTTAAGTGGATCCATATCAATAGATTTTCAGCAAGCGAAGATGCAAGCATATAGAAGGCACAAGGAAACACAAACAAAGATACATACGAGAAGAAGGCAAACGGGAAAGAGAGGAGGAGATTGGGAAAGAGAGGGCAAATAAAACGGCAAGGGTGGAGTGGGGGAGAGGAAAACGAGAGGCAAATGGCAAATAATGTAATGCGAGAGATAGGGATTGTGATGGGTACTTGGTATGTTGACTTTTGCGTAAGCCTCCCCGGCAACGGCGCCAGAAATTCTTCTTGCTACGTCTCGAGCTTGCGTTGGTTTTCCCCGAAGAGGAGAGGATGATGCACCACAGTAGCGTAAGTATTTCCCTTAGTTTTTGAGAACCAAGGTATCAATCCAGTAGGAGGTCACGCGCAAGTCCCTAGTACCTGCACAACACGATAGCAACTCGCATCCAACGCTTAGGGGTTGTCAATCCCTTCACGGTCACTTACGAGAGTGAGATCTGATAGAGATAATATTTTTGGTATTTTTGATAGATAGATGCAAAGTAAAAAGTAAAGGCAAAGTAAAAACAAAGCAAGTAAATAAAGTGATATAGATTGATATGATGAGAATAGACCCGGGGGCCATAGGTTTCACTAGTGGCTTCTCTCAAGAGCATAAGTATTCTACGGTGGGTGAACAAATTACTGTTGAGCAATTGACAGAATTGAGCATAGGTATGAGTATATCTAGGCAATGATCATGTATATAGGCATCACGTCCATGACAAGTAGATCGAAACGATTCTGCATCTACTACTATTACTCCACTCATCGACCGCTATCCAGCATGCATCTAGAGTATTAAGTTAAAAATAGAGTAACGCTTTAAGCAAGATGACATGATGTAGAGGGATAAATTCATGCAATATGATAAAAACCCCATCTTGTTATCCTTGATGGCAACAATACAATACGTGCCTTGCAACTCTTTCTGTCACTGAGTAAGGACACCGGAAGATTGAACCCAAAGCCATGCACTTCTCCCATTGCAAGAACTACCAATCTAGTTGGCCAAACCAAACGAATAATTCGAAGAGACTTGCAAAGATAACTCAATCATACATAAAAGAATTCAGAGAAGAATCAAATATTTTCCATAGATAATACTGGATCATAAACCCACAATTCATCGGTCTCAACAAACACACCGCAAAAAGAAGATTACATCGAATAGATCTTAACGAGAGAGGGGGGGGAACATTGTATTGAGATCCAAAAAGGGAGAAGAAGCCATCTAGCTACTAGCTATGGACCCGAAGGTCTGAAGTAAACTACTCACACTTCATCGGAGGGGCTATGGTGATGATGTAGAAGCCCTCCATGGTGGATGCCCCCTCCGGCGGAGCTCCGGAACAGGCCCCAAGATGGGATCTCGTGGATACAGAAGGTTGCGGCGGTGGAATTAGGTTTTTGGCTCCCCCTTGATCATACGGGGATACGTAGGTATATATAGGAGGAAGGAGTACATCGGTGGAGCTCCGAGGGGCCCACGAGGTAGGGGGGCGCGCCCAGGGGGGCGCCCTCCACCCTCGTGACCTCCTCGGAAGCTTCTTGGAGTAGGGTCCAAGTCTCCTGGATCACGTTCGGTTGGAAAATCACGATCCCGAATGTTTCATTCCGTTTGGACTCCGTTTGATATTCTGTTTCTTTGAAATACTGAAAAAGGCAGAAAACAACAATTCTGGGCTGGGCCTCCGGTTAGTAGGTTAGTCCCAAAAGTAATATAAAAGTGAAAAATAAAGCCCAATATAGTCCAAAACAGTAGATAAAGTAGCATGGAGCAATCAAAAATTATAGATACGTTGGAGACGTATCAGCCATCTACACCGGCGGCAGTAGTCATGCTGGAGCAGCGGGCGCTACTTTGACTTTGACGTCGACGTTGCTCTACGTCAACGCGGTCTAAGGTTATCTCGTGAGGGCCGGTGCCGTAAGGAAACACCCAAGATACGTGTGTGCGTATGATAATATATCGTACGTGGTACATCTGATCAATCATCACAGTGTAAATCAGCAGGAGCCAGCAGCACACAAATTCTCTTAAATACCAAAAAATATCCTTACTTATCTAAACTCAAAATTAAGCTATTGTTGTTCCAAAAGATATTAGAATCCACTTGAGTTTCAAAACTATATTCTGAATTATTTTAAGGTTACTTACATATACTTAATGCTTTCATTTAATCTTTTAAGGTGGATATTTATATTTGTTTTAACAGTTTATACAGTGGATAAAGTATTTGATATAGAAATTTTTTTATTACTTTTTAAATAACATTAACATGAATTTGACTCTCGTATTCGATAAAAGACACTCCAAAAAAATGATTGCAGCAGAATATAATATAATTATGTTTTATTTGGAACATGGATAAGGAGCTGCC
>NC_041385.1:506197378-506199043 GCF_002162155.2 Triticum dicoccoides | reverse complement strand
GGCGTTTAGCCGCCGGCGAGCCCGACGCGGCGGCGGGAGTGGTTTTGGCCATTTCGGCCACCAAATGGGCCGCGGAGACCACCGGAGTGGAGCTGAGGACAAACCGCAGCTCTTGGCGGAGTCCGTTGGGGTCGGGGTGGCCGGAGTTGGCGCCGGCGACGACTTTGGCGGCCACCGGGGCTCGGTCGGAGGTGAACTTGGCGCTAGAGGGGTCGGTGAGGCTCGTGGAGTAGCTAGCTAGGTGTTGCGGGACTTGGTGAGTAAGATGGACACCATCTTGTGGCCGGAGGATGACCGGGAGCACGTCGGCGACGAGCTCCACGGCGGTGGGTGCGGTTGAGCTCCGGGAGGTTGCTACACGGCTCGGGAGCAAGAACGGAAGGGAGGGGAAGATGGCCAAGCTCACAGTGAGTGCGACGGAGTCCTTGGTGCGGCCGGAGATGGACCGGAGCGACGACGGCGTTGAAGGGGATCTCCGGCGACGGTGAGCTCGGGAGAGGTCGTTGCGGTGGACTCGGGCGTTGCGAGCGCTCGGGGCTCGGCTGCTCGATGAAGTGGACAGCGTCGGAGCTCCTGGACACGGTGAGAGGACGCACGGGCGGCGGGGCGCACGGCTACGACGAAGGCACGGCGATGGTGGCGTCGGCCATGGCGGGGAAGCGCGAGGGGAAGGAGCTGGAGAGGAGAGGGGGTGTCTGGGGGGTTCGGGGGAGAGAGGGAGGCTGATCCACGGCGTTAGCCGGGCGAGGGAGGCGGCGAGGCGGCGAGCAGGTGCGTGGCGAGCTGCGGTGCCGCCGCCGAGCACCTTGGCTGCCTGCCTGGCGAGCCAAGCAGCTCGCTGGAGCGGTGGCCGGGCTGGGCCGGCCAGGTGGGCTGGCTGGTGGGCCTGCGGTGGCGCCAGGTAAGCTTTCCCCTTTTTTTCTGTTTCTGTTTTTTTATTTAATATATCTGCAACTTTGTTGAATTTAATAAAATACCTAGGCAACTTCAAAAATCACCAAATTACTCCTGGTCCATAGTTGGATTATTTCCAACATGAAACATTTTAGTTTGGAGATATTTGAGCATTTAAATATTTTATATAATTTTAAATGCCCAAATTCAAATATTTATGATTTAATTCAAAAACCCTAAGATGGCCTAGGAAAATGTGCACCACTTTTGGCAGGGGTTCTGAACCAAGACAAAAATGATGGGCATTTTAGAAGGGCATTTCAGGTTCATTGAAAAAGTTTTTAGTAAACCCTAGTTGGTTTCAGAGGGGACTGGGGGTTCTGTCATCCCCATTTCAAGTTTCTGATGAAAAAGTAAACATGATGCAACACTCTAATGCATGACTAACTAGGATGTGACACGACCGCCACTCATAAGGATGCACAAGCCAGGTACACTTCATGTTTCAAATTTGTTACACAACTTTAACCATACGTGCATGCTACGGGACTTGCAAACTTCAACACAAGTATTTCTCAAATTCATAATCACCCAACTAGCACGACTTTGATATTATTAGCTCCACATCTCAAAACAATTATCAAGCATCAAACTTATCTTAGTATTCAACGCACTCAAAAGAAAGTTTCACATATCTTGAATACCAAGTATATTAACATTAAGCAAATTACCATGCTATTAACGACTCTCAAAATAATCTAAGTGAAGCAT